>NC_051318.1:36794521-37098759 GCF_015220235.1 Choloepus didactylus
CTGAAGGATTAGACTATTGCAGTAGCTTTAAAACTCTAGGATCATCAGGGAGATTTGATTGTTAGGGCCACCCCCCCTCCCCGACTGCCCAGAAACACGCCCCACATACAGGGCAGGCAACACCAACTACACACGCAAGCTTGGTACACCAATTGGGCCCCACAAGACTCACTCCCCCACTCACTAAAAAGGCTAAGCAGGGGAGATCTGGCTTGTGGAGAACAGGTGGCTCGTGGACACCACCTGCTGGTTAGTTAGAGAAAGTGTACTCCACGAAGCTGTAGATCTGATAAATTAGAGATAAGGACTTCAACTGGTCTACAAACCCTAAAAGAACCCTATCAAGTTCAGCAAATGCCACGAGGCCAAAAACAACAGAAAATTATAAAGCATATGAAAAAACCAGACGATATGGATAACCCAAGCCCAAGCACCCAAATCAGAAGACCAGAAGAGACACACCTAGAGCAGCTACTCAAAGAACTAAAGATGAACAATGAGACCATAGTACGGGATATGAAGGAAATCAAGAAGACCCTAGAAGAGCATAAAGAAGACATTGCAAGACTAAATAAAAAAATGGATGATCTTATGGAAATTAAAGAAACTGTTGACCAAATTAAAAAGATTCTGGACACTCATAGTACAAGACTAGAGGAAGTTGAACAACGAATCAGTGACCTGGAAGATGACAGAATGGAAAATGAAAGCATAAAAGAAAGAATGGGGAAAAAAATTGAAAAACTCGAAATGGACCTCAGGGATATGATAGATAATATGAAACGTCCGAATATAAGACTCATTGGTGTCCCAGAAGGGGAAGAAAAGGGTAAAGGTCTAGGAAGAGTATTCAAAGAAATTGTTGGGGAAAACTTCCCAAATCTTCTAAACAACATAAATACACAAATCATAAATGCTCAGCGAACTCCAAATAGAATAAATCCAAAAAAACCCACTCCGAGACATATACTGATCACACTGTCAAACATAGAAGAGAAGGAGCAAGTTCTGAAAGCAGCAAGAGAAAAGCAATTCACCACATACAAAGGAAACAGCATAAGACTAAGTAGTGACTACTCAGCAGCCACCATGGAGGCGAGAAGGCAGTGGCACGATATATTTAAAATTCTGAGTGAGAGGAATTTCCAGCCAAGAATACTTTATCCAGCAAAGCTCTCCTTCAAATTTGAGGGAGAGCTTAAATTTTTCACAGACAAAGAAATGCTGAGAGAATTTGCTAACAAGAGACCTGCCCTACTGGAGATACTAAAGGGAGCCCTACAGACAGAGAAACAAAGACAGGACAGAGAGACTTGGAGAAAGGTTCAGTACTAAAGAGATTCGGTATGGGTACAATAAAGGATATTAATAGAGAGAGGGAAAAATATGGCAAACATAATCCAAAGGATAAGATGGCCGATTCAAGAAATGCCTTCACGGTTTTAACGTTGAATGTAAATGGATTAAACTCCCCAATTAAAAGATATAGATTCGCAGAATGGATCAAAAAAATGAACCATCAATATGTTGCATACAAGAGACTCATCTTAGACACAGGGACACAAAGAAACTGAAAGTGAAAGGATGGAAAAAAATATTTCATGCAAGCTACAGCCAAAGAAAGCGGGTGTAGCAATATTAATCTCAGATAAAATAGACTTCAAATGCAGGGATGTTTTGAGAGACAAAGAAGGCCACTACATACTAATAAAAGGGGCAATTCAGCAAGAAGAAATAACAATCGTAAATGTCTATGCACCCAACCAAGGTGCCACAAAATACATGAGAGAAACACTGGCAAAACTAAAGGAAGCAATTGATGTTTCCACAATAATTGTGGGAGACTTCAACACATCACTCTCTCCTATAGATAGATCAACCAGACAGAAGACCAATAAGGAAATTGAAAACCTAAACAATCTGATAAATGAATTAGATTTAACAGACATCTACAGGACATTACATCCCAAATCACCAGGATACACATACTTTTCTAGTGCTCACGGAACTTTCTCCAGAATAGATCATATGCTGGGACATAAAACAAGCCTCAATAAATTTAAAAAGATTGAAATCATTCAAAGCACATTCTCTGACCACAATGGAATACAATTAGAAGTCAATAACCATCAGAGACTTAGAAAATTCACAAATACCTGGAGGTTAAACAACACACTCCTAAACAATCAGTGGGTTAAAGAAGAAATAGCAAGAGAAATTGCTAAATATATACAGACGAATGAAAATGAGAACACAACATACCAAAACCTATGGGATGCAGCAAAAGCAGTGCTAAGGGGGAAATTTATAGCACTAAACGCATATATTAAAAAGGAAGAAAGAGCCAAAATCAAAGAACTAATGGATCAACTGAAGAAGCTAGAAAATGAACAGCAAACCAATCCTAAACCAAGTACAAGAAAAGAAATAACAAGGATTAAAGCAGAAATAAATGACATAGAGAACAAAAAAACAATAGAAAGGATAAATATCACCAAAAGTTGGTTCTTTGAGAAGATCAACAAGATTGACAAGCCCCTAGCTAGACTGACAAAATCAAAAAGAGAGAAGACCCATATAAACAAAATAATGAATGAAAAAGGTGACATAACTGCAGATCCTGAAGAAATTAAAAAAATTATAAGAGGATATTATGAACAACTGTATGGCAACAAACTGGATAATGTAGAAGAAATGGACAATTTCCTGGAAACATATGAACAACCTAGACTGACCAGAGAAGAAATAGAAGACCTCAACCAACCCATCACAAGCAAAGAGATCCAATCAGTCATCAAAATCTTCCCACAAATAAATGCCCAGGGCCAGATGGCTTCACAGGGGAATTCTACCAAACTTTCCAGAAAGAACTAACACCAATCTTACTCAAACTCTTTCAAAACATTGAAAAAAATGGAACACTACCTAACTCATTTTATGATGCTAACATCAATCTAATACCAAAACCAGGCAAAGATGCTACAAAAAGGAAAACTACCGGCCAATCTCCCTAATGAATATAGATGCAAAAATCCTCAACAAAATACTTGCAAATCGAATCCAAAGACACATTAAAAAAATCATACACCATGACCAAGTGGGGTTCATTCCAGGCATGCAAGGATGGTTCAACATCAGAAAAACAATCAATGTATTACAACACATTAAAAACTCGAAAGGGAAAAATCAATTGATCATCTCAATAGATGCTGAAAAAGCATTTGACAAAATCCAACATCCCTTTTTGATAAAAACACTTCAAAAGGTAGGAATTGAAGGAAACTTCCTCAACATGATAAAGAGCATATATGAAAAACCCACAGCCAGCATAGTACTCAATGGTGAGAGACTGAAAGCCTTCCCTCTAAGATCAGGAACAAGACAAGGATGCCCGCTGTCACCACTGTTATTCAACATTGTGCTGGAAGTGCTAGCCAGGGCAATCCGGCAAGACAAAGAAATAAAAGGCATCCAAATTGGAAAAGAAGAAGTAAAAGTGTCATTGTTTGCAGATGATATGATCTTATATCTAGAAAACCCTGAGAAATCAACGATACACCTACTAGAGCTAATAAACAAATTTAGGAAAGTAGCGGGATACAAGATTAATGCACATAAGTCAGTAATGTTTCTATATGCTAGAAATGAACAAACTGAAGAGACACTCAAGAAAAGATACCATTTTCAATAGCAACTAAAAAAATCAAGTACCTAGGAATCAACTTAACCAAAGATGTAAAAGACCTATACAAAGAAAACTACATAACTCTACTAAAAGAAATAGAAGGGGACCTTAAAAGATGGAAAAATATTCCATGTTCATGGATAGGAAGGCTAAATGTCATTAAGATGTCAATTCTACCCAAACTCATCTACAGATTCAATGCAATCCCAATCAAAATTCCAACAACCTACTTTGCAGACTTGGAAAAGCTAGTTATCAAATTTATTTGGAAAGGGAAGATGCCTCGAATTGCTAAAGACACTCTAAAAAAGAAAAACGAAGTGGGAGGACTTACACTCCCTGACTTTGAAGCTTATTATAAAGCCACAGTTGCCAAGACAGCATGGTACTGGCACAAAGATAGACATATAGATCAATGGAATCGAATTGAGAATTCAGAGATAGACCCTCAGATCTATGGCCGACTGATCTTTGATAAGGCCCCCAAAGTCACCGAACTGAGCCATAATGGTCTTTTCAACAAATGGGGCTGGGAGAGTTGGATATCCATATCCAAAAGAATGAAAGAGGACCCCTACCTCACCCCCTACACAAAAATTAACTCAAAATGGACCAAAGATCTCAATATAAAAGAAAGTACCATAAAACTCCTAGAAGATAATGTAGGAAAACATCTTCAAGACCTTGTATTAGGAGGCCACTTCCTAGACTTTACACCCAAAGCACAAGCAACAAAAGAGAAAATAGATAAATGGGAACTCCTCAAGCTTAGAAGTTTCTGCACCTCAAAGGAATTTCTCAAAAAGGTAAAGAGGCAGCCAACTCAATGGGAAAAAATTTTTGGAAACCATGTATCTGACAAAAGACTGATATCTTGCATATACAAAGAAATCCTACAACTCAATGACAATAGTACAGACAGCCCAATTATAAAATGGGCAAAAGATATGAAAAGACAGTTCTCTGAAGAGGAAATACAAATGGCCAAGAAACACATGAAAAAATGTTCAGCTTCACTAGCTATTAGAGAGATGCAAATTAAGACCACAATGAGATACCATCTAACACCGGTTAGAATGGCTGCCATTAAACAAACAGGAAACTACAAATGCTGGAGGGGATGTGGAGAAATTGGAACTCTTATTCATTGTTGGTGGGACTGTATAATGGTTCAGCCACTCTGGAAGTCAGTCTGGCAGTTCCTTAGAAAACTAGATATAGAGCTACCATTCGATCCAGCGATTGCACTTCTCGGTATATACCCGGAAGATCGGAAAGCAGTGACACGAACAGATATCTGCACGCCAATGTTCATAGCAGCATTATTCACAATTGCCAAGAGATGGAAACAACCCAAATGTCCTTCAACAGATGAGTGGATAAATAAAATGTGGTATATACACACGATGGAATACTACGCGGCAGTAAGAAGGAACGATCTGGTGAAACATATGACAACATGGATGAACCTTGAAGACATAATGCTGAGCGAAATAAGCCAGGCACAAAAGAGAAATATTATATGCTACCACTAATGTGAACTTTGAAAAATGTAAAACAAATGGTTTATAATGTAGAATGTAGGGGAACTAGCAGTAGAGAGCAATTAAGGAAGGGGGAACAATAATCCAAGAAGAACAGATAAGCTATTTAACGTTCTGGGGATGCCCAGAAATGACTATGGTCTGTTAATTTCTGATGGATGTAGTAGGAACAAGTTCACTGAAATGTTGCTATATTATGTAACTTTCTTGGGGTAAAGTAGGAACATGTTGGAAGTTAAGCAGTTATCTTAGGTTAGTTGTCTTTTTCTTACTCCCTTGCTATGGTCTCTTTGAAATGTTCTTTTATTGTATGTTTGTTTTCTTTTTAACTTTTTTTTTCATACAGTTGATTTGAAAAAAGAAGGGAAAGTTAAAAAAAAAAAAAAAAGAAAAAAGAAAAAAGACAAACAAGGGAAAAAAAAAAAAAAAAAGATGTAGTGACCCCTTGAGGAGCCTGTGGAGAATGCAGGGGTATTCGCCTACCCCACCTCCATGGTTGCTAACATGACCACAGACATAGGGGACTGGTGGTTTGATGGGTTGAGCCCTCTACCATAAGTTTTACCCTTGGGAAGACGGTTGCTGCAAAGGAGAGGCTAGGCCTCCCTGTATTTGTGCCTAAGAGTCTCCTCCTGAATGCCTCTTTGTTGCTCAGATGTGGCGCTCTCTCTCTGGCTAAGCCAACTTGAAAGGTGAAATCACTGCCCTCCCCCCTACGTGGGATCAGACACCCAGGGAAGTGAATCTCCCTGGCAACGTGGAATATGACTCCCGGGGAGGAATGTAGACCCGGCATCGTGGGATGGAGAACATCTTCTTGACCAAAAGGGGGATGTGAAAGGAAATGAAATAAGCTTCAGTGGCAGAGAGATTCCAAAACGAGCCGAGAGATCACTCTGGTGGGCACTGTTACGCACACTTTAGACAACCTTTTTTAGGTTCTAAAGAATTGGGGTAGCTGGTGGTGGATACCTGAAACTATTAAACTATAACCCAGAACCCATGAATCTCGAAGACAGTTGTGTAAAAATGTAGCTTATGAGGGGTGACAGTGGGATTGGGAATGCCATAAGGACCAAAGTCCACTTTGTCTAGTTTATGGATGGATTTGTAGAAAAGTAGGGGAAGCAAACAAACAGACAAAGGTACCTAGTGTTCTTTTTTACTTCAATTGCTCTTTTTCACTGTAATTATTATTCTTGTTATTTTTGTGTGTGTGCTAATGAAGGTGTCAGGGATTGATTTAGGTGATGAATGTACAACTATGTAATGGTACTGTAAACAATCGAAAGTACAATTTGTTTTGTATGACTGCATGGTATGTGAATATATCTCAATAAAATGATGATTAAAAAAAATGTAAATTATAGGAATTTAAAAACTGACATATCATAATTTATTTTTGTTCATGCGAATAATAAAATTGCATCTTTGCTCTTCAAGCAAATTTTAACCTCTTTTTGTTATAACTTTAGTTATTACCAAATCCTTACTTTAAAATGACATTTCAGGAAGATGTGTCAAGTTTACCTGGCATTCTACATCATCCTCATACACTGAGTAATATATCCCAATAGGAAAATCATGGCTAGAGAGTCCCCATGAGAATAAAACCTATGAGGAAATTGTAGAGAAGTCATTTTCCCATTAGTTGTAAGTTTCTCTCTGTGCTGTAATTCCCTTGTATTATTAACCAGATTGTAATAAGACTTTGATCAAACATTACAGCCTAAATTCAGCTTTGCTATAGAAAATTAAAAGATACTTCTTGTGCTCACCCTGTAATAATACATGGGTATTTGAGGCCTGTACAGTGATGGCAACAATTAGTGGAATTCCAAGAGGAAATGAATCTCAAGTGACAAAAACTGTGACTGAGAAGTTCCTAAATGAAAATTCTCCATCTGCTGGATGTAAGAGATCCACAGTTTTCCTAAGAATATCCCCAAAGATTTCTGTACAAAGATGTTTATTTAACAACAACAACAAAACAAAACTAAAAAAGCATTTAGGATCAAAATGGATTAATGAGATGCTTCAGGGCTCCATCCCCATGCAAAATTTTTGAATAACCAGCAAGTACTGACAGAAACGTCTTTCTAAAATCTCCAGGAAAACATTTAAAGGACTGCAGTAACAGGCAAGTACTGAATCAAGGAAAAAAAACACTTAAAAGCTGTAGGATTTTGCGGCACCTAGCTGGCCCCTCTCCCATCCCCTCACCAGCTTGACAAGGAGCGTGTGCTCCCAGTGCAGATCCCTGATCCCAGTTCTGGAGGGAGACGAGTAACATTTGTGCACATACTGGGAGTATGTATGTTCAGCTCAATCTCTCTGGTGATGGCCTGAGGGACTTGTTGCAGAATTTGCCCTGTGTATAGAAGCAGCTTACTGAACACTCCTATAAAATGCGGGGAGGGGAGAGAAGTCAAGTGGCTGCCTGTATCAAGGGATTGCTGGCTGTAGAACAAACAATGCAGTAGACAGGACCTTGATGAAACTGTTTCCTAGGGAGGAAAGAACATTCATATCTGTGTAAACAGGGGTATTCCTATGGCCATTTGCATATGCCTAATAGAGGCATGAACAGAAAGGGGCCAGGAAGGCCCCTATGCTTTGGTCTGGAGCTATTCTCCAAAATCACTGTATGGATATGCCCTGAAGGAGAGCACTTGCACAGGCCAATTGGCAAAGACTGGGAAAGGCGTTCTCTTTTTTTGCTGCTGCTTTTTTTTTTTAACTCGTGGTACTCCAGGAAAGCTCTATCTTAATACTAGCTGGATACAAGCCTAAGGAACAGATGCCTGGGAGTTTAAATTCCACACACTAAAATATCAAAACATCCATATTTCAACAAAAGTTTACAAAACATGTAAAGAAATGGGAAGTGATGGCCCAGGCAAAGGAGATTAAACCATTAGAAATCATCCACAAGGAGGACAAGACCTGGGACATTACAGACATTACAGACAAAGACTCAAAAAAATGGTTGTAAATATGTTCAAAGAGCTAAAGGAAAGCATGGACAAAGAACTAAAGGAAAACAGGAAAACAATAGATGAACACAAAGTATCAATATAGAGATGGAGATTTTGAAAAGGAACCAAACAGAGCCAATTTTTCTCTGAAATGAAAAATTCCCTAGAGGAGTTCAACAGCAGATAGGAGCTAGCAGAAAAAGGAATCTGAACTTGAAGATCAGACAACTGAAATCATGTGAGGAGCAGAAATAGGAAAGAATGAAGAAAAGTCAGCAGAGCCTGAGGAACCAGTGGGACCTCATCAAGCATGCCAATATATGCAATGTGGGAATCCCAGGAGAAGAGAGAAAGGAGCAGAAAAAATTATCATGGAAATAACAGCTTAAACTTCTCAAAGTTAATGAAACACATGAATATTCATATCTAAGATGCTCCGACAAACTCCAATCCAAATAGACCCATAATACACAATGTTATAGTCAAACTCTCAAAATGCCAAAGAGAAAGAATTCTGAGAGTGACAAGAGAGAAGCAACGTGCCACGAACAAGGGAGCCTCAATAAGTTTAAGTGCTGATTTCTCATTAGAAATCATGGAAACAAGAAAGCAGTGGGAAGGGATATTTAAAGTATTGAAAGCAAAATTTTCCACCCAAGAATTCTGTATCTGGCAAAGCTGACTTGCAAAAATGAGGGAGGATTAAGACAGTCTCAGATAAATAAAAGCTGAGGGACTTCATCACCATTAGACCTGCCCTACAAAAAATGGTAAAGAGGGTTCTGCAGGTTGAAAGGCGGTAAAAAGTATCCCCTTAAGAAATGTTTTCGGTTTCTGTACATTTTAAAAATGCATATGAATTTATCAGTAACTGTGGAGAAAAAATTCTAAATGTACCAAGTTCTCTGATGAGCTACATAAAATTTCATATAAAAACCAAGATGAAAAACTTACGCTGTATATTCATAAGGAAGAACAGATTCCACTGAATCAAGCCTGTTCACAAACAGTTCTATTTCAGCCTGAAAATGAGAAAACACAAAATCAGAATATAAACAATGTAATTAAAGATTTAAGACATATTTGAATTGAAAAAGAATTTGACATGCTTGAAATGTGAAATTTCAAAACATCCAACCCAGTTTTAACAATTCCCTTCCTGGGTTAAAACCCAGTTTTAATGATTCAAATCACACCAAAATAACTTTCAACTGCAAATGTCTCCAATATTTGTGAACGCTTTTTTAAATTCTAAAATTTCTAAAAAATTAAATAAGCTATCATAACTAAAGCATTCATCATATCAACACAGATGTTTTTAAAAATCTAGTTTCCAAATGCAATGTTTCATTCTGAGGTAGAAAAATATTTTTTATTTTTAAACAATTTTTAAATGTTCTCACAGCACCCAAAAAATGCTGTCAGTTGGTAAGAAATTTCTACATCTACTACACCAAAAATACAATCTCATACCCATGTTCACTCTCAAGCAGATGGATAATAGACAATGACAACGTGGTCTAACTTTGGAGAACTGCTTTGATTAATTTGATCAATTTGAGAATGTTGAAATAAGATATTAATAGTGAAGTTCATAATGATCAGATCAAGTTCAACAATGGAGGAAAGGGAGAAAAGCTATTTCAACTTCTCAGTAAACAGTGACTAATTTAAAGCTACCTTTTCCTATTGAAGCCCCAAAATTTCTCCCAGATGTAGCTGAAGTTTCATGGGACCCACAATACTTGCCACCCAAGCATTTATTCACCCTCTCAAAAGGAGCTTATGTCTTGTCTTGGTCATGTACATGTGGCCCCATTTACAAGGTTACAAATGTCCCCTCTTCCCTAGGAAACAGTTATGTCACAGTCCCGGGCAGTGCACTGTATATCCTATAGCCAGCAATCCCTTGCTCTAAGCAGCACAACTTGACTGCTCTCTGACAACATTCTGTACGACAGCTCTCTGAAGTTCCTTCTACACACAGGGCAAGTTCTGAGATGCGAGTCCCTTGGCCATCATCAGACAGATTGGACCAGGGCCACTCGGCTCTCTCTGGAACCAGGACCAGAGATCCATTCAGTGCTCGCCCTTTTAATGCAGCCCTTTGATTGTTTTCTAGAGCTCTGAGAAAGATGTTTCCGCCAGTTCTTACTGGTTGTTTGAAGCTTCTGTGGGGGGAAGAAGCCCTGAAGCGTCTCAGTCTGCCTTCTTGATTCTCTTGCTATTCTCCCATTACAGGCAGAATTCAAGGTTTCGACACCAAAAGCTTATACGACTATAGAATAACACTCTTATTTTTCATTAGCATTTTTGGTCATAAACATAAATCCTTCAATGACACCTGATCTCTTTCCTAAGGTCTATAACTAGTGGCTTACAGGGCCTCATCTCAAAATAAGGTATTGACTAATTTTCTTTAAGTATACTTTTTTGACAATTCCCTTCCTGGGTTAAAACCCAGTTTTAATAATTCGAATCACACCAAAATAACTTTCAACTGCAAATGTCTCCAATATTTGTGAACGCTTTTTTAAATTCTACTTTTGCTCTCACACGTAATTTTAAGAGAACTTTTGGAAATACATTCCCATTAGCTTTGCACAATATTACAAACAGGAGTTTAATATTACTAGCAAACTAAATCATTCCATGTGCATTCTCTTTGCTAAATTTAAAAGCCAATTTAACAATAGCCAAAGGTGGAAACCGCCCAAGTGGCTATCAACAGATGAAGGGATAAAATAAATGGGGTTTGTACATACAATGGAATATTATTCAGCCATGAAAAGGAATGGAGGTCTGATACATTCCACAACATGTATGAAACTTGAAAACATTATGCTAAGTGAAATAAGCCAGACATGAAAGGAGAAATATTGGACGAATCCACTTATATTAAGTACGTAGACTAGGCAAATTCATAAAGACAGAAAGTAAATTAGAAGTTACCAGGGGCTGGGGAATAGGGAATGGGGCGTTAATGCTCAATGTACAGTTTTTGTTTGGGGTGATGAAAAACTTTGATAATAGTGGTGATAGTTCCACAACACTGTGAATGTAATTAATGCCACTGAAGTGTCCACTTAAAATACTTAAAATGGCAAATTTTATGTTATATATATCTTACCACAATAAAATTAAAAAAACAAAAACAAAAACAAATTAGCCTCAGGCCTGCCTATAACTATGCCTAAGAGTCTCCTCCTGAATGCCTCCTTGTTGCTCAGATGTGGCCCTCTCTCTCTAGCCAAGCCAACTTGGCAGGTGAAATCACTGCCCTCCCCCATGTGGGATATGACACCCAGGGGAGTAAATCTCCCCGGCAACGTGGAAGATGACTCCCGGGGAGGAATCTAGACCCAGCATCATGGGATGGAGAACATCTTCTTGACCAAAAAAGGGACGTAAAAGGAAATGAAATAAGCTTCAGTGGCAGAGAGATTCCAAAAGGAGCCGAGAGGTCACTCTGGTGGGCACTCTTACGCACAATATAGACAACCCTTTTTAAGTTCTAATGAATTGGAATAGCTAGCAGTAAATACCCGAAACTATCAAACTACAACCCAGAACCCCTGAATCTTGAAGACGATTGTATAAAAATGTAGCTTATGAGGGGTGACAGTGTGATTGGGAAAGCCATATGGACCATACTCTCCTTTGTCCAGTGTATCAATGGATGACTAGAAAAATGGGGGCAAAAAAAAAAAAAAGGCACCCAGTGTTCTTTTTTACTTTAATTGTTCTTTTTCACTTTAATTTTTATTCTTATTATTTTTGTGTGTGTGGAAATGAAAATGCTCAAAACTTAATTTTGGCGATGTACACACAACTATATAATGGTACTGTGAACAACTGAATGTACGCTTTGTATGACTGCATGGTAAGTGAATATATCAACAAAATTGAATATAAAAAAAACAAAAGAAAACAAAAAAAACAAATTAGCCTCAAGCACTGGCCCTAGAAGTTTCCACTTTTACTATTGTCCATAATTTAATCTTTCCCTTTCCCACAGTGCCCTTAAGCTAGCTCACATCATTTCCTTTAAACTCAAATTTAAATTTAAAAAAAAAAAAAAAAGTTATTGTCAAAACTTTGACGTCAAATTCATTGGCTTCCTCTAAGTCTACCACAAGTGTTTGAATACAAACTTTAGAAGCCAGGAAATCTTCTCTTACAATAATTATGTTACCTCACTGTTTATAAAGCTTATCATCTTATTAACTTATTATTACTCATTTACTCTATTTTAGTATATAGCCCAAATTTCCACACTCTGTCCCTGCCCATTTTTTCATTTGTACATTATGCTTTTACCCATCTTGCACTTAGCATTTTATATCAAATCTCCATTAAATTTACCTTATCTCTCCACTTTTCCTGTTCTGAAGTAGCATCAAATTCTATTCCCATTAACAAACATGTTAATGCCACCTAACAGGCTTATGTTCTAGCTTTTCTTTGTAATGTATAAGAAAGTCTACAATTATCTCAAGGGCTGTCCACAAAAGTTGCCAAAATAACAAAACTCAAAAAACAATACTACTCACAAATCTTTCACCTAAAAACAAAATTAATTTTAACTTTAAGCAAGTAATAGGAACACAATTTCATTTGGAGGCAACATGGCATCAGACTGCTGGGTTCATTTCCAATTCCAGGTCTACTCTTAATAAGTATGTGCTCTTGGGCAAGTAGTAATCCTGTCAGGATTAAGAAAAGTAGCAAGAGAAAACACCTGGTGCAGAAGCTGGTCCATTATTGGCATGCAAAAACTATACGTTAAACGAAAAATAGGTGTAGCTATTATCAATTCTCTTCAGGAAACTGGAAATTTCTGAATCTGAATAAAGATTTACTAGGATAAGGAAAACCCTGAAGGTTTCTGTGGGAAATAGGCAGGCCCTCTCCCATAAAAGCAGTTGAAGTATACTATACCAGTCTTTTAGAACATTAAGACAGTAAGCCTGCCAATTTCCTGTTTATGCCTACTTGTTACTTTTTTTTTGGCTATTAGTCTAGGGAGGGGAAAATAATAATTTATCAAGCACAATTCACATAATAACCTTATGAGCTAAGGATTACTTGCTTCATTTTAAGACAAGGAAAAAAGTTCAAAAACTGACCTGCTGAAACAAGATCAGCGATTAAACAACTATCGACATCATCACTTTTAATTTCTGCTGCTCTCATTCCTTTGCTTTACTTTTCTTATCTGACACTTCTTACACTTTTCAGGAAGGTTATTCTATCATAGATATCACACCACTAAATTATAGACCTTTCCTGTTGTTCAGTAAACAAACATACTATGTGTATTTAGTTCACTTTGGATATTTTTGTAGCACTTTCATTAATTCTTTCTTTTTAAAATTATAACAATCTGAAAATTTAAGAATTAGTGTCTCACTTAAAACATGCGAAGGAATGTGAGGTAAATTAAAATTAAAGTCACCTTTAACATGGAAAGGAACCATTTACAGTATATTTGTAAATGTGCTATATTTACAACACTCAATTTTAAATATGTACCCTTACAATGACACAAGGGAAATTTCAAAAGTGCTATAAGAGAATCAGATTCTTGCAATATAGAAGAAGAACAAATACTAAAAACTGGAAGAATGGAGAAAGAAAATGAGATTGCTAGAGAGTTTATGTGGTTTAATAAAGGGTTTCAAAGCCGAACCATTTAAAAATATGCTAAAGATGTCATGACATTCATCCCTAAAAATAAATACATAGACACACAGATAAAACAAATATGGGTAAAATATAAACAACTGTTGAGTCCAGATGGTCTAGTTTGGTATAGAGGCAATCATTATACCATTCTTTCAACTTTTTTGAATTTTGAAAATTGTCATGAATAAAAGTTGAAAAAAGAAAAGGCTTTAAGGTTGAGTACAGGCCTTAGTCTTAATAGGAACTGGTGGAAGCCAAATCAAAGCAGAAGGAAATGAAGATAAAATAGCAAAATTTGGGGTGGAAAGATGTTCTAGAAGCAGAAAAGATGACCTCAAAAGAAGTTGATTTCTTAAATAGGGGAAAACAGATTCTGTAATTTATGTAAAAACCAAAGAACATTCACAACAAAAATTCCTGAAGAACCTTGAGAAATTCATTCAATCAACATATTCACTTAAAGTTTACAAATGTCTTATACTAGACATTGTGAGTGGTATATTACAAAATATACAAACACTTATTTTCAAAGAATTTATAATCCAAATGGAGAGATGAAGCATATATTCAAGAAAGGTAAAAGAATAAAGTGACAGAGCTATTTAAATATTCTTGGGGTAGTTACTGAATCTCTGTGGGATTTTACTTTATCATTAAAAAGCATGTGCTACATCCCAAAATAATTTGGGCAGAGAATAAAAATATGTATGCGGGGCCCCCCTGAGGAGCTGGTGGAGAATGCAGGGGTATTGGGCTTCCCCACCTCGATGGTTGCTGATGTGCTCACAGACATTGGGGACTGGCGGTTTGATGGGCTGAGACCTCTATCACAGGACTTGCCCTTGGAAAGACTGTTACCGCAAAGGAGAGGCTAGGCCACCCCATAATTGTGCCTAAGAGCCTCCTCCTGAATGCCTCTTTGTTGCTCAGATATGGCTCTCTCTCTCTAACTAAGCCACCTTGGCTGGTGATCTCACTGCCCTCCCCCCATGTGGGACCCGACTCCCAGGGGTGGAAATCTCCCTGGCAACACAGGATATGACTCCCGGGGATGAATCTGGACTCAGCAGTGTGGGATTGAGAACATCTTCTTGATCAAAAGAGGGATGCGAAATGAAACGAAATAAAGCTTCAGTGGCTGAGAGATTTCAAATGGAGTCTCCTTTCTAAATCCTTTTCCTCTGTTTTGTTTGGAGTCCTACTCTGCCCATTCTACATCTGAAACTTTGGTCACAACTATTTTAATTGCTTATGCACATGGTCCACGCCACAAGACTTTTTTTTCTATTTCCTTGTTCCTTTGTTTCTGCTTTTACTCCATCACAACTGCTGCACCCTATACCTTCAGTTGGTCTTAAGATAAAAAGAAACTTCAGTGAAGAAATACGACTTTGTACAAGAACCAAGGCAAGTGATGAGTCACAGAAAGGTTTGAGATACTGGGGTATAGGTCGTAGAGAAGTCCACACTGGGAAAAATTCTGAAAAGGCAAGTCTTAATTCAAAATAAAAAATCCCAATAGGAATGCTGGAATTCACAAATGGATTTTTATGAGCTTTGAGTTATCTGGCCAACAATACCCAGAAGTTGGCTTCCTATATACCTAGGGTTTTTCACCCCCCACTGAAAATTAAAGTCTCAATTTTAGACTGCATAAGAGAAATAAATATGAAATCAGACTTTTTAAAAATTAGTTACATTTGGGCAGAGAATAAAACTGTATTTGCAGGGACCCCCTGAGTAACTGGGAAAAATGCGGAAATGCTGGGCTTTCCCACCTGGGTTATTACTTATATTCTCACAAGCATTGAGGATTAACAATTTACTAGGCCAAACCCTCAATCTTGGGGCTTACCCTTACGAAACTTGTTACTGCAAAGGAGAGGCTACTTAATAGTTGTGCCCGAGCATTCCCCA
Organism: Choloepus didactylus; assembly: GCF_015220235.1. NCBI lineage: Eukaryota > Metazoa > Chordata > Mammalia > Pilosa > Megalonychidae > Choloepus > Choloepus didactylus. Next base: position 36,810,334 of record NC_051318.1, read on the forward strand.
GAGAACCTCATTATTGCTCAGATGTGGCCTCTCTCTCTCTCTCTAAGCCCACTTGGCAGGTGAACTCACTGCCTACCCCTACATGGGACATGACTCCCAGGGGTGTAAATCTCCCTGGCAACATGGGGCATGACTCCCAGGGATGAGCCTGGATGCAGCATCATGGGACTGAGAAAATCTTCTAGACCAGAAGGGGAAGGCAAAATGAAACAAAGTTTTGGCGGCTGAGAAATTTCAAATGGAGTTAAGAGGTCACTCCAGAGGGCATTCTTATGCACTACATAGATATCCCTCTTTAGTTTTTAGTGTATTGAAATAGCTAGAAGGAAATACCTGAAACTGTGGAAATATAACCCAGTAGCCTTGATTCTTAAAGACAAATGACTGCACAGCTATGTGGCTTACATGGTGTGACTTCATGACTGTGAAAACCCTGTGGCTCACTCCCTTTATCCAGTGTATGAACAGATGAGTAGAAAAATGGAGACAAAAACTAAATGAAAAATAGGATGGAATGGGGGAATGGAATGCTTTGGGTGTTCTTTTTTACTTTTATTTTTATTCTTTTTGCAGTAAGGAAAATGTTCAAAAATTGACTGTGGTGTGCGGATCTAAGATGGCGGCATAGAGAGGAGTAGAAGCTAAGTAGTTCCCCTGGAACAACTAAAAAAAACCCAGAAACAACTAGTAAATAATCTGGAAGAACTGCAGGGGGACAAACGTGACCGTCCACTCATCATACACTAATCTGAATTGGGAGGAATGCCCGAGATCACAGCATAAAATCTGTAAGTAAGAACTGCGGATCCAAATCGGGAGACCCCTCCCCCACAGCCCAAGCTACAAAGCCTCCTGGTGCCAGACAGTACCTTTCTCCCAGCAAGGGAATATAGCTCAGCTAAGCTCCAAATGGGGGTTTTAATTAGCAAGTGTGAGCTGCTCACTATAAGGTACGAATCCCCAAGAAGCAGACAGAGGCTTTGGGTGACAACTGACCTTGGAGAGCCGGAGGGTCGCCTCGGACTAGCTCTGTTCCTTTTTCGACTCAGTGGAGAAAGCCTTGGCCATTGTCAGTTCCCAGTTCTGTGACCCCGACAGGTATGTGGCACAGGCAGAGAGAGACCACTGAAATGCTAATGACCTCCCCCTAAGGCGTCTATCTTGTCTAAGAGGAAAGGGGTGGGGCCAAGCTCTACTACCTGCCTTTCATTCAGAACTTACACCAGTCAAGAATTAAAGGCTAATCTTTGCGTCAGGCAGACAGCGCCCCTGCACAGCCTGGCAGCCCGGGGCTTCCCCTGAGGGATGACACGCACTAGTGACTTAGCACAGCCTTCCCTCAGCAGAGGTCCTGGAAGATCACCGCTGAGGAGGGGGGCCCACTCGGAAAACCCAGGGACGCTACGTCAATGCCAGTGGTTTCTGGGTCAGCGACAGAGAGGGTCTAGGGCAGAACTGAAATGAAGGCTTAGACTCTTGCAGCGGCCTTGAATCTCCGGGAACACCTGGGAGGTTTCAATATTAAAGCTGCCCTGCCTCCCTGACCACCCAGACACATGCACCACGTTCAGGGCAGACAGCTCTAACAACAAACCCAAACTGAGTTCACCAACTGAACCCCACCAAAATCATTTCCCCACACACCACAGAGACAGAGTTGGGGACAAATGACTTGAGGGGTATAGGTGACTTGCAGATGCCATCTGCTGGTTAGTTGGAGAAAGTATACGCCACCAACTTGTATTTCTGAAAAATTAGATTGGTATTTTTTTTTTTTTTCACAACTTGAAAGAACCCTATCAAGCAAAGCAAATGCCAAGAGGCCAAAAACAACAGAAAATCTTAATGCATATGATAAAACCAGACGATATGGAGAACCCAAACCCAAATACCCAAATCAAAATATCAGAAGAGAGACAGTACTTGGCACAATCAAACAATCACAATCGAGGAACGAAAACATGGCACAGGATATAAAAGACATGAAGAAGACCATGGAACAGGATAAAAGGGACATAAAGAAGACCCTAGAAGAGAATAAAGAAGAAATTGCAAGATTAAATAAAAAAATAGAAGAACTTATGAAAATAAAAGAAATTGTTGGCCAAATTAAAAAGACTCTGGATACTCATAATACAAGATTAGAGGAAGCTGAATAACGACTCAGTGTCCTAGAGGTCCACAGAACAGAAAATGAAAGAACAAAAGAAAGAATGGAGAAAAAAATTGAAAAGGATCTCAGTGATACGATAGATAAAATAAAACATTCAAATTTAAGACTCACTGGTGTCCCAGAAGGGGAAGAGAAGGGTAAAGATCTAGAAAGAGTATTCAAAGAAATTGTTGGGGAAAACTTCCCAAACCTTCTACACAATATAAATACACAAAGCATAAATACCCAGCCAACTCCAAATAAAATAAATCCAAATAAACCCACTCCAAGACATATTCTGATCAGACTGTCAAATACTGAAGAGAAGGAGCAAGTTCTGAAAGCAGCAAGAGAAAAGCAATTCACCACATACAAAGGAAACAAAATAAGACTAAGTTGTGACTACTCAGCGGCCACCATGGAGGCAAAAAGGCAGTGGCACGACATATTTAAAATTCTGAGAGAGAAAAATTTCCAACCAAGAATACTTTATCCAGCAAACTCTCCTTCAAATTTGAGGAAGAGCTTAAATTTTTCACAGACAAACAAATGCTGAGAGAGTTTGCCAATAAAAGACCTGCCCTACTTCAGATACTAAAGGGACCCCTACCGACAGAGAAACAAAGAAAGGAGAGAGATACAGAGAATTTTAACAGACATATATAGAACCTTACATCCCAAATCACCAGGACACTCATTTTTCTCTAGTGATCACGGATTTTTCTCCAGAATGGACCATATGCTGGGACATAAAACAAGCCTCAATTAAAAAAAACAAAAAAATTGAACATATTCAAAGCACAATCTCTGACCACAATGGAATACAAATAGAAGTCAATAGTTTTTGAATTGTAACTCCACTATTTACTTCCTACATGATATAAAATACACAAACTCTAATGACAAATCAGTGGTTTTGAACTCAATGTAAAATATGTAATTTTTGACAAGAACTATATAAAGGTGGGGGAATGGAGGAGTATAGGTACATAGTTTATGTGTCCTATTGAAATTAAGTTGGTATCAAAGAAAAACAAGATTGTTATGGATTTAAGAGTTTAATTTTAAGCCCCACTGTAAACACAAAGAAATTATCAGAGAATATGACCATAGAAATGAAAAGTAGAGTATGGGTTACGAGAAGTGGGGGAAGGGGCAATGGGGAGTTCAGAAATGAGTGTAGGGTTGGTGTCTGAGGTGAAGGGAAATTTCTAGTAATGGATGGTGGGAAGGTGATAGCATTACAACATTCTAAGTGTGATTAATCCCACTAATGGAATGCTAGGGAGGGAGTGGAATGGGAAGATTTAGGCTGTATATATGTTTTCACAATTGAAAAAAAAAAAAAAAAAAAAGACAGTCTAAATAGATGACAACTGAATGCCAAGGATAACCCTGGATGGGATCTGAGGATGGAGGACAGGAGGCTCAAAGGGACACAGTTGGGATATAAGGAAAAAAAAAAAAAAAAAAAAAAAAAAAAAAAAAATATATATATATATATATATATATATATATATATAGAATGTAAGCTTTATATCAATGTTGAATTTCTTGAACTTCTTAGCTGCGCTCAATGGGATTGCATAAAAGAATGTTCTTGTTCATGGGAATTGTATACGTGAATTATAGTGTTTGTTCAAGGATGTGTACAGCTAGCTCTCATATGTTCAGAAGACAGAGCAATAGATGATGGATGATAGACAGGGAGAGAGGGAGGGAGGGAGGGAAGGAAAGAAATAGCGGTCTGACAACATGTTAAAGTTAGTGGATCGGGGTATCGGGGGGGTGTCAGGGAATGCTGGAGTTCTGTGTATGGGGTTTGTACTGTTTTTGCAAACTGCTCCTATAATTTTGAATTTATTTAAAAATAAAATGTAAAACAAAATTGTGGTGATGAATGCACAACTATATGATGGTACTGTGACAAGCTGATTGTACACTGTGGATGACTGTATGGTATGTGAATATATCTCAATAAAACTGAATTTAAAATAAAAAAAAATTAGTCACAAGCTTTTTCTTGATTACTGCATTAACTGGGGAAGTCCAGGATTACAAGCAGTTGAAGACCTTAAGGGGGAAGGCAGGAGAAGAGATGGAAGAGTGCTCAGAGTGGAAGATACAGCAGGATAAAAATGTGGTTAAGAGCCTCGACTTTGGAATATTGGGTTTGCATCCTGCCTTTACTACACCAGCTATGTAGGCTTGAGAGGGTTACTGAATCTTACTGGCCCGTCAGCTTCCCCATCTTAAAAGCATGTGTTGATTAAAAGGATTAACTAAAATAATACATACCTGGCACACACAGGCACACAAGTTGTAATTATTATTTTTAATAGCAAAGGGCAATAAATAAATTTGAAAGGTGAGAATAGGAGCAAAGAAAAAATACCTCACAAATTTCTTCTGAGTCTTTCATCACTTAATTTTAAGACAATAAAGACCTTGTTGAGGACATTCAAGTAGCTACAATTAACTACAAAACTGAGAGAAAATCAGTGACAGGAAACTGCAAGGAGGGATAGGAATGTAGAAGTTTGGGGAAACAGGCTAAGGATGACAGAGCACAGACCAGCCTCTGCAGAACTTATATGTGTCTATCGACTTCCTTGTTTCTCAACCTTACTTCTCAGATCCATTATAATAAATGATCATTCAGTTTTAAAATAATTTTATTAAAAGATTTAATTTCCTAAACACAACTTTCTATCTCAATTTCATGTACTTTTTTTCATAGGAAGGAAGAACAATTTGTTGAAATGTGAATTTATCATAATCAGAGTGATTTTTTCCAATGCTAGATTTCAGATTTGAAACAATATCAGTAAGACCACACATTCATTAGTTCTCAGAAACTAAGAATCAATACTCTTTTCTCAAGAGAAAAGTAGAGAATGCAACGCTAAATATAAATAAACAAATATATACATATCAATTGTTTCAATAAGTACACATATACATAATTTTTTCTTTAGTTCAAAATCTTCAAAGTACTTTATGGTCAAATTAAAACAGGTAGATATACATTCATTCTTGTGTCTGTTCAGAGCAACATCACTACTGTTTTCTTAAATTTAACTCATCCCATATTTAGAGGCAACTGCTCTCAAAATAACAGAGGCACAATTTATAAAAAGCTTCTAAAAATAACTACCAAGAAAGGAATGTTAAAAGTATGATTTGAGTACCTTCCCTTTTTTTTTTTCAAAAAGTTGTTACTAATCCATTTAAACATTTTTTTATAACCACCGGGGTATTTTTATTTACTACACAGAAGGACATTCTTAATCTTTCATCTAAGAACCTGATCTGCACATCACAAAGTTAGTAAGTGGCAGATGTATGCAAGAGTTATATTACTTTTAGTTCTTAGGTCTGAATTCATATTGACAAGCCAATAAATAATTAATTACCTGTGTAAGTCAAAAGCTGCAAAGGTAAACTGTTTACTAATCTTCAGCTATTAGCCAACAGAATGCCACTCTACATTTAAGGTAATCTAAAGATAAACTAAAGTTGCCAAAATTTTTACAGAGCAGATCAGAAGTTCACATTTTACCCTGTGAAAATCTATTCATTTCTGATTAGGGCTTCATTCTACTTACTGCAGTCAACATACTGTCCCTTGATTGTAAGACTGTTAAATGGATTTTGTGGGAAAGGATTAACATGGCTCAATCCTTTATCACTATGGTTACAAAAACTAACAAAATAAGGCAAATAAAAGAAAAAAATAAAAAGACACAGCATCCTCAGTAGCAAACAAATTAATGCATAAAAAAGTGTTTTAAGTACAATCAAATAGCTATTAAACTGATAAAAATTTAAATACTGTGAAGATATGGGGAATAATTCAGCTAGTAGCACTGTAAATAAAGCTTATCTTTCTTGATAGAAGCCCAGCTATATTAAATAGAAGTATAAAATTGCTTCTTCTTTGACCTAGCAATTTTATATTTGGTAATATGCAAGTAATTCCTGCTAAATACATTCTAACATAGCTATGTAAAACAGAGAAAAAATGGGATCAATTTAAATACCTTACAAGCAAGAAATGGTTAAGGAAACCATAGTACAGTAATAGGATGAAATATCACAGTCAAGAAAAAACAGTAGAGTGTGTACTATGTTGATACTCAAATTTATGTACATGCAATGACAGTTTTAAGTTAAAAAAAAAAAAAAAAAAAAAAAAGGAAGCCACAGAACACAGTACACTTTATTTAGGAAGGCTAAAAAAGAATTTAAGTGATGTAATTAGAATTTTATATTCATTGGAGTCCTGTATCCCTGCCAGTAAATGGAACATAAAGTAATTTTAAGGGAGAAAATGATCAAATCTTCAGGGTTCTTTTGAATATACATATCAATATACACAGTGAGCTAAACACAGAACATGATACTTTATACAGTACATGCAAAGACTATTACTACATAACTTATGCTTATGCTAAAGACACACTTGTTTCATCTCTATATTAATATTTTATAATTTTACAATAATGATAAAATTTACATTTCCTCTAAGAAATGTAAAATACCTTAAGGGGAATATAGAATAGCCAAATATGATTATTCTTATTTTACAGATGGAAAGATAGATGGAAACAGTATCAGAGACTGTCCACTGAGATAGAATCCAATTCATCCAGCTCAATTCCCTACCCTAACAGCATCTTCTGGAATAATTCTAGATTATTTGGATAATAATTCCTATTTCACATCTCCCATTTCTAATTTTTAAAATAAGTTCCTCTCTTATTCATTGTTGGTGGAACTGTATAATGGTTCAGCCACTCTGGAAGACAGCCTGGCAGTTCCTTAGAAAACTAGATATAGAGTTACCCTTCGATCCAGTAATCGCACTTCTCAGTACATACCCAGAAGATCTGAAAGTAATTACACTAACAGACTTCTGCAAGCCAATGTTCAAAGCAGCAATATTCACAATTGCCAAGAGATGGAAACAACCCAAATGTCCTTCAACAGATGGGTGGACAAATAAAATGTGGTATACATACATGATGGAATACTATGTGGCAGTAAGAAGGAACGATGTCATGAAACATATGACAATATGGATGAACCTCAAAGACATAATGCTGAACAAAATAAGTCAGACACAAAAAGAGAAACATTACATGCTACCACTAATGTGAACATTGAAAAAGTAAAATAAATGGTTTATAATGTAGAATGTAGGAGACCTAGAGATAGATAGCAATTAATGAAGGGGGAATGATAATCTAATAAGAACAGATAAGTTATCGTGGGTAAATTTAATGTTCTGGGAATGTCCAGGAATGACTATGGCTTGTTAATTTCTGGTGGGTATGGGAGGAACAAGTTCACAGAAATGTTGTTATCTTAGGTTATCTGTCTTTCTTATTCCTTTACTGGGTTACAGTCTATATATTTTCTTGGGGTAAGAGTAGGAACATGTTGGAAGCAATGTAGTTATTTTAGGTTAGGTGTCTTTTTCTCATTCCCTTGTTTTGATTTGTTTGAAATGTTTTTTATCCTTTTTTTTTTTTTTTGATATAGGTAATAGCTAATTAAAAAAAAAAAAATGGAAAAAATATGCAGAGCCCCCCTGAGGAGCTGGGGGAAAATGCAGAGGTGCTGGGCTTCCCCACCTGGATGGCTGCTGATGTTCTCACAAACATTGAGGACTGGCGGTTTGATGTGCTGAACCCTCTATCATGGGACTTGCCCTTCAGAAGCCTGTTCACTGTGAAGGAGAGGCTAGGCCTGTTTATAATTGTGCCTAAGAGTCTCCCCCAAATGCCTCTTTGTTGCTCAGATATGGCCCTCTCTCTCTAGCTAAGACAACTTGGCAGGTAAAATCACTGCCCTCCCCCCTACGTGGGATCTGACATTAGGGGTATAAATCTCCCTGGCAACAAGGAATATGATTCCTGGGGAGGAATCTAGACCCGGGGTCATGGGATGGAGAACGTCTTCTTGACCAAAAGGGGGATGTGAAATGAAATGAAATCAAGTTTCAGTGGCTGAGAGATTCCAAATGCAGCCGAGAGGTCACTCTGGTGGTCACTCTTACGCACAATATAGATAACCCTTTTTAGGTTTTAATGAATTGGAATAGCTAGTAGTAAATACGTGAAACTATCAAACTACAACCCAGTAGCCCTAAATCTTGAAGACGATTGTATAATAATGGAGCTTACAAGGGGTGACAACGTGATTGTGAAAGCCATGTGGATCACACTCCCCTTTATCCAGTGTATGGATGGATGAGTAGAAAAACAGGGACAAAAGAACTAAAAGAAAAATAGGGCACGGTGGGGGGACAATTTGGGTGTTCTGTTTTTACTCCTAACTTTTTATTCTTACTTTCACTTTTTCTGGTACAAGGAAAATGATAAAAAAAAAAAAAAAAAACAGATCGGGGTGACAAATGAACAGATATATGATGGTAATGTGATCAACAGATTATATACTTTGGATGATTGTATGGTATGTAAATAAATCTTAATAAAAAAATAAAAATAAGTTCCTTCAGTTTTTCTGAATAGTGTGTACAAGCCTGTCCTTAACAAATGTGGAATGGATGCGAATAAATTAATACACAGATTGAAGTAATAAAATTTTAGACTGTTTACTGTTATTTACAGCTTATTCTTTAAAAGGCAAATAATAGATATATTAAAATTAACTTTAAATTCCTTATACCAATTAGACAAACTGGGGGAAAAAAGGGCTAAAAGTACATCCTTCTGTCCTTCTAAGACTGTTTCTTCTGACCCAGATAAGAGAGCTGCTGGCAACAAAGATGAAAATCCAAACATTTCAGAAAAATGATCTACCTTGCCTGTTGTATACCTATATATATAAAAATTAAGAATCCAGAAGAACTCCCTGAAATTAACTAAAATTTAACAGACAAGTAGCCACTTAAAGACTTGTTTCAAAAGCAAAAAGCATCCAATACGGCAGACCACTTGTAGATTTCACTCATACTCATTTTCTGAAGTCCATCTCAAATGTCACTTCCTTTGCAGCTTTCCCTGAAGACTCCAATCCACAGATGTTTCCTAATTTTTTGTTTTAGAGTACTCTGGACATGTATCTTTTATAACATTATCAGGTATCAATAATCTGCTCATAAGCTCATGTCTCTTACTTTGAGGTTCCTAGAAAACAGGAAATATATTCTTCATCTTTGAGGCAATACAATACCCAATTGCTGTTACAATTAAATTTAAAGGCCAAACACTAGATTTTAAAAGGTGATTACTACAATATGTAATGGAAAAACCACTGTGCTTGCAAGACTAGCTCTCCCACTTGAAAGCAATATATTCTTTCTGTCAGAACTCTCAAAAAGGGGTGAAAGTTTCCAGCACTGCTGGGTCTGAGTATTACAGTACTGAAGTGCTAAATGTTGATTTAATAAACTTTGAAGATCCTTAGACATTTTAAAAGATACAAGTCTTTGAACAGCTCTATCATCATGTCATTTAGGACAGCTGACAAATCTCAGCAGACTACAAACTGCTATGAAAAATGTAATAGCTTCTTTAACGCCCTAAAATATGCTCAAAATTACAGCTACAATAAAACTAGCAGTAATAAAATAAACACCAGCTTAAAAAATAATCAAACAGTAAATAAACCTATTTATAGATGGTGAAAGTTCCCTGAAGGATTACTTAAATCGTTAAATTATTAATGGTTTAAAGAAATCCTCATCCTCCAAATGTAAAGTTTTAACAACTTCACAAAATAATTGTGCAGGTATGTTGTCATGCCTTACACGGAATAACCTAAAAGAAGGTTACTTTACTTCTGCCTCTTTTACTAGCAACTGAAAACATGAAATGTTAATGTCATAAGAGATCAAAGTTTTCAAGACTTGCCCTAAAAGAAACCACCAGTTTCTCCCATCATTGGGTCCTTTTAAGTACTTAAAACAATCTCAGGGAAACTAAATAGTGGGGTCTTACACACTTTTTGTATATTTACCTTTTTTCCCCACTTAAAAGGCAGGAATTAAATGTCATTACAACTTTATTAACGCAGTTTATGCAATTCTGAATGTTGTATTTCACAAATAAGGAACCAACTGCTAATCGTGATGTTACAAGTCAAAGTCCTAAAAGAACAAGCTCATATAACCAACCTGCAGTTCCAGGAAAGTACAATAAAACAGTAGAAATGAAGCTAAGTTACTGTAAGTTGTATCTAAGCTGGGGAGTTCCTCACATGCACGGACGTGGTCGTCCACATCTTTAGGGTGCGTGACACATACGGCTGTGAGAGAACACGCAACTCATGGAATGCTTGCTAACCTGCAAAAATCTAACTCAAAGGCTCCGAGTCGTGAAGCCCAACTCCAAAAAAGCTCGACACATAGCCCCTATTCGGGAAAAAATGAATACAGTTCCTCATATTATTTGGCCGGCAAAACTGGAGGTAAGACTGAGGCCTGCTGAGTCCTCCCGAATCTACCCTACTAAAAGCCGTTCCAGGAGCCTCCAACCAAAGCCGCACCGGGTCCGGACGCTTCGGGGGAAACTCGACCCAACCCACTGCTACGCCCCCTTCCCTTCGCTCCGACCCAGGGACCCCAGCTTCCCTGACAAGGTGAGACTTTCCCTCCCGAAAGTGCAGCTGGGGGTCCGCCAGGCCTCACTAACCTTGCACTCGTCGTTCTTTTTCTCTACCTCACAAAAGTTGACGGGCGCCAGGCCAGGCAGGTAGAAAGCGTCGCCCCAGCGCGGGCCCGGGGTCGCCAGCAGGAGCAGCGACAGCAGCCACAACCGCGGCCACCGAGATGACGACGCCGGCAGCCTCGCGCTCATGACGGCTGTTTCAGGAAAGGCGCAGCCAAGCCTAGGGAATGATGAGGGAAGGAGGGACAGGGAGGCTCGGAGACGACGAAAGGCGGCCTGAAAGGAGGGAAACCGGGCCCGCGAAGGCTAGTTCCGGTTGCGCTAAGAGACACCGCGGATCCCGCAACAGAAACCGAGCCGGACCTCGACAGAGCATGCGCAATACTGTCCGCACATGCTCAGTGAGAGTGGCCGTAAGCGCCCTAAGGAGTTTCCGGGAACGAGAGTGCAGAAAATCCACTGTCCAGGTTTTCGGCGGGCCGAGTGGAGTGGTGGCTGGGAGGGTTGTTCCGGCATTCACGTTCTGGTTCCAAATACCAACCTAAAACGCCAGTGCCTCTTGTCGGGCGCTTACTGTTTGCTGCTTTTTGTTAATTTTCTGTAAACAGTATAGGGTTTCCTCGCTACACTGCCCGCTGCACTGCAACGCCAATTACATAGTACTCCAGAAAGTACCTTTTGATGGATGTGGAGTTGGTGGCGGAGCAGGAAGGAAAATTGCGGGATATAGGTGGTTGGGAGCAGGATAAGGAAACATGGGAAGAAACTAGCTGTAAACCCTCAAATGGACAGCGTATGCGCGGACATTTTCCAAGCGTTGGATGTGATGGCGCATTTTTGGGTGGGGGCAGTTGATTACACAGAATAAACAGACTTTAAGGGTGAGTGGAAATGAAGTGGGGAGAAAAATGGGAAAAGGCGAATAGAAGGTAGTATTGACGTTTCTTTGCAAAGAAAAACATGGACGCACCGTAGAGTTCAGTGAGGAAAATAGTGCTGGCAAAATGCAAACATGGTATGATTAGCTTTGAGCATATTCTGTCACTCTCCGCATTCGTGATGTGACAAGATGTGTGTCTGGTGTATTTTCTGATTCTGCAAAGAGTAGTTTGCTTTTGGGTGACAAAGGCAACTCAATTGAGCTTTAGAATTCGATCACATAATTAGGAAGAATGCCCCATCTGAGACTGGCAAGGAATCATAACCTCGGGGGGTGGGGTGGAGGGGACATCCAGCCCAGAATGCAAGAATGGGCAAGGATGGGTTTCAGGAAAGTTTCCAACCTCACGAAATTGTATCTAAATTCTTGTGGGTGTTTATAGTTTTCACAAGGGAAGGTTCATAACTTTCATTTAATTTTCAAAGAGATCTGACTCTCCAAAAAAGTTTAAGAACCATTGATCTATACTGTTGGGTAAACAGCAAACTGAAAGATAAAATTCCTGCTTGCAAAGGAAGTTTGTACTGATTAAGAGCTACATCTTTGGAACACCACTTTCTAGTTAATGACTTTAGCAAGGTTAATTAACTGGGAAGTAGAGAGAAAAGATTATAGGCAAAATGTATGTGTTTAGCACATTCTTGGCACAGAGGAATGGCAGCCATATTTTATAACAAGTCTATCTAGCAGGGGTCTGGGCAGTGGAACAGTATAAGTGGTTTCCCCTTCTCACACCTTCTCCCTCAAGTCAATCAATCAACGCATTTATTGAACACCTACTTTGGGATAGGGAAAGAATTTACAATCTGTTCTTGAATTCATGAAGATTTCCAATATAACAATAGAATGTTCATATAGAAAGGAAAGGAGAAAAAAAGAAAAAGGAAAGGAGAATTAACATTTTTGTCCACTATCTTCTAATTATCTGGCATGCTAAATACTTGTCCTTCACAATTTCACTGCCCCCATCCAACTTTTTCCTCCCCCAGTTTTCCCCATCTCAAGAAATGGCACCACTGTCCACGTGCTTCTCAGGATCGAAACCTAGAAGATAGCCTTAATTTTTCATTCTCTCACTTCCACATCCAGTCTGCCAGTAAGTCCTGTTCACTGGGCTGCCAAGCCTTAGACTCAAGCCTTTCACTACTATCCATATCCACAGCTATCATCCTACTCTGAGGCGAAATATTAGGTCCCTGGAGTACTGCAATACCTCCCAGCTTCCATTCTTGCCAGGAGTGTCCTATACAATCTTAAAATCTCTTAATATTCACTATGTTTTGAAATCCTGGCATCCCATAGAACTTAATATCTGGAACTATCATGTTTATTTGTTTACTGTCTTGACTCCCTGTGGTGGCTTGGAGCTAAGTACACCATTCCTGTGGGTATGACCCCATTGTACAAAGGACCTTTTGAAGTTACTTCAGTTAGGGTGTAGCCCAACTGAATCAGGATGGATCTTAATTCTATTACTGAGGGCCTTATAGGGAGGACCACAGAGAGAGAAGCCAAGGGAGCAGCCAGAAGCTAGAAGCCAAGGGAACCTAGGAGAGAGGCCAGGAAAGGCTGCCATGTGCATTGCCATGAGACAAAAAAAGCCCAAGTCCAAGGACTGCCAGCAGCCAGCTCCAGAACTTAACAATCTTCCCAGAGAAAGCATCACCTTGATGATGCCTTCATTTTGGACTTCTGGCCTCAAAACTGTGAGCTAATAAGTTCCCTTTGTTTAAGCCAACCTATTGCATAGTTGTTTTAGCAGTCAGGAAATGGAAGGGAAGGAGGGAGGAAGGAAGGAACAAGTATCCAGAAAGAACTACGTGAGTGGTACTGACAAGGCAATAGGTAACATGGAAGTCTAAATCTGAATTTAGACTCGCAGACTTTTAGTGCTGAAATAAAATTAATAAGTTTTCTAGACAGTTTAACCTTCTTTTACAAACGAAGGTGAAGGTAAGAGAGGAAACGACTTCCTGGTTACTCTGCTATTCATTGTGGCTATTTGGGGAGGTCCAGCCCTTTGGGCCGCAAATATTCCCTAAGCCTTTTTCCATCCAAACGCTGCCCCTCCCTCAATTCCCAGAGCAGAACATTAGCAAAAACCTGGAGAAATTGAGTTTTTCTCAACAAAATTGGTGCTGGCACTCCAGACCCCAGCTCACTCAGAGCGCAGACTGCGCATGCGCAGAGCCTCCCAGTTGCACCTGCCAACTCCCACTCGGGTGACCTTTCCCAGACTTCCGCCTCAAGAGTCCAGACACGTCGTCCTGCGCCGCCAGGGCCCGGTGGGAGGAGTCACGAGCGGGGCTCGGTCTCTGGGAGGACCGGACGCCTTACTTCCGGATCCGGCCTTTTCTTGGTAGGAAACGCCTCCCCCGGAGTTCTCTTGGTTGCCTGCGGTCGTGTCTGCGCGATTACTGGGGCGTGGTAGAGAGAGCTCGCTCCTCCCCTTAGCCAGGTCACAAATTGAAGTCCCTGCCGTAGGGACACCTTTGCCCTGGGGACAGTTCTGCCCTGGGCGCTGTCATGTAAAAAGGCCCGAGGAAGTGGTGGTTCCAATTACAAACTAGTAAGAAACGAAGTTTTCCATCCATTCCCCCCTTGACTGTGATGCGCCCTTTCTAGAAATACTTCGGACTCGGCTGTAAAACTTAAGAAATATGATTTTCTTCTTTCCTCTGTTACAGATAGAATTTGCCAGCTCCAATTTAAGACGCAGATTTAACTTACCAGCTCAGAATTAATAATCTGGCTTTTTGTCTCTTACTCTCCACTCCAAAGTAATTTGGACAGCCTATTTTTCTGCATTTCCCATGATTTCTCTGTAGGGTGCCAGATTTAGTAAATAAAAACACAGGACGTCTGTTAAATTTTAATTTTAGATAAACAATGACTAAGTTTTTTTGTCTTTTTTTTTTTAGTATAAATACGTTCCAAATATCGTATTATATGTGCATGTATTTTATCTTGCAACCCTACTTCTGTGACAAATAGAAATTATTAGTCTCTGCTAGCTGTATGTCTGTAAGTGAATGGACTTTTAAAGATTTCCTAAAAGAAAAAAATATTACCTCAATGTCCATTTTCTGATATAAAAATGTGATAGCCCAAGGGAGAAAAAGTAAGTCATAGCTGACCCCCTTCCTTCTCAATCTGCATTCCCCAACTTGGAAATAAAACTTCAACCACAGGGTAAGAGGTTATCTTAAGTTTTAAGGTTGAGAATGGTTCCCAGGACAACATGACTGACCGGTCAGATAAAGTAGGCATGCCAACCAGAAGAGGGCTTTTTTACCCAGCAGGACCTGGAAAAATGAAAGCCACAGAGGTAAGCACCAAAGTACCCCTCAGGGAAGAAAATGACCTGATTCAGAGTCTACCTCTGTAGTGTTGGTAGCTGTATATCTCATATGAAGCAGATGGGTAAGTTCGAATTGTATAACTAATTCTACCTGCTCTGATTTTTTTCTGATTACAATTTGCCTTGCCACATAATTTGCTTACAGAGGGAGAGTGGCTGCTGAATTCAACTATCTGATCTCTGGGATTTGTTTCCTTTTAACAACTTTATTGAGGTATAATTTGCATACCGTGCAATTCAACCATTTTAAATGTACAATTCAATGAATTTTAGTAAATTTACTGAGTTCTGCAGCCATCACCACAACACAGTTTTAGAACATTTCTATCATCTTAATAAGATACCTCAGGATCTTTGACATTTAATGCCCCCTTTCTACCTCTGACAACCACTAAAGCTACTTTCTGTCTCTAGAGATTTGCCTTTTCTGACTCCTCTGAGATTTTTTCTTTTCATAAATTCATAAAGTAATAATGTTATTTATATGTCAGGTTCTGTGTCTATGGTTCATATAAACACACAAATGAGAGAGGGGTCTATTTTTAGTGTCCTAACAAGTAAATTGCCTCAGGCTGTTGGATTGTCCTGGATTCTCCATTGTTAGCACTTTCCAGCCAAAGACCACCAGGAACACACCTGTGACTGAACAAGTTAGATTTATTACTTGTTACAGCAAGAGAAAATGTACACAATGGGATACTGTGGGGTGTCTCAGTAAGAAGGGTTAGAAAGGAAGTTATAGGATTTGAGCTCCTGTTAGGTGATTTCGGGGGAGGATTTAAAGAAGTGGGGCTTTCCTCTGAATTGGATGTTGTATGGAAGCAGGACTAATTCTTAAGATTGGGTATCTTAATACATCTTACCTAGAAGGGAGGGTAGACTAGAGTGAGGCGAAAGCTGAAATTGATCAAGAAGCAGCAGTCACTCATGTTAGCCAGGATAGGGGAATGTTTGGTCCTTTTTTGTGGTTTGCACAATGTTTAGGTTTTTGTCTGTGTTTCGGCATGATTACAGACAAGCATGCTTGCATTTTTGTCTTGATCTGTCACGGTCAGAGTGACCTTGCCTGATGTGGATTATCTGTGAAATTGTTTATATTAAGCAGGAGCATGCTAAGTCCTAGCTGTGAGTGCCAGGCCAGCCCCTGAATGTTAGGGGCTTCTTTTCTTTTTCACCAAGTTAATGAATCCGGTGGGTACCTTTTCTGGGTAGCCAGCCAGCCATTCACCCCTCTGTATCACACTAAATATTTTTGCCTTTTTTCCTCAAAACTTCTACACATCATCAGGCCACTGGATAAACCCTAACACTCAAACTCAGATTGTGATAGTTTTTATAGACTTTTTAAATGGTGTAGCCCTCTTCTTTTAAGTGAGGCAGTGAATGACGATGTTGGTACTTTACACTATTTTTTTTTTTGCCTTCTGACCCTAGGAATCTTTTAATTGCATTTTAGCAATAACTCCATTGCACATAACTAACAAAGAGTCCTATCCAGAATACAGAACTCGTATATCTATTTTTTTAAAGGCAACTGAATAGAAAAATGGGCAAGAGCCTAGAACAGGCACATAAGAGTAGATATCCAATGGTCAAAAAACCCCAAAAAGATGTTCAACTTCATTAATCATCAGGAAATTGCAAATTAAAACATCAATGAAATACTGTTACGCAGAGCAGAATAGCTAAAATTTAAAAGACTGAGAATATCAGTGTTGATAGGGATGTGGACCAAATGGTATTCTCATACACTGCTAGTACGAGTGTAAATTGCTGCAATCACAGTAACAAATGTTTGGTACACATATCCTAACACCCAGAAATTCTACTCCTCAATCAAAATACATATTTATATTCAGCAAAAGATGCATTCACCAAAACAGAACTCAAATGTCCAACTATAGAAGACTGGATAAGTAGATTGTAGTATAGTTCCATGATAGAATAGTAAGTCGAAAAATCAGCAAAATACTATTATACACAGCAACATATATAAATCTCACAAACATCATATTGAGTAAAAGAAGTCAGACAACAAGGACAGTTATTGTATGATTTCATTTATATAAAGTTTAAAATCAGGCAAAATTAATTTCTGATGTTAGAAGACAAGATAATGGTTTTCTCTGGGGAACTCTGAGTTGGTAGTGATTAGGAGGGCATGTGCTTGTAATATTCTATATGTTGTTGGGTGTATATCTGGATGTAGTCACTTGGTAATAATTCAAAGAGCTGTACACTTATGATTTGCATACTTTTTGATGTGTAGGTTATACTTAAATAAAAAGTTTGTAAACGTGTCATCATTGTCAAAATGTTGATAACCATTGAAATTGGGTACATGGATGTTCATTATATTCTCTCTACTTTTATGCATTTGAAATTTTCCATTATAAAAAATTTATATATAATTTATGTTTCTGTGTATATGTTTCTTTATGTGTACATGCATGTATATATATTTACATGTGTATGTATATTTATTTGTAAATGTTTGAGTTTCCCATGACCAGCCAATATATTAAAAAGTGAACAAGATTTTACAGAGACCGTAGCAATATGACTGAACTACATGATTGCTTTATAACCATGTCAGGATTTGGAATGTAATATATAAGGGGAAGGTTGTTGTGCTTAGATATTATTAACCAACAACAGCACAAGTATATCTAATATATAAAATGGCAATCTGAGTGAACATCTTTATATATATATATATATATGGACAGTGCAGACCATTTAACAGTATATTTTACCACAGACCAAATCTTATTAAAATGAATGTTGGTTTATTTCACTAAAATAAAATACTAGGCAAAGTTTTTAGAAAAACATCCATAAAAGGAATCAGAAAGGCAAAGGAAACATAAAACAGGATGCTATTGCACAACAAGAGATATGAGGCCATTTACCATGATTACTCTTAAGTAGCTGCTGAATGATCCAAAATATACAAGTTCTTCCAGAACATAAATATTTATAAGTAATTTAGGGGTGGAATGTTTTTTGAATATAAAAATTTGGGGGCATGGATTGAAGGGTAACTGTGTAAAAATAATTTACTGGAGTCACAATCTGGTCATATTTTTCTTGAGAGCTATCTTTAGAATATAATACCCATATGAGAACTTCACTACTGTATCTTGTTTAACCACCACAATTACCAATAAATATACTGACAGGTTTAATCATTTTAGAAACCCCATATTAAAACAGACTAATGCCTGCAGACAAACAGGAACATTTTAAACTTCTGCATCCTTTCCCTTGCCCATATCTATTTTTTTGTTTTTTTTTTAATTCAGTTTTATTGAGATATACCAACACACCCTACAATCATCCACAGTGCACAATCAGCTGTCCACAACACCATCATATAGTTGTGCATTCATCACACACAATCAGTTCCCAAACATTTTCATTACTACAAAACAAAACAAGAACAAAAATACAAGCAAAGAAAGAACACCCAAAACAACCCATCCCCCCCATCCCCCACTCATTCAACCCTTGTTCCCATTTTTTCACTCATCTGTCCATACACTGGACAACGGGAGCGCAAGCCACAAGGTCCCCACAATCACACAGTCATACCGTACAAGCTACACAGCTATACAATCATCCTTAAGAACCAAGGCCATTGGGCTGCAGTTCAACATACTCAGGTACCTCCTTGCAGCTGTTTCAATACAACAAAAACTAAAAAGGAATATCTATATGATGCAAAAGAATAACCTCTAGAGTGACCTCTCAACTCCACCTGAAATCTCCCAGCCACTGAAACTCTATTCCCTCCCATCTTTCCTCCTCCTCCTGGCCAAGAAATCCCTCTCAATCCCACAATTCTGGGTCCAGGCTCATCCCTTGGGAGTCATGTCCCATGCAGATGGGAGGGCAGCGAGCCCACTTGCCTAGTGGGCCCAGAGAGAGAATGGCAACATCTGAGCAACAAAAAAGGCTCTCTAGGGGTGACTCCCAGTCACAACCACAAGCAGGCCTAGCATCTCCCCTGCAGCAACAAGCCCCATAAAGGCAAGCCCCAAGATTGAGGGTCCAACCCTCCAAATTTGCAGTTCCCAATGCTTGCTAGAATACCACCAATTCCCCAGGTGGGGAAGTTCAACACTTCTGCATTTCTCCTCAGTCCCCCAGAAGGTCCTGCAAATACATTTTCATTCTCTACCCAAACCACCTTGGGATGCATCATGGCCCCACATCAACCTGCACAAACCAAACAGACCCCACTCCCTGTTCAAAGCTCCATGCAATCATGGTGCCTGAACAAACCAACCACACAAGTTAAACTATCTAGAGTGCTACAGAAAAAAAATGGATTTCGTACCAAACAAACATCTCCCCTCCCTGGTCCCACACAGATGTTGACGCTCCAAAACATGGTCAACATCATCCTTTACCCTTCAATTCGATCTGCCCCAGTCCCAACCAGATCTGTTTCATTCATATCTCCAATTGAAGTCTGAACTCTTTTTCAGCTTTTTCAACAATTGCTGAATGGTGCAATACTGACACAGCTGCCAAACTCCAGCCCTCAGTCTCAGGTGTCACACAGATACCCAAAGTTCCAAAGACTGACCAGGTTATACACAAAGAACTCAGCATCCCCGAATCTAGAGACAACCACAACTCAGGAACAGATGTGACCACTGCAAGAGCCCACAATCTAGGGACCTTTACAACAAGCCTTCTCCTGAGAACCTGTGCTCCAAGATTCAATTCACAGAGTTTGCACATTATAGTTAGTCCATATTAGTGAGGAATTACACTGCTTATCCCCTTGTTTCTGCCTTATTTCACTCAAAATGCTGTCCTCAAGATCCATTCACCCAGCTGCATGCCTCAAAACTTCACTCCTTACAGCCGCTCGTAATGGGAAAACCTGATCTCTATTTGCAAAGGAATGAAAGCGAACCCCTCCCTCACACCATGTACAAAAATCAGCTCAGAATGGACCAAAGACCCAAATTTAAGAGGCAGAACTATAAAACTACTTGAAGAAAATGTAGGGAAGCTTCAGGACCTTGTGTTAGGCAATGGTTTCTTAGACCCAAAGCAAAAGCAAAGAAAGGAAAAATAGATAAATAGGACCTCATCAAAATTAAAATCTATTGTGCATCAAAGGACTTTATCATGAAAGTAAAATGACAACCTACACAATGGTAGAAAGTATTTAGAAACCACATATCTGAAAATCATTTACTATCTAGAATATATAAAGAAATCCTTCAACTCAATAACAAAAAGATAAACAACCCAATTAAAAAGTGGGTAAAAGACACGAACAGACATTTCTCCAAAAAGGAAATGCAAATGGCTAAAAAGCACATGAAAAGATGCTCATCTTCACTAGCTTTTAGGGAAATGCAAATCAAAACCACAATAAGATATCATCTCACACCCACTAGAATGTCCGCTGTTAAACAAATAGGAAACTAAAAATGTTGGAAAGGATGTGGAGAAACAGGAACACTTACTCACTGCTGGTGGGAATGTAAAATGGTACAGCCACTGTGGAAGACTGTTCGGTGTTTCCTCAGAAAAAACATAAAGTTGCTTTACAACCTAGCAATCCTGCTACTTGGTATATGCCCAGAAGATCTGAAAGCAGGGATGCAAACAGATATTTGCACACTGATGTTCACAGCAGCATTATTCACGATTGCCAAAAGATGGAAACAACCCAAGTGTCCATCAACCGATGAATGGATAAACAAAATGTGGTATACATATATGATGGAATATTACACAGCAGTAAGAAGGAATGAAGCCCTGAAGCATGGGACAACATGAATGAATCTTGAGGACATTATGCTGAGTGAAATGTCAGACACAAAAGGAGAAATATTGTATGATTTCACTAATATGAACTAATTGTAATACGTAAACTCATAGTCATGAAATCTAGAATATAGGCTACTAGGAGATAAAATGAGGCTAGAGAATGGGGAGCAGTTGCTTAATATGTACAGAATTTTTAACTAGGTTATACTTAAATGTTTGGAAATGGATAGAGGTGACAATAGCTCATTATTGTGAGTATAAACAATAGTGCTGAATTGTATGTAAATGTGGTTGAAAGGGATATTTAGACTCATGTATGTCACCAGAAGGAAAGCTAGAGGTTAAAATATGGGATTGTATAACACAGTGAACCTTTTGGTGGATGACGTCTGTGATTAACACTGCAAATATAAATAAGTTCTTTCATGAACTAGAATAAATTTATAACACTTTTACAATAATAATAGAGTAGTATATGGGAGCAAATATACCTATTGCAAATTACAGACTATAGTTAACAGTGATATCTTAATATTCTTTCATGAACAGTTACAAATGTACCAATGCCAGGGGTCAATAAAAGGGGGGTGGGGGGGATAAGGGGTATGGGATGTTTAGGGTTTTCTTTTTTCTTTTTATTTCTTTTTATGGAGTAACGAAAATGTTCTAAAATAGATTGTGGTGATGGCTGCACAACTATGTGATGATACTGTGAGCCATTGATTGTATACTTTGGATGGATTATGTGGTATGTGAACATATCTTAATAAAATTCCATTAAAAAAAAGTGAGCAAGAGATTTGAATAGATATTTCTCCAAAGAAGATATACAAAAAGCACATGAAAAGATGCTCAACATCATTAGCCATTAGGGAAATGCAAATCAAAACCACAAGGAGATATCATTTCATATCCACTAGAATGGCTATTATTTAAAAAACTCAGAAAATTACAAGTGTTGGAGAGGATGTGGAGAAACAGGAACACTCATTTATTGTTGGTGGGAATGTAAAATGGTACAACTGCTATGGAAGACAATTTGGCAGTGTTCTAGTTTGCTAATGCTGCCAGAATGCAAAACACCAGAGATGGATTGGCTTTTATAAAAGGGGGTTTATTTGGTTACACAGTTACAGTCTTAAGGCCATAAAGTGTCCAAGGTAACACATCAGCAATCAGGTACCTTCACTGGAGGATGGCCAATGGTGTCTGGAAAACCTCTGTTAGCTGGAAAGGCGCATGGCTGACGTCTGTTCCAAAGTTCTGGTTTCAAAATGGCTTTCTCCTAGGGCATTCCTCTCTAGGCTGCAGTTCCTCAAGAATGTTACTCTTAGTTGTGCTTGGGGTATTTGTCCTCTCTCAGCTTCTCCGGAGCAAGAGTCTGCTTTCTATGGCCATCTTCAAACATCTTTCACCTGCAGCTCCTGTGCTTTCTTCAAAGTGTCCCTTTTGGCTGTTGCTCCTCTTCAAAACATCACTCATAGCTGCACTGAGTTCTTTCTGCTTATGTCAGCTCATTTATATGGCTCCACTGATCAACTTAGACCCACCCCAAATGGGTGGAGCAACATCTCCATGGAAATTATCTAATCAGAGTCATCACCCACAGCTGGGTGGGGTGCATTCCAAAGAAGCACTCAAAGAAATCTAATCAAAACTGATAACATCTGCCCACACAAGATTACATCAAAGACAATGGCATTTGGGGGACACAATATATATTCAAACTGGCACACCTGGGAATCATGTCCCTCATGGGGGGAGGGGTTGCTAATGAATTTATTTGTCAAATTGGGCTCAGAGAGAGAAAGGCCACATCTGAGCAACAAAAGAGATTCCCTGAAGGTGCCTCTTAGGCATAATTATAGGAGGACTTAGCCTCCCATTTACAATGTTAGGTCTCACTAGAGCAAGCCTCAAGTCGAGGGCTTGATTTATTAAGTCAGTTCCTAATTTCACTTAATATATATTCTATCCCAAGCTAAATGGTCAGTTTCTTATATTATCTTCACTTAGTTGTACAATCCTCATCACTCTTAACTTTAAACAATTATCGTAACATAATACATCACAGAGCTCTTATCACCTGCTAATTATTCATCCCTAGTATTAGTGTAGTGTTTCTAAGATATTTCTATTAAACATAGCCTTTAATATGTAATGGGTAGTTTTTCCATATACCACTCTGTTGTTAACCCTCTGCACCAGTGTCATACCTTATAAGTATATCATGCTAACACTTATTCAGGTTTGTGGTGCTACTCTGTGGGTTACATTCCTTTAAACAACATTTACCAACATGTTCATCTTTAATGCATCACTGATACTTATAATCCCATTAATGAACCATAGTCTCACCTGACCATTCCCATAACATTAAGTTCACCCTCATTATCATATCTGTACATATTAGATTATCATTCCCCCTTCACTAGCTTCTGTCTTTCTCTAGGTCCCCTATATTCTATATTATGAGACACTTATTTTACATTTTTCAAGAGTTCACATTATTGATAACATATGATATCTCTCCTTTTGTATCTGGCTTATTTCACTCAGCATTATGTCTTCAAGATTCATCTATGTTGTCATATGTTTCACAACCTCGTTCCTTCTTACTGCTGCATAGTATTCCATAGTATGTTCATACCACATTTTGTTAATCCACTCATCTATTTAAGGACATTTGGATTGTTTCCATCTCTTGGCAATTGTGAACAATGCTGCTATGAACATCAGTGTGCAAATATCTGTTCATGTCACTGCTTTCAGATCTTCCAGGTATATATCAAGAAGTGAAATTGCTGGATTGTAGGGTAACTCAATATCTAATTTTCTGAAGAACTGCCAAACCGTCTTCCAGAGTGGCTGAACCATTATACAGTCCCACCAGCAATGAATAAGAGTTCCAATTTCTCCTCATCCTCTCTAGCATTTTGCTTGTTTTGTTTGTTTAATGGCAGCCATTCTTATTGGTGTGAGATGATATCTCATTGTGGTCTTGATTTGTATCTTCCTAATAGCTAGTAAAGATGAACATTTTTTCATGTGTTTTTTAGCCATTCTTATTTCTTCTTTGGAGAAATGTTTTTCATATCTTTTGCCCATTTTATAATTGGGCTGTTTGTACTACTGTCATTGAGTTGTAGGATTTCTTTATATATGCAAGATATCAATCTTTTATCAGATACATGGTTTTCAAATATTTTCTCCCATTGCATTAGCAGACTCTTCACCTTTTTGACAAATTCCTTTGAGGTACAGAAGGTTTTGATTTTGAGGAGCTCCCATTTATCTATTTTTTCTTTCATTGCTTGTGTTTTGGGGGTAAGGTCTAAGAAGTAACCTCCTAATACTAGGTCTTGGAGATGTTTTCCTACAGTGTCTTCTAGGAGTTTTAAGGTACTGTCCTTATATTGAGGTCTTTGATTCACTTTGAGTTAATTTTTGTATAGGGTGTGAGGTAGGGTTCCTCTTGCATTCTTTTCCATATGGATATCCAGTTCTCACAGCCCCATTTGTTGAAAAGACTGTTTTGTCCCAGTTCAGTGGATTTGGGGGCCTTATAAAAAATCAGTTGACTCTAGATCTGGAGGTCTATTTCTAAATTCTCAATTTGACTCCATTGATTAATATGTCTATCTTTGTGCCAATACCATGCTGTTTTGACTACTGTGGCTTTACAGTAAGCTTCAAAGTCAGGAAGTGTAATTCCTCCCACTTTGTTTTACTTAATAATGTTTTTAGCAATTCTAGACCCCTTTCCCTTCCAAATAAATTTGATAGCTAGCTTTTCCAAGTCTGCAAAATAGGTTGTTGGAATTTTGATTGGAATTGCATTGAATCTGTAGATTAGTTTGGGTAGGATTGACATATTAATGACATTTAGCCTTCCTATCCATGAACACAGACTATCTTTCCACCTCTTTAGGTCCCCTTTTATTTCTTTTAGTAAAGTTATGTAATGTTATGTGTAGAGGTCTTTACATCCTTGGTTAAGTTTATTCCTAGGTATTGATTTTTTTAGTTGCTATTATGAATGGAATCTTTGTCTTGAGTGTCTTTTCAGTTAGGTCATTTCTATTGTATAGAAACATTACTGACTTATGTGCATTCATTTTGTATCCTGCTACTTTGCTAAATTTATTAGCTCAAGTAGCTATGTCATTGATTTCTCAGGGTTTTCCAAATATAAGATCATATCATCTGCAAATAATGACAGCTTTACTTCTTCCTTTCCAATTTGGATGCCTTTTATTTCTTTGTTTTGTCAGACTGCTCTGGCTAGCACTTCTAGCACAATGTTGAATAATAGTGGTGACAGTGGGCATCCTTGTCTCATTCCTGATCTTAAAGGGAAGGTTTTCAGTCTCTTGCCATTGAGTATTATGCTGGCTGTGGGTGTTTCATATATACCCTTTATCATATTGAGGAAATTTCCTTCAATTCCTACCTTTTGACATGGTTTTATCAAAAAAGGATGCTGATTTCAGTGGCTGAGAGATTTCAAATGGAGTTGAGAGGTTACTCTGGTGGAAATTCTTATGCACTATATAGATAACACTTCTTAGGTTTTAATGCATTGGAATGGCTAGAAGTAAATACCTGAAACTATTAAACCCCAACCTAGTAGTCTGGACTCCTGAAGATGATTGTATAGCAATGTAGATTACAACGGGTGAGTGTGTGATTGTGAAAACCTTGTGGATCATACTCCCTTTATCTAGTGTATGGATGGATGAGTAGAAAAATGGGGACAAAAACTAAATGAAAAATAAGGTGGGATGGGGGGATGATTTGGGTGTTCTTTTTTTTACTTTTATTTTTTATTCTTATTCTGATTCTTTCTGGTGTAAGGAAAATATTCAAAAATAGATTGGGGTGATGAATGCATAACTATATGATGGTACTGTGAACAGCTGATTGTACACCATGGATGACTGTATGGTATGTGAATATATTTCAACAAAACTGAATTTAATTTAAAAAATATTTTTTAAAAAAGCATGCTGAATTTTCTCAAACACTTTTTTCACATCTATTGAGATGATCATTTGATTTTCCCTTTTGATTTGTTAATGTGTTGTATTACACTGATTGATTTTCTTATGTTGAACCACCCTTGCATGCCTGGGATGAATCCCACTTGGTCATGGTGTATGATTTTTTAAATGTGTCTTTGGATTTGATTTGCAAGTATTTTGTTGAGAATTTTTGCATCTATATTCATTAGGCCTGTAGTTTTCCTTTCTTGTAGCATCTTTATCTGGTTTTGGCATTAGAGTGATGCTGGCTTCATAAAATGAGTTAGGTAGTGTTCCATTTTCTTCAATTTTTTGAAAGAGTTTGAGTAGGAATGGTATCAGTTCTTTTTGGAAAGCTTGATTGAGTTCCCGTATGAAGCCATCTGGCCTTGGACTTTTGTTGACTGATTGGATCTCTTTACTTGTGATTGGGTTGTTGAGGTCTTCTATTTCTTCTCGGGTCAGTCTAGGTTGTTCATGTGTTTCCAGGAAATTATCCATTTCCTTTAAATTGTCTAGTTTGTTGGCATACAGTTGTTCATAGTATCCACTTATGATTTTTTAAATTTCTTCAGGATCTGCAGTCATGTCCCCCCTCTCATTTATTATTTTGTTTATTTGGGTCTTCTCTCTTTTTGACTTTGTGAGTCTAGTTAAGGGTTTGTCAATCTTGTTGATCTCCTCAAAGAACCAACTTTTGGTTTTATTTATTCTCTCTCTATATATATTTTTTGTTCTCCATATCATTTATTTCTGCTTTAATCCTTGTTATTTCTTTTCTTCTACTTGCCTTAGGATTAGTTTGCTGTTGATCTTCTAGCTTCTTCAGTTGTTCCATTAGTTCTTTGATTTAGGTCTTTCTTCCTTTTTAATGTATGCATTTAGAGTTATAAATTTTCCTCCAACACTGCCTTTGCTGTATCCCATAAGCTTTGATACGTTGTATTTTCATTTTCATATGTCTCTAGATATTTAGCAATTTCCCTTGCACTTTCTTCTTTGACCCACTGATTGTTTAGGACAGTGTTGTTTAACCTCCAGATATTTGTGAATGTTCTAGATCTTTGATGGTTATTGACTTCTAGTTGCATTCCATTGTGGTCAGAGAATGTGCTTTGAATAATTTCAGTCTTTTGAAATTTATTGAGTCTTGTTTTATGCCCCAGCATATGGTCTATCCTGGAGAAAGTCCCATGAGCATTAGAGAAGAATGTTTATCTTGGTAATGTGGGATGTAATGCTGTATATATGTCTGTTAAGTCATTTATTATATTGTTTAGGTTCTCAATTTCCTTATTGGTCCTCTGATTGATCTATCTATAGGAGACAGTGGTGCATTGAAGTCCCCCCTAATTATTGTGGAAACATCCATTGCTTCCTTCAGTTTTGCCAATGTTTGTCTCATGTACTTTGGAGCACCTTGAATGTGTGCATAAACATTTATGATTGTTATTTCATGGTGAATTGTCCCTTCTATTAGTATATATTGTCCTTCTTTGTCTCTTATGACATCCTTGCATTTAAACTCTATGTTACCTATTAGTATTGCTCCCCCTGCTTTCTTTTGGCTGTAGCTTGCATGGAATATTTTTTTCCACCCTTTCATTTTCAATCTGTTTGTGTCACTGGGTCTAAGATGAGTCTCTTGTAAACAGCATATTGATGTTTCATATTTTTTAATATATTCTGTCAATTTATATCTTTTAATTGGGGAGTTTAATCCATTCACATTCAATGTTATTACTGTGAAGGCAGTTCTTGAAACAGCCATCTTATCCTTTGGTTTTTATTTGTCAGATCTATTTTTTCCCCTCTCTCTCTTTATTTCTTTTAAGTTACCCTTACTAATACTCTTCAGTTCTGTGCTCTTCTCCAGGCCTCGCTCTCCTGTCTTTTTTTCTCAGCCAGTAGAACTCCCTTTAGTATTTCTTGCAGGGCAGATTTCTTGTTAACAAATTCTCTCAGCATTTGTTTGTCTGTGAAAATTTTAAGCTCTCTCTCAATTTTGAAGGAGAGCTTTGCTGGATAAACAGTTCTTGGCTGGCAATTTTTCTCTTTCAGAATTTTAAATATGTCATAACCCTGCCTTCTCACCTCCATGGTGCCCACTGAGTACTCAGTACTTAGTCTTACGTTGTTTCCCTCGTATGTGGTGAATTGCTTCTCCCTTGCTCCTTTCAGAACTTTCTCCTCTTCAGCATTTGACAATCTGATTGGAATACATCTTGGAGTGTGTTTATTTGGGTTTATTCTGTTTCGAGTTCATTGGGCATCTATGATTTGCATATTTATGTCATTTAGAAGGATTGGGAAGTTATCCCCAACAATATCTTTGAATACTCTTCCCAACCCTTTACTCATCACCTTCTGGAACATCAATGATTCTTATATTTGTGTACTTCATACTGTCCATCATTTCCCTGAGATCCATTTGAAATTTTTTTATTTTTTCACCATTTGTTCTTTTGTGCGTTCACATTCCATCATCCTGTATTCAAGTTTGTGAATTCATTCCTCGATCACTTCAAATCTGCTATTATGTGTCTCAAGAATATTTTTAATCTGATCAATAGTATCTTTTATTTCTGTAAGATCCACTATTTTTTAATTTACTCTTGCAAATTCCTTATGCAATTCTAGGACCTTCTTCATGTCCTTTATATCCCGAGCCATGTCATTGATGTTTGTGCGTACTTCAATGATTAATTGCTCCAAGTTCTGTGTCTCTTCTGGCTTTTTAATTTGGACATTTGGGTTATCTCTATCTTCTTGTTTCTTCATATGCTTTATAATTTTATATTGTGTTTGGCCTCTTGGCATTTGCTTACCTTGATAGGGTTCTTTTAGGATATGCAGGATTATTTGAATATTTATCTATAATTTAGCAGAGCTACAGCTTGGTGGGGCGTACTTTTCGTGACCTACCACCAGATGACACTTTTGAACCACCTCTTTCCCTCAAGCCAGTTCTCCCGCAGCTTCATCCATGCACTGAGTGGGGGTTCAAACCATGTGGAAGTCCAATCAATGCACCAATTTCTGGTGTGCACTGGGGAATGCCAACCTTGTGTGTGGGTGGGGTGCCCTGTGCAATTTGGCAAGGAGTCCACTCCAGGACACAGTGGTCCCGGCCACTCCTGGGGCTGTGGATGAATTACTCTTGGGCTGCAGAGCTGCACATCTCACCTTCCAGCTCAAATGCCCCACAGTCTCTATCTGTCATGCATCCATGAGTCCCTGAGATTGGGGGAGGCCTCCTGGCACTTCTGTGCGGTGCTCCTGCCTCTAGGCTGTGCACACTGTAGGCTTCAGTGGAAGAAGAGTGGATGCCTTCACATGCCCGCCGAATCCTGAATTCCCTCAAGGAAACTCTTGGCTGCAGGGCTGTGAAGGGTCATCTCCCCAGCTGTCCGGCGCTGCCCCGCTCGGTCCCCGGTTCCCGGCCGGCGAGGGGAAACAGGGAAGGAGAGAGAGAGATGCAGACTGCGCGAACTAACCTGGTCATGAATCACGACTCGAACCACACGGCAGTTGTGAAAGCAAGCCCTTTACTACAGCTAGATGAACATTCTGTGTTACTGGTTCCCACACGGGGCACGGCGCCTCGTGGGAGAGCAGCCTCGATGTGGCCGTCAGGCACGGCTCCTTGTGGGCTGTCTCACCCTACCCCGTCCGGGTAAGACCTTTTATACACAATTAACAACCAATAAGCTTCTAGGCTAGTATCGCGTATACAGGATTTCGATTGGTAGGAGCGGGTGGCGGATACATGCGTCACTATGCGGAAACAGGATGCAGGCGCCATCTTGGCTCACTCGATGGGCGGGGGTAACTCTAGAGCAGGCTGCAGCGCATACGCTAGGCCCGATTCGGGAGGCGGCTTTCCACATCTCCCCCTTTCTTATTTATTTTTGACCCAGTGTCTCCAGTGATGAGCGTGCTCCCGTGAACCCAAATGGTTCACAACCTCTTTGGTGCTTTGGGGAGTCTGGACTAGGCCTCAGCCATCCAGCGGCGGAGCCTCTAGCACCAACCAGAATGCTCACGTCATATGGAGACCGGAGAGTCCGTAAGCTGGAAGCAACGTGACTCTCCCTGCAGTGCTTTGCCTGGCAACTGGGGAACAACGACGGGGGCAGGAACAGCAGTAACCAGAGTCGGGGGTGTCACTAGGTGTCTCTGTGCAATGGCTAGGGTCCAGTCTGGCCACAACTAGGACTCTGCCCTAGAGACCCACCTGAGACAAAATTATGACTACTGGTGTCGCCTTTTACACCCGAGAAACAGCCATGCGATTCGCTACAAATTTTGCTCCAAAGCGCCCCACCTGAGGCGACCAGGAAGGGGTATGGTTAATAAATCGGTCACTATCGGGGGTAACAGAGGTGGGAGTCATAGCCATCATAGTGGTAACACGCAATTGCTGCTGCGCTTGAAACAGGCGTTCTAGCAAACATTTAACAACGACTAATCCCACCAATAATCCCACTGCAATGAGGATCCAATTAGTTAAATTGGGCCAAGAGAACCAGGAAGAAAACACTGTGCAATAGTTTCTGTAGAACCTCGCCTAACCCGGAGAGATCGACTTTAACGGGTTTTAACTTGATCCCCCCAATTGTGTCTAAACTAGATTCCACCTGTTGGGAGAGATTAACAAATTCAGGAAAATATGACCTTTTCAGCCAATCAGAGACTCTGGAAATGCTTCCGGTCACGTTGGCCCTGACAGGAGTGACACAGAGTTTAACCGTAAGCCACCGGGTGTCACATGTTTGCTGAAGCACTCTCCAGAGTCCATCTGTTTCCAGTCCAAGTTCATCTATCTCCGCTTGGAGTTTCTGAATGGCCTGGAAATTTAAGTTCAGCATCTGATTGTGGCGGCGTAGCACGTCTCGGGTAAGGTTGACCAAGCCATTTACCGTTTCCATCGTTATGGCGAGCTGCCGATCTGTCCATGCTTGTAGCACAGCCTGCCCGATCGTTGGGATAAACAAAGAGGAAGCTACACTGGCAGCATTCGATAGCCATTCTTTTATGCCTCTTGGACGCCTAGACTTAGAGAAGGGGATATTGTTAAGTGAAACAACTTGAGAAACAGGGCCAACCCAGTCGGTTGCCTTGACGGGGAGCCAGACATAACTTGGGCGATACACTAGGATAGCGGGGCGGCGAGGCATCCGGGTCTTTGGAACGGTTGCAGACTGTAGGAGCAAGCCCTGGAAGGAAAAGGCACCTTTGAGTCTCCTTTTTACTCAAGATCCCTTCACAAGACTGGCGGCTCTTCCCTGTAACGTTAAGAAATTCAAGCAAGACTCCCTTACTTAACTCGCCATTACCAGTTTCACAAGTAGCATTCGCCGCAACTGTGGTGTTGACAACCTTGACAGAGAGGTTAGCAAAAGAGAGGATCAGTGTGTCATTGGTGAGGGGGAAGGACTCGTTGAAGCTTGTGGAGGAAATATAGTTCCACTAAAAAGAAAAAGGCAGATTAGAAGGATTGCTATAGGAGAGCAAAGAACAGAGTTACCGATCCTCTTTTTGGGCAACCGCGGGGGTGGTCAGTCCTACTATTATCGTCTTGTCGGTCGTCGCCATCATCAGCAGGGTCGGAGGCTTGGTCTAATGGTTCAGGTTGTATATTCGTTGGCGTTTCTGACAGCTGTTCCTTGGCTTCTTCAGGTGATGTCACGGTTCTCACCAGTCTTTCCGGAACCCACACTGGTTGACGTCCTGGTTCCTGGGGAAAAACACAAACAGAGCCTCTGGCCCAGCTGAGCACCGGGTCAGGGCCTTTCCACTGCCCCGACAGGACATCCTTCCAACGGACTAGACCTCTATGCGGAGGACTCGGGGTGGTGTGTTGCAGGGCAGGTGTCATTCCTTGTGAATTTTCGTTTTAAAAAATTATATGTGAGCAAGGCTACAGACAGTCGAGCTTTTGGGGACAGGCCGTGGCCTATACCCTCTTTCTGTTTTTTAAGCAAGTCTTTGAGAGATCTGTGCGCTCTTTCAATGATTCCTTGCCCCTGAGGGTTATAGGGGATGCCATGTTTTAATTGGACATCCATGTTGTCACAAAATTTTTGGAAGGATTTACTAGTGTAGGCAGGCCCGTTATCCGTCTTTAACGTCTTTGGCTTACCCCAAGCTGCCCATGCAGCAAGGCAGTGTGCAATGACGTGGGAGACTCTTTCTCCTGGTTCAGCAGAGGCAAATAAAACTTGGGAGCATGTGTCCACCGACACATGTAAGTACTTGATCTTACCATACTCTGAATGATGAGTGACATCCATCTGCCAAGTATCCCCTGGGGTGAGACCCCTAGGGTTGACCCCAACCGAGGGGACTGCTCTCTGCTCTGCACAATTGTTGCAGGCTCGGACAATATCTCGAGCAGCTGCACGTGGTATGCTGAACCGCTTAGCTAGGGTACCTGCATTGATGTGAAACTTGGCATGGAATTCTCGGGCTTGTTGATACGGTACCAGCGTCGGAAAGATGTGCAGCTGTCGAGTGGCTACATCTGCGCTATGGTTCCCCTGGGCCATAGGGCCAGGCAAACCTGTGTGGGCTCTAATATGGGTTATGTAAAAAGGGTGTTGCCTGGTCCATATAACCTCCTGTAGTTTGGCAAAGAACGTCCTTACTGTAGAGGAATGTTTAACAATGCCCACCGTTTCTAAAATTTGTACAGAGTTCACAACATAAGCAGAATCCGAGACGACATTTAAGGGCTCGGAAAGGCTTTCCAGGACTGCAATGATAACCTGCAGTTCTACCCATTGAGGCTTTTGTGGTTGGAAGAGCACTGTTTTAGGAGTGTCCCCCTCCACACAATACGCCCCTGTTCCAGAGCTGGAGCCGTCCGTGTATACGGTGGGGGCGCCTGCTAGTGGCCTAGGAGAGGTTACTTTGGGAAAAATCACTGGGTGCCGGGTGACAAACTGCAAGAGAGGAGCCTTAGGGAACTGATTGTTAATGGGACCAAGAAATGTACACCGGAGAATGGCCCATTGATCTATGCATCCGGTGAGTATCTCAAGCTGCTGGGAAGAATAAGGCACCCTGAGATTTTTGGGCTGCTGACCGAAATGCTGCACAGCCCTTTTAATGCATTCTAGGGCCAAGTCTGCAACCGCTGTAGGATAGTGCTCTAGGACTTTTTTGGGGGAAACTCCAGGGTGGACCCAGAGCAGCGGCCCCCGCTGCCACAGTACCGCAGTGGGCTGTAATTCTGTCGGCAGCACGCAGGCTTCAAAAGGCTCATCAGGGTCTATTCTCTTCAATGCAGCGCCACTGAGCGCCTGTTCCACCTGGCATAGTGCTCGCCTTGCCTCTGGAGTGAAGCTTCGAGGTGAGTTTATATTAGAATCCCCCTTCAACAGGTCGAACAAAGGTGTTAGTTTGACATTGGGTATTTTTAGGTATGGACGGATCCAATTGATATCCCCCATGAGTTTTTGTAGATCATTGAGAGTGTGTATATTGTCTAGCCTGAGAGACACCTTTTGGGGGGAAACATGAGTGGATGCGACTTTCGCCCCCAGGAAAGTGGTAATGTCAGTCATTTGGATTTTTTCAGGGGCAATCTCTAGGTTAGCTTCTCTAAGACTAAGGACTAAATGTGACAAAACTGTTTTAAGAAGATCTGTGTCTCTATGGGCTAAGAGAATGTCATCCATATAATGGATGATTTTCACTTGAGGGAACTGCTGCCGAGTGCTAGCTAGCTTCGCAGCGACATACAGCTGGCACATGGTAGGACTATTAGCCATGCCTTGGGGCAGGACTGTCCATTCAAAGCGTTGACAGGGCTCCTCTTGATTACTAGAGGGCACAGTAAAGGCAAACTTAGGGGTGTCTTCAGGGTGGAGCGGAATAGAAAAGAAGCAATCTTTCAGATCTATGATGAAAATCGACCAGTGCTCCGGTAATGCCGAGAGGAGGGGCAGTCCCATCTGAACGGGCCCTAAAGGCTCCATGCAATCGTTAATAGCTCTTAGATCATGTAGCAGTCTCCATTTACCAGATTTCTTTTTTATTACGAATATAGGGGTGTTCCACGGTGACGTGGAAGGGGCGATATGGCCCTTTTCTAGTTGTTCTGATACTAGGGCGTGCAACGCTGCAAGTTTTTCCTGTGGCAAGGGCCACTGAGGCACCCACACCGGAGCCTCGGTTTTCCATTTTAGTTTTATAGGTGTGGGTGGGAATCTCTCCTCAGTGGCCCCTATGAAAAACCCAAGCCTCGTCTGTCAGACTTGGGGGCAGCTTGTATAGGCTCCGCACGTCCGTGCAGTGAAGCTCCTAAACCCTTGCCGGGGGTATACCCCATTTCTTTTAGCAGTCGCTTAGAGGTTGGGGAGTAGCCGCTAATTAAAGTAACGTCCATTTGGGTCAGAATGTCTCTTCCCCACAAAGACACAGGCAGGGCTAATACATAAGGCTGGAAACTGCCTTGGTGTCCTTCTTCATCGGCCCAATGAAGGGCAGCTGCACTGAGCATGGGCGCTGAAATTTGGCCTATTCCTCTAATGGGCTCTTCCGCCCTGCTCGTTGGCCAGGTGGGGGGCCATTCTTGTTGTCTTATGATAGACCGATCGGCCCCTGTATCGAGCAGGCCCAAGAAAGATCTGCCTTGCACCTTAATGGTTAGCATAGGTCGAGACTCCAGGGACATATGGAGTCCCTCAAAAATCGCTCCACTGGATCCGAACCCTTTTTCCCCTCTCTGTCTGATTCTGCTTGGAAAGACTGCATGTAAGCTGGGTAAGAGCAGGAGCTGCACCAGCTTATCACCTTCTGCAATGACTAAGGTGCCCCGCTGAGATTGAACCATAACTTGGGCACGGCCTGTGAAATCTGAATCTACAAGTCCTGGTATAACTGTTAATCCTTTCAGGGCCGTGGATGCTCTTCCCAATATGAGCCCTACAGTACCAGCCGGTAAGGGCCCCTTGAAGGAGGTCCCTACTAACTGGACACCCATGGAGGGGGTTAGTACGAGTCTGGAGGTGGCACAGAGGTCCAGTCCTGCTGAGCCGGGGGACGCACGAATTTGATCGGATCCTGTGTTGTCGAATGGCATGCAAGGGGGTCCGTCGAAAGGGCGGACCCCCTCTTCCCGTTTTTTGGAATCTGCTCGGGGCGGCCAGAGAGGCGTCTACCCTGCGCATCGAAAACCGATTTACAGTCTTCTGCGCGGTGGGGGGCCTTTGTGGCAACGGCCACACGGCCTGGTTGCTGCACCTGGTTCGCCAAACCGTTGAGTGGCAGGGGGTTGACGTCTATTGGGACAATCTCTCTTAAAGTGCCCTGATTGGCCACAGCCATAGCACCCGTTAGACTTTGCCCCTAAGGTTCTCGGGCTTTTTGTAGCCACCTGTAGGGAGCTGGCTAGCATGGCAGCTAGACCTGCATTAGTTAAAGGGCTGCCAGCATCTCTACAGAGCCTGACCCACTCTGTCAAATTTTTTGCTCTGTTTTGTGCCAGGATAACTTTGCACTCCTTGTTGCACTGCTCAAAAATCATTTGCTTAACCACAGTCTCTGCTACTCCTGGATCTGAGAAGATTCTCTCAGCTGCGGTTTGCATCCTGGCTACAAAATCCGCAAATGGTTCTGTGGGGCCTTGGTGTATATTGCTGAGTGAGGCCTGAGCCTCTCCCTCACCTGTTAGCTTTTTCCAGGCACCCACAAAACAGCGGAAGATCTGGGCATAGACCTCTTGTGGGAAACCCGTTTGGTTCTGGGCATGGGCGCCTCTCCCCAACAGCATGTCAGCATTCCACCCGCCACGTCTCCCCGCCGCATTCCTTGCGGCCTGCTCTTCAGCTAACTCCTCAAACCATGCTTTCCAATCTATGAATCGGCCTGACGGCAAGCAAGCACGGGCTAGCTGAAAAATATCTGCGGGTGTATGATTTAGAGCAGAGAGGTTCTCGATCATGTTCAAGGTATAAGGGGCATTGGGGCCATACTGATGGACGGCCTGCCTCAATTCCCTCAATAGTTTGTAATCATATGATTCGTGCCGATTGCCACCTTGGGGATTGATAATAACCGGGTACATTTCTGAGACTGGCTGCGGCTCAAGTGGCTGGTAGCCACCCAGCATGCCAAAAGGTCTAAATGTTGTGAAAGGGTTCCATCTCCAGAAATGTCTCCCACCACTACCTAATGGCAAAGGGTCCTGAGGGCCTGTATACTCGGGCGGGGGGTACGGCAAAGGTTGCCCCTCCCCTGACCGACCCATCGGGGTTTCCGGGTCTGGCAGCAAAGGATAATTACATTTACTGGGCATGGCCACTAGAGGGAGCTCTCGGCAAGGTCCTTTGGTGGGACCGCCCAAGGCGTCAGTTGGGAGCTGGGGTGTCCCTGGGGGTGCAGCGGTAGACATTGGCGGGGCGGAAGGCCGCACGGGTGTGGCGGGAGGCTCCTCCCACTCAATTAGCGGGGATGCTTCCGCCTTCTCGTCAGTATCGCTATCTGACTCTGAGTCAGAGTCACTGGACTCCGGCGGTTTGCCCTTACAGGAGCCGTCCGCTGACGAAACTGACTGGGTTTCTTGGAGCGCGCACCGTGCTTCTTGCAAGACAGAGGACGGGCTTAGGCCGGTAGCCGATTCTAGTTCAAGGACCGCACGGACGGTCTCCCATATGGGTACTAGAATCGGGTCCATACACACGCCCGTCTGGCGCGCTCGGTCTATGTCGCGACCGAGCTTCATCCAAGAGGGTAGGCTAAGGCTGCCGGTGCAGGCAAACCAAGGGGCAAAAGTATCAACATCATCAAGAAAACGCTGAAGGGAGCTTTTCCTGACCGAGATACCCCGTTGTTTCAAAAGGTTCTTTAAGGGAGCTAAGAGAGGTGAACTTCCGGACTGCCCCATGATTGCAGTCGGCACTATACTTCAGTCACTCGGAGAGCTCTTCCGAGTCCCCCGGGGTCACCTGAAAACCCACGGGCCCTAACTATCATGTAATAAGACGCACTCACCTTCTCGCGTTGATCAGGCGCGGGAAGTCCGCCGTAAGCTCGACGCGCAGCGCTGCTCTCCTCACAGAGGGACCGTCGAGAGCGAGGCAGGAGGAGGAGCGTCCCCGTACGGGCCACCACTTGTCCGGCGCTGCCCCGCTCGGTCCCCGGTTCCCGGCCGGCGAGGGGAAACAGGGAAGGAGAGAGAGAGATGCAGACTGCGCGAACTAACCTGGTCATGAATCACGACTCGAACCACACGGCAGTTGTGAAAGCAAGCCCTTTACTACAGCTAGATGAACATTCTGTGTTACTGGTTCCCACACGGGGCACGGCGCCTCGTGGGAGAGCAGCCTCGATGTGGCCGTCAGGCACGGCTCCTTGTGGGCTGTCTCACCCTACCCCGTCCGGGTAAGACCTTTTATACACAATTAACAACCAATAAGCTTCTAGGCTAGTATCGCGTATACAGGATTTCGATTGGTAGGAGCGGGTGGCGGATACATGCGTCACTATGCGGAAACAGGATGCAGGCGCCATCTTGGCTCACTCGATGGGCGGGGGTAACTCTAGAGCAGGCTGCAGCGCATACGCTAGGCCCGATTCGGGAGGCGGCTTTCCACACCCAGCCAACTGCAAAGATGTCTGCACAGGGCATGGAAAGCTGCCCTCTTCTGCACTCATCTGCCTGCTCCAACCGCCTGTCCTTGGCCTGGGGGCTCTTGGCCACGGGTTTGTGAAAGGTTATCACCTGAGCCAAGTGCCGAAGAGGGTGGTTGGGGCATGGAAGGCTGTTCCCTTCTGGTTGCTGCCCTCCATGCTTGCCAGCTGGCTCCAACTGCCTATTCCCTGGTGGTGTTCTGGGCTGAAAACTCATTGATTTTAAATGCTGTCTCTTGGCTTCTCCATGTATACACTCACTATGGGTATAGAAGTCCCTGCCCAGCTGGTGGAACCCTGGAACTGCTGTTCTGGAGTGCATTCTGTCCTTTATCTAGAGTTTTTCAAGGAGGAGAATTTTGCTCTGTCTCTCCTAATCTGCCATTTTCCTGGAAGCAAAATTAAAAAAGAAGATGGTGCCTAACGTTATTTTCATACCCGGATGATCAAAGTTAAACAGCCAAAAATTTCTGGAGAACAATTTGGCATTACATATTTTTAAAAAACCTTAATGTACATAATCTGAAAGAGCAATTTCTCTTCTCAGACTCTATCCTAGGAAATATTTAGAATGTGGGAAAAGATTTAGCTCCAAGTATGTTCACCAGTGTAATGCTTTTAACAGTGAAAAATGGAAAACAACCTAAATGCCCAACAGAAGAGTTTGGTTTAATAAATTATGGTACATATATGCAATGGAATACTATGCAGCCATTAAAATTATGTTGAGGAGAACTAATGATATGAAAATGACATGAACTGTTTAGATATGTTGCTAAATTTTAAAAAGTAAGTTATAGAATAGCATTTTGATTCCATATTTTTATGTTTGTTCATTTGTTTTTTTTGTGTATACACTCAGTTAAGAGAATGAAAAGATTGGCTACAGACTGGGAGAAAAAGTTATAAATCATAAAGCCAACAAAGAACTTGATTTCGGAAAACATAGAGAACTCTCAAAACTCAATAGTAAGAAAATAAACAACCCAATTGAAAAAATGGCAGAAGACTTGAACAGACACTTTAAGAAAGAGGATATATGGATGGCAAATAAGTACATGAAAAGATGTTCAATATTATTAGCCATTAGAGAAATGCAAATTAAATCCACAATGAGATACCACTGCACACCTATTAGAATGGCTAAAATAAAAAATACTGACAATACCAAACGCTGATGAGGATGTGAAGCAACTAGAACTCACACTTACTGCTGTTGTGAATGCAAAATGATAAAGCCACTCTGGATAACAGGTTAGTAGGTTTTTATAAAGTTAAGGTTACACTTAACTGTATGACCCAGCAATCTGACATCTAAATATTATACTGTAAAGAACTGAAAACTGAGGTTCATGTAAAAATTTGTACATAAATATTTACATCAGCTCTATTCATAATTGCCAAAAGTGGAAACAACCCAAATGTCTCCCAATGTGTAAATGGATAAACAAAGGGTGGTGTCTTCATACAATCAAATACTCACACACAAAAAAAATGATTTATACACACAATATCTGGGATGAATCTTAAGCACACAACGCTGAGCAAAAGAAGCCAATCTCAAAAGGTAAATGATTCCATGTTTGCAGCATTCTCAAAAACCCCAAATTATAGTGATGGAAAATAGATTGGTTGCCAGAGATTAGGAGTGAGGGGAAGGTCCAAGTACAAAGGAATAACAAGGGGGAATTTTAGAAGTGATAGTATTGTTGTGGGTCCCAATTGTGGTGGAGGTTACACAAATCTATACACGTGTTAAAATAGAACTCTACACCAAAAAAGTTTTAAAAATTGAAAAATACATATACACGTAGAAAAAAGAGTGGAAGAACACCCATGAAAATATTAACAGTGGATTATATTGATGCAGTAGAATAAAGGTG
Organism: Choloepus didactylus; assembly: GCF_015220235.1. Lineage (NCBI taxonomy): Eukaryota > Metazoa > Chordata > Mammalia > Pilosa > Megalonychidae > Choloepus > Choloepus didactylus. Next base: position 36,849,772 of record NC_051318.1, read on the forward strand.
ATTTCCTCCTTGATTATGTAATATTTCCATTTAAAAAATAATGAACACGTGTTTCACTTGTAAAGAGATTTCAGGTAGATAGGCAGATATTTAATTATATATGTATACATTTATTTATAAATGTATATATAGGTATACAGGTAGATAGGCAGATATCTTTTATATAGATAGATAGGTATATATTTATTTATAAATGCAAATATATCTTGTTATAGGAAAACTTGAATGATGCCTGCTATTATTTCACAGTGGTCAGCCTTTTGGGGAAGGGAGCTTCACTGCATTCTTGTAAAAATATCTGTTTGTATTGGATATTTATTTTACTTATAAAAGAACTGGCAGTGCTATCATCTCTTGATAAATCCTGGTGTGTGCTTTGCCATGTGCCACAGTGCTTAGTGTGCTGTCCCTCTGCTGCACCATTACATTTCCCATTAGCATCCATTAACCAACAACTTTCACTTCTTGATATGCAGCCAGAATTTCTTATGAAATGAAAAAAACAATTAGGAGTGATGATGCAACCATAGATTAAATGTTTGCTTCTCTTTCTCATCAATTCTAGCTGGTCTTACAAATGAATCAGAATTCACATCAAGTATTATGTGTTAAGAAGCTGCCCGGAATTCCAATAGCACTTGGCTTATTGGAGTTTGCTTTATGACAATAACCAAAGTTATGCTAGGTGAAAATTTTTAATTGTTTTATCCAAAGAGCTGGAGAGACAAACTAAACCAACAGTATTTTGCTCTCTTAGTCTTTATTTGCAGCATCCGTGACAGAAGGCTGAGATTCTCAAGGCAGAATGGACAGTGAGAAACACAGCTCAAATGGAACATGGAAATCAATACTTTTAACAATTCTTATCAGGATCCTAGCCTTCCTTTATCTGTTTCTGCCATGGCTACCATCACGAAGCAAGGCTGCAGGTTCTATAGGCCGATGTGGTTTCTCAAAAGTGCACAGCTATCATCAGACCTTATGCTTCAGTTTGGCAGTTTGGCAGTTTGGTAGTGCGCCATTGTCTGCCTTTGGGAACTATACCACAAAGGACTTGGATTTTATGGAAAGCTGTGACAGGCATGTTATAATTTCTTAAGGGTTGGACAATGACTCCCAGTAATATTTCTCGAGCTCATAGCAAAACAGAACAGTACTATATATTTCCACAGCTACCCAGATATATTTGTAAATGTATAGAAAATGATCTGGAAGGATATACACAAGCTTCAATTTGCCTGTTAACTATTGAAGTTTTTACAACTTATATTATCTGTGTAATTTAAAATTAATTTGAAAACATTTAAGTCTTAGGATACTTTTCTTCTGGAAGAGAGATGTAAAAATTCATCATTTTGTCATTTTAGAAGAGTTAAGGACAAATAAATTTGAGAGGGGTGAGTGTGATGGTTAGGTTCATGTGTCAACTTGGCCAGGTGATAGTAACCAGCTGTCTGGTCAAGCAAACACTGGCCTAACAATTGCTACAAGGATGTTTGTGGCTGGTTAATAAACCAACAGGCTGGTTTATTAAATCATCAGTCAATTGCAGCTGTGACTGATGACTCACCAAAGGGTGTGTCTTCCACAATGAGAGAATGCAATTGGATGGATTTAATCCAGTTAATCAGTTGAAGACTTATAAGCGAGACAGATAGAGGACCTTCACTTCTTCTTCCGCTGCCCACAAAGCATTTCCTGAGGAGCTTGTCGAAGCTGGTTCATTTCCTGAGGAGTTCATCGGACATCTTCCTTGGAGTTGACAGTTTGCTGACTGCTCTAAAGAATTTGGATTCGTGCATACCCACAGTTGCGTGAGTCACTTTTATAAATTTTATAGTCACAGACACCTCTCATTGATTCTGTTTCCCTAGGGAACCCTAACTAATACAGTGAGGGTCTCCCATTCTTTCCTTAATTATGGAAGTCTTGAGGGGCAGACAGCACCAAAAGGAGGAGTTGGAGGAATTGGGATTTTAATAGCACTGAATAAGAAAGATAGTTTGATAGTTGGGAAAGAACCTTGGAGAAATGATACAATAGGATTTAATGGTCTTGTGATACTCAAATAGTTCTCAGGTTGGATTATTTCTGTTCTTATTGCTGAATGGATGCAAAGTAGGAAGGATATCCAGAAACAAAAGGTGACCACATGAGAGAAGAGATGAGATTGGAAAGGGAGCATATGGTGGACAGTTTATGGAGGCAGGAAAGCAAGCTAGTGATTGGAGGGGGTATGGTTTAGGTCCAGAACAATCTGCCTCCATATGAGAGTGCTTAGATTTCATGCAAAAGAGCAAGAGAGGCCATGTGTGAGGCATTTTGAGAAAGAACCTGACTAAATCTGTATGCCTGCTTTAAAGGATGGTGGCAGCATTTTACATTGCATGGAAAGTAGAGACAAAGGACATCATCAGGTTTTCATGGAGTCCACACTGAGGAAGGAATTACAAAGGTGAAAAATGTTTCCTGTTCTTGAGGAGCTCAGTTTAATAAGGAAGCCAGGCAATAGAATGATGATAATTCAATCTGACAGATTACACAGAGGAGAAGTGCAAAGGGAAAAAGGAACAGAGAGCAGTTGTGACAAAATTATCTGAGTGCGTTTGGGAAGTTCATCAGAGGACGTGATAACTGGGCTACTACTTCAACGACGAGTATGACTGTGGAGCACAGAGGATACAGTTTCAGTATGATGAGAATCAGGACTACTAGGACCAGAAATTTAGTTAGGGGAGCAGAGATTTTAGAGATTCAGCATAATGAAAGCAATCACAATTGGCAGAGAACTTTGAGGGAAAGAATAGCCTGAGATATGCTCTAGAGGAATATTGTAAAAAGTACTGTATATGATGTTAATAGTTCCTACACTAAAGCGGAGAATGAATTAAAGGGTCAAACTTAAGAAAAGGCTGAAGGGTTGAGTCACTGCTTGGTTGTTTTTTTTTTTTTTTTTTTAAGAAGCATGCTTCTGAACGTGGTTCAGTAAAAGTTAATAGTAGATAGGAAGTAGGAGGCTTCTTCATTCTTCCCTCCCTTCCTTCCTCCCTCCCTTCTTCCCTTCTTTCCTTTCCTTCTTTTTTTCATCATCATTAAGAAATTCTTTTTTCCAGAGAACCAAGAATGAGATTGTTTCAAAGAGGCTGTATCGTAGTGACTCAGTATAGAAAAGTGAGTCACCATGTTAGGCTAAAAGCAATAGAAGTTCAACAGAAGTAGCACTGATTAATGTTCTACCAGGGAGGGGATGAATCACTTACATAAGACAACATAGTTCTTAAATATAGCCCACTTTTAAATTTTTAGAATTTCCAAGTGAGAAAATGAGACCCCTTAATGATTCTCTTACATTCCATTATTTTTATTCTGGGTACAATCTAACATGTTTGAATAAGAAAAAAAAAGTAATATAATAATCAAGATGACCTTCTATTTGTATATAAAATTGTATTTTTCCCTTTATCAAATTTAAGGTAATTATTGTCAAGGACATTACTAAAATTACATATACACTCAGTGTCCCCAAGAAAATAGGGTTCCAAGAAATTTGAAGTAAAACAACTCCTCATAGAGAAAAATTTTTCTTCCCTTAATGCATTTATTCCCTTAACTAGTTAATTCTTTCAGGTTCTTTGCATGATACTCTCCTCTAGTAATAAAGTGAAAGAAGTGTAACAGCTGGTTAAGGATGATTCCTGTTAGACGCATTGGCACAATAAAAATGAACAAGGACCCAAAGCCTCCAGTGGAGCTGTGGGCACAAAGCTTGAGAGAGAGAGACTTGTATGGTGGCCAACATTAGAGGGCAAGACCAGTTCAAAAAACTGCTTCCCCAGAATCCCCATATTGATTCTCTCTAGCTCCTTGAACTGCCCTTCTGTCTTCTGTCCAATTTTAAAGGTTTCCATTCTGAGGAATGGAAAACATTAATTGAGTACTGACTATTATGAGGTGTTCTACTCAGAAGCTACGAGGGGACACCAAGGAGATAGGCATAGTCACTGCCCTCTGGAGACACACAATACAATTGAGGAAAAACACATTTGATAAAAACTATCAAAGACCAGTAGTGGGAAGTGTGATCATCATGGGTACAAACAAAGTACAACTGGTCAATAGTAAATGAAGTAATACATTCTGACTGAGAAGATCTAGAAAGTGAAGGACAGTAGACATGAGCTGAACCTTCAAAGATGGCTAGAACACTGGCTGGTGAGGCATTGGGAGAAATAGAGGAAGAGATTCCCACAGTGGAGTAGGTCTGAATGCTGAAGAATGCAGGATGGTTTGGCCCTGAGTGCAAGATGGTGTGAAAGGATGGAGCAAATAGTGGATGATAAAGCTGAGAAAATTAGCTGAAGTAACTTAACAAAAGCCAGACTGTGAAGCATTTTGAAGCCAGTTTGGATTTTACTATTTATGTAATGGATAGCCATTGAAGGCTTCTAAGGACAGAGCTGACACATTCATACACACTTTAGAAAAAGAGTTCTAGAGGTAGTATATAGAACAGATCAGTGTGATAGAGTCATGCATTGCACAATGCCAAAAGGCACCATTTGACACTCCATAAAATGCCACAAGAATAGCGCCTCCTGGAGTTGTGCTGTGTGGCGGCCTTAAGAGGAGAGAAAATGTGAGAGGCAGAGTAGTAGATTGGTAGCAAGTAGGGTTCTTTTATTGCAACAACAGAAACTGACTCTGACTAATTTAAGGGGAAAAAGGGACTTTATTAGAAGGATGAGGGATGCTGAGAATTAAAAGAAAGAGAATGCTTATAGTAGTCAGGGTCATTCCCTGAATCTAATGGAGTACTCCTTTAGGACATGGTTACAGGGTGGTGGCAGGGGGTGTGAATTACTTCCCATCATTTCCAGTCTTTTTGCCACTCCACTCAAGAGTCAAATTCTGAGGAAAGAGAATGTGATTCACCTATCTTAGGTCATGTGCTCACTCCTCAACCAAGGGAATATAGGAACATCTTGACTGAAAGTCCCACTAAGGCTTTCAGCAATGGGAGTGGGGAAAACTATGATGCTGCTATCAAAAGAAGGGGCACAATGCTGGACAGGCAGTCAAAAGCCAAAGGTGTGGTCTATAGTAGTCATGGCAGAGACTGCTACTTACCCAGCAAAGAGCCAATTTACTTCTTTTCCTTAGTAGAAGGCCTCTAATTGTATATAAGGTGGCACTATGCCTGCTAAAAGAATACATTTACTAGCTTCATTCACAACTAAATATGGTCATGTGACTCAATCTGTTGTGATAACCAATACTGGATAGGACTTCTTTCCAAGATCTTTAAGAAAGGGGGAAGACAGCTGGCAGTCAACTGATTTTATTTTTCCCCCTTTACTCCTTCCTCTTGTCTTCTTTCAGACCTGATGACTAGAGGTACAATAGCCATTCTGTGACTGCAGATCAAAAATACAAAAGCTTGGAACCCTGATAATACTGTGGAGCTGCCAAATCAGCACTGGACCTCCTACCACTGGACTTTATTTGTAATAGAGAGAAATAACCTTCTATTTTAAAAGCCTCTCTTAAATACAACTTTTGTTACTAGAAGCTTTTATCTCAGAGTGGCTCAGTGTAATGATAAAGAAGCCTGTGACTTTGAGAAAAGCTGAAATTGAAGGGGTGCATAGATAAAGGGTGAAGGAGACTGAACAGGAGAGCTAGAGCAAGAGCAAACCAGGAAAGAGCAGGGTGTAGGGAAGTCAGGGGTAATGAGAATGTCAAGAGGTTGAGAGGAATGAGAACCAGGAACAAATCATTGGTTTGGATGATTTATACTTTCTGAAAAAGTAAATATTGTACCTCTTGAGATTGTTGATTGTTTGGGAAACAGAGGTGATATGTGTACCACTTTAGAATTCTATTCCCAGCTAAACTATCATGAGTGTGAAACTAAAGACATGCAAGGTCTCAAAAATTTTACCTCTCATGCACCTTTTCTTAGGAAGCTCCTGGAGCATGTTCTCTACTAAAATGATGGAGTAAGCCAAGAAATAGAAAAATATGGAAATAGGGTTATGTGACAAAGAAAAGAGGGAAAAGAATTCTCAGGACAATTGACATTGCAGTAAGCATAAAGAGGAATCAGTCCAGACTGGAGCAATTTGAAAAGAAGAAAATAAGCTGATTTCTATGTGTATGACCAATAGAACTTGGAAGAAGAATTAATAGTAGTAAGTACAAAGAAAACTACAGAAATGACAAAACAAATTGATTATTAACTCTTAAGACAGTCAATAGTTGTGCAGGAAAGAAATAAAGTGCACTATGTGGTGCAACAGGGAAGAATACTTACATAGTCATAATAAAGTAACTCTAAACATTAATTTAAACAACATGAAACTTATTTTAGGAGGACTGTGAAGTCTGTATACATGTGGTGATATAAGAAAGACAAATACTTGTTGATCATAATAGGAGTCAACTGATATCACCTCAATAGAAAAAAATTATTGCATTATAAATGTAATGTTTAGAAATGTGGATATAAATATGCAAAGAACATCTAGAAAAGTTGAAAGTGGTTGCCTCTGGGAAACTGGAATACAGTTATAACCAATTCTGAGTTCTTTAGGGGATATTACACATTATTAAATGAGCAATTATAAGATAGTGTGGTAAGTGTTATGAGAGAAGTAGAGATGCAAAATGGGCCACTTGGGAAATGGCTCCTCTGTTTTATTTAGTCCTATTGTGTGATGGTTACTTTCATGTGTCATCTTGGCCAGCTTATGGTGTTCAGTTGTTTGGTCAAGCAAGCATTAGCATGATTGTTGCTGTGAGGATATTTTGTGGACTTATACCATCGGTAACTTGATTGCATCTATGGCTCATTACTTACAAACAGCTGAGGAGGCTGCCTTCAACAAGGAGATAAGTCTCATCCAATCAGTTGAAGGCATTAAAAGGAGTGGTGATGATTTCAGCAGTCAGAAGAGAGAATTTCCATCTCTACTTCAGCCAGCCAGCTTCTCCTGAGGAATTTATTGAAAACCTTCATCAAAATTCCCAGTTTGTGGCCTGACCTATGGAATTTGGACTTGTGCATCCCCACAGTTGTGTGAGACAATTTTTATAAAAATCTAATAATATTTACATCTATCTCCTGTTGATTCTGTTTTCCTAGAGTACCATAACTAATACATATGGAAAACTAGTCTTTGCCAGGGAATTATATTTATGCATATATTTATTGTTGAAAAACTTCATTAAAAATATTTTTCTGCTCAATATCTTGACTGTGGTGGTAGATACACAAACTCACACATGTTAAAGTTGTATAGAACTAAATACACACAGGAGTACAAGTAAAACTGGGGAAATCTGAATAAGATTGGTGGATTGTATCAAATCAATAACCTGGTTGTGTTATCATACCTACAGTTTTGCAAAATGATACCATTGGGGAACCTAGATAAAGTGTACATGGGATTGTTCTCTATTATTTTTTACAACTTCATTTGAATATACAATCATCTCAATAAAAATTTCAATTAAAAAAATATCTGTTCCATTCTGCTGACTTAAGATCTTCCAGGTTGCAATCAGCAGGGAACATTTGAAGTATCTCAGGTTATGGGGACTTACTGTGAAGAATACACAGTAAGAGGGAGGGGAAAACTCTCAGTGTCAGGTAAGGCAGTCTTCCACAGGAAACCAAAACAGTACTCGAATCATCTGATAGCAACTAAAACCAAAGTTAAGTTTGTTGTCTCCTAGGTTAGGACTCTGTCCCCTGTGGATACTCAATCATCAGCATCTTCACATCTACTGCTCCTGCTGCTATTGATCAACCAGTTCATTATGTCCTGGCATTCAAAGTCCCAGAGGGAAGAATGAATGGATTTGGCCATCACCATGCAGCAGCGGGTGCTTGTGGCAGTCAGAATTCTTGGCTGCCTGTAACAAACCCAACTCCGAACAGTTTAAGTCTGCAGGGGACAGAGGTCTCAGGAACGATGGGGAGCTTGACTCTTGCCTTTCCTTCTATTCAACAGTTTCATTTACTTTTCTTCCAGACCTCCTCCTTCCAGGGGACATGATGCCTGACAGCTCCCGAGTTCCACATTTCCATGGCCAGAAAGGAAGCGAACATAGGCTCTCTGGCCTCGAGTTAAAAATAGTTCTGGAGAAGGGCTGGGATTGGCCCCACATGGTTTCAGAGCCCACCCCTAGACTAATTGCTGTGGTTGTGATTCTTTCCAAACACATACCACATGGTTAGAAGGACGATTTCTCAGAAGAAGGGAGTAATTTTTCTTGGTAAACTAAAGATACCCATTACATTGTCTCTGGTGGGCAGAGTTCTCACAGGCACCCCCCTCCAAAGTTGCTTCCTGCTGTTGGGCCAGGCCCGTGTTAGTGGTCGGATGAGCTGTGGCCAGGATTGTGCCGTCTTGTGAAATCACCTGGCACCCAGCACGGTATCCTACATAGAAGGAGATCTTCAATAGGGGGCTGTGGACACAGTAGGCACTCAAAGATTCTCAAAACTGCACAAGGGGGCTAGAAGGCCCATCATTAGGTAGAAACATTGATATAGACATAATTGCAAATATGAACTACAAAAATCCCCAGGACTCAGACTATAAGCTGTGGAGCCTTTATAAACTAAGTTTCTAATAGCTTGTTTCCTTAAAGTCGTATGTGGAGGAAAAATCCTGGTTAACTGAGCATGGCACATATTAATTTCCCTGGTTCATTAAGGTTTTACAAGTTTTATCTTAATTATTCTGGTATTCTTCAGGTGACTTAAGCTCACATATCAAGGGGAAAAGCAAACTGAACACTATATTTTCAGAAAACTTAAAATGAATCTTCAGATGGCACAGTTTCTTCAGTTTTCACATGGGGTTGAGTGGAATCATTAAATGTGAAGGGAATAACAATAATCGCCCTACTTAATAGTAATTTACAGACTTTAAGACCCCTTTAGCAAACTCTGTTTAAAGGATACTTTAAAATAAACTTTAATTTAAAAGTTTATTGCTTCAAATGTAATGCATACCATTAAAAATATCTAAAATAAAAGTAGCCCCCTACCCCAGAGAGGTAACTACTATTGGGAGTTTGCAATTCCTCCCCACTGCAATACCCCCAGCTCCCCATCTACACACACCCACACACACATTTAGTTCTCATAAAAACTTGGGGATCTAGCTAGGTAGGCTTTTCTGTGCTTGCTCACAGTGCAGAGTGGGGCCTCTGGAGGCAGCTCTCAGTGTGTGGTTTGGCTGAGTTTCCCGGACACACCACCCAAATGGCACCATCTCAGCACCTGGCACAGAGGAGGAAATGAAGAAGTGATATTTTCCCTTCTCCCCTGTAATGACTACATTTGAAAATGTATACGTTATTTGAAGTAAAGCCTTTTAAAATGTGCTCAAACAAAAAAGACTGAAGACTGTAAGAAAAAAGTGTTTTGTCAGAAAAATGAAATGGGTGGCCGAGGGGTTGTAGACTTCCCCCTTTACTTCCAGGGACTGACGCGGTTAAGGCATTTGCAAACCCCGTTCCAGGAAAGCAGAGCCCTTTTAATGAAAATATCCTGTATTCGGTGAACATGGAATAGGTCGTCCTATTTGGGTAACGACTCGGGTTAGATATCCGGCTGTCAGCAATGCTAGTGTTTGCTCGATTTTATGAAATCTTTCATTGACTTAGGCATTCTCCTCAGTTTTTTTCATTCTCCACCTGTTTGTGGGTAGTTTTTTATGACTGATACCAAATTCTTTATTTTACACATTTATTTATCTTTCCTTATTTCCTGCTTGATATTTGTTGAAGGAAATTGAGCTGCTCTTTCTATCACCTTACAAGCAGTGGAGCCTACGGGTAAATGTTGCTGTGACAAACCAGGAACAGTAGAGGAATTAGAGAAACAAGCTTTGAAAAGAGAGCGCTAACTACCTAAAATTAGATCAAGCAGAAACTGCTCTGTTAGGTAAATCCTGTTGCTAAATTGTCCACAGCAAACTAAGCATAGGATAATACTGTGATCTAAGAACAAAGACAAAAAAAAAAGGCCTTGGCAACAGGAAAGTGTGATGAATACCTAGAGTTATGAAGTCCTCTCTTATTTATTTATTTTTTTTTTGATTATTTTTCCAACTCCATAGAAGACATGAGGAAGTATAGAGACAATTGACTTAGGGAATAGAAAAGGTGATTCAATTAAAAAATTTTTTTTCTCATAAATAAACAAATTAGTTGCATTGCAATCATTAACTGAGGCTTCTGAGAAATTAGTGATCTTATTCTGGAACTTAATGGACAGGCTATGTTTTTGAAACTAACAACTTGTCCTATTTTAATTATAATCTTAGTGCCTCAGCAAAAAGCTTTGAAGTGTCATGGGGATTGGGCTTCCCTGAGAAAAGGACCATAAAACGAGTAATGCAGAACCAATGGCATCTCGGTGAAGTTGTAATTACAGCTGTTGGTGAAGTTCCACAGGAATTTCTTCCCCAGGACTGTCCACCAGGAGAACTTTGAACTGTATTTTCTCTTACCATCTGCCACCTGCTGGGGGAATCCATGGGCTGTGAAGAGGTCCCAGCGAATGGGGAGAGAGATCACATCATATAATCTTCTTTTTCTCTCTCTTACCCATGCACACCACATACCACTTAATTTTTATAGCACAGATATCAGACTTAAATCAAAATGGAATCTGATAAATCATTACAACAATAATTTTGAGAACTATGCAATAATTGGGGAAAATGCTCATGACATAGTGTTATGCAAAAGAAGCAAGATACAAAAATGGACTTTGATATGATTACACCTGTTTAACAATTATGAAGCATGCAAAAAAGAATTCCAAGACAGCATGTAAAAATGAAGAGCATTTGATTCTGGGGTGGGATTTAAAAAAAAACAAAAACAAAACTGTTACTTACTCGGTTTTGCCTTAATCTTTCTGTAGTTGGTGAAAAAAGAAGAAAGTAAAAAAGAAAAGAAAGGTAAAATACAATAAAGGCAGGGGTGATATGCAAAACATTTAATAACCTGTATTATACACTGGGGAGGTTGCAGTTCTGACAAGCAGCTGTGATAATTACGGAGGGTGCCAGACAATGGCACGTAAAGGCAGCTTTGGAAACCCAGGTGGGCATTGGGTGTTTTCCCAATGTCTCCAGAGAGACACTTCCCTTCCAAGGTCTGGGACCAGTCTGTCTGGGGGTTATGAATGGGGATGCGAGCTGTTGGAGCCCCAACAGGTAGGTGCCAGGGCAGCCCCTCAGGATGTCCTACCTGGGGCCAGAGCAATGGGTGGTCGGGAGGCACCGTGGACTCAGACATCAACCACTTAGCAACCAGCACTGTACTAGTTCAAGATCTTAACAACTGGTACAGCCATACAGTGCCCATCAGCTGATAGGAACCCTGAATAGGAACAATCTTGAAAGAGAGGGAAAGAGATAATGCTTGTGAAGGCCTTATTTATTATAATGCCCAGCACATGGTAAATACTCCATACACGTCAGCTGTTATAAATAGTGTTGCATTCCTGCTTAGACTTTTATTTAAAAAAAAAAAGTCAGAAAAGCATGCAGGCAAGTGGTATCTTCAGGTGAGAATGGAAGGAAGGTGTGGGCATCAGTCCCAGTGGTGGAAGAAGTTTGTGCACACAGAGGCTTCTGGACCTTCATTCTGACCTAGCTGGTGTTATCACTCAGTTTCCCTATCCCTTCCCCCTACATCTGCCTGTAAGTTATTGCCTAGCTCAGGAGCCTTCGGAATGGAGTTGGATAGAGAAGAGGGAATATCGAGTACCTGAGCCTGGGAGATGGTCCCCACTTGCGTTTTAACATCAGTATTTTCCTTCCTAACAATGCTCACAGAAATACACATCCATACATAACAGGGGCAGGATCCAGGATAAGGAAATGCCAATGAGCGGGTCAGGTATGCTTCAGAAAACCAAACACAACGCTGCAGCTACTTTTCTAATCTTATTTTATAAATGAGAAAACTCAGGCTCCAAGTGAATAAGCACCTTCCTCAACTTGGTAAGTTACTTTTTTGGGGGGGTGAGTACATTTTTGTGTCTATTTCATCCTACTTTATAAACTCAAATGCCTGCTTCTGGATCTGTTAAGAATGTGTTAAGAATCTCAATCGAAAAGCACAAGAAAGGATTAACAAAGTTCTGTCAGCACACACACATGCACACAAAGTGACTGTGTTCAAATCAGTTCTGGAGGGAACAGCTAGAACAAGCCAGCATTCCTCCTCTATGAAGGAAGCCAACTCTTGTCATCCATGACAATTCCGACATCTCATTCATGGGGGATGGGGAGGTGAGAGGTACCTTCTCTTACAGACACAGCGTGACGGTCTTCCCCTTCTCCCCAGGAAAAGGAGTTGGAGCCTTCTGAAGATTTCTGCAGCGCCATCAGCACTAGCTTCACCATCACCTGTGTATGTGGATTTTCTCCCTACAAGTATTACCCTTTGCAACAGAAAACTCTGCTCTATTATCTGACATTCATTAAGTGTTTATACTAAGTGCTGGCATTGTACTAAGCTGTTTACATGGATTGTTTCATCCTCTCTTGTTAGGAAGATTCTCTTATTATAACATTTTACAGATAGGGAAACTGAGGCTATAGATGGATGTATAGATGCTGAGTAAATGTGAGATCCAAATCTAGTCTGAACCATTAAAACTGCCTTTTTGAATGATAATGTATAATAAAATAAATTCAAACTTTAATTCAAACCTAGGGATCATGTAAAATAGTAATAATAATGGTACCTAAAATTTATAACATTCCTATGATATAGGTGCTATATTATTATCTCCATTTCACAGAAATGTTTAATGTAGTACTGGCTTTTACAGTTAAACCACATCTAGAAGAAGGAGAAACACACATACATACAAATACAAAGAACATAAGCAAACATACGTGCATGTAGAGCTGGATGCAGAAATATATTCATAACTAAAAGCAGACCTAACATAGAAATCATAGTGATAGCTACAGAGAAAGTGGATTCCTAACCACCAATCCATCCACCCATCTGCTCATCCATTCATCCATTGATGCATCCTCCCATCCATTGACCTATACAGTCATCTACTCGCCAACACATTCATCCATCCATCCATCCATCCATCCATCCATTCACCATTCATCCAACCCTTTATTTAACAAACATTTAGTGAGCATCTATTAAAGGTCAGAGGAACTCATTGTCTAATGAGGAAAAGAAATGATACACTACATATTCTAAATGTTAAAACAACTGTTTAAACAAAGACCAGTGGGAGTCCAGAGAGAAAGAAAACTAATGTTTATTGAGAACAGCATCAGATTCTTTACCCATTTATCTGCATTAGTCTGAGTTAAGGAATAATTTTCTAGCAAAGTGAAATGAGAAGCAGGTTCTTTTCCCTCTAAATGGGAAGGAACTTACCCAGAGTCATGGACTCACAGAATCTAGTTAAAGCACAAACACATTTTATTTATGCCTTTCATCCTTCCAAGACTCAGTGGGGAAGAACGGGGAAAATTTGTCCCTAGGCAAAGAAGGCGATTAAAGGTTACAGTTTCTAACCATCACAAGCAAAACTTGGTTAGTGTATCTGACGGTGGAGAGGGATGAAGTGGTGCTGTAGCCCATGGGTCCTCAGGAACCCAAGTCTGCCTTCTGATTGTTGGAGGAGCAAACAGTAGATCTCAGCAGGTCAACAGCAGCCACACCAATGTCCCTGGGCTGTCCTGCAGAGATGGCTTTTGGGCCTTCCCTCCCATGAGGTCAGCTGGGTGTAGTCCTGACTTCTCAAGAGTGGTCCACAAGGCTGCCAGGCTCGGGTGACGAATCCGTAGAGAGTGGGCATGCAACTACTGCTGGGGATGCCCAGGCAAAAATGTCCATCCAGTCCTTTACAATATTTAGCTAGAAGCCAAGCACATATTTATATTTAAAACAGTTTTGCTCCCCAAATCCAAATGCCTTATTGTCATGAAGTTGTAAGAGCAGAGAAGACATACTCTTTGAGAGTTACTTTAGTAACCAAAGGAAAACATCTCATTATGTAACAGGTATTTGTTTTGTGGGCAAAAGGGTATTGTCCTTGGAACCCCTTACTAAGACACTATTCTACAGAGAGGTGCTATTAACCCCATATCATAGATGAAGAAACTGGGGCTCAGAAAGTTAAGTAATTTACCCATTTTTCTCCTTCCTTCCTCCTGTACTTCTTCCCACCCATTCATTTGATTGTTTGTATGTTCTTTCTTTTTGTGAAACAGATACATTTCTTGCTGGTGACACTAAATGGATCCAATCTTTTGGAGAAACAATGGAGCAAACTGGGTACCCACTTGTTTTAAACACTTGCAAAGATCAGGTGACTTGTTTCTCTGGCATAAGCCTACTTTTATTCTCTCTTTATTTCTTCTAAACATTTTATTATGGGAAAATTCAAATTGCACATAAGTTGGAGGAAAGTACAAGGAACCTTCATGCTCCCATCCCCTACTCTCTTTGTTTGCCAGGGCTGCTATGACAAATACCACACAATGGGTTGGTTTAAACAATATGAATCTATCGCTTCATGGTTTTGGAGGCTAGAAGTCCAACATCAAGGTATTGGAAGAGCTTGCTTTCTCTTTGAAGTGTTCTGGTAATCTCCAGCATGTGGCCATCTCTCTCTCCTTGTGTCTAATCCTCTGGTTTCCTCTGGCTTCTACTTCCATAATTTCTTTTGCTCATAAGGACTCCGGCCATATTGGATTAAAGCCGGCCCTCATTCAATTTGGCCACACCTTAACTAATAACATCATCGGGGTCTTATTTGCAAATGGATTTACACCCACAGGAACACAGATAAAGCTTATGCCCGCCATTTGTGGCATATATGATTCAATCCCCAATACAGCTACAACAGTCTTCAATTCATGGTATCTCTTCTTTCAACTCTGATTCCTTTTAATACTCAACGAGATGGCAATCTCTGCACAGCAATAGGGACAGACCAGTCAAATGGGTGTTGTATTGTGCCTTTTATTCTTTATCTAAAGCAATTTGCCAAACAAAATGTAGGAGACCTTCTCTGAGATGAATCTTTCAAGTGTCTGATCATTCCCAGATTCCTGCTTACTTGCTCTTGGGGGCAGATATAGTAGTGCTGCCTGGGACCCACAGCCAAGTTCTGTGGGCAAGGCAAAAAGGGAAGGGGTTCATACTCCTTTGATTAACTCTCCTGGGCAAATAATATCAGGCCATGTGACATCCAGCCATAATTCCAAATGAGAATTTCAAGCACGTTTAGTGGGGATTTCTTATTTATTCTTTAATAGAGACATTAAAACAATAGGCAAGAATAATTTTTAGACAGAGAGGTTTCTCACAGAAATTTGGCAAATATTATCCAATCTCTTTTCTTATGCAATATGTATGATTTAGCTTATGAAAAAGATGATGTATTGCTGTAACCCAGAACAGATATACAGCATTCACAATTTGTTGATCCTCTTTGCTCTTCACAAGAGAGGAAAAATCATTAACTATATTTAATTTATAAGCCTGTGATGAAGCATTTGATCAAGGGCCTTCCAGAACAGAAGCTACACCCAGCAAGTAAATGGCACTGACAGAATTGGGAACTTAGGTCTACCCCATCCCTGCACCAACCAGCTTTGCTGTCATAACAAATGGCCCCCCAACATCAGTGGTTTACAACAGCAAAGATTACACGTCAGTTGCACATTGGTGAAAGCTCTGCTCAACATGTCTTCTCCACTTCAGGATCCAGTCCAAAAGAGCAGCCCTTATTTGACATATGCTTTTTTTTTTGTGGCAGAAGGAAAAGAGAAATGGCTGAGCCATTCATTGTCTCTGAGAGCTTCTATTTAGACATGATGTGTGTCACTTCTGCTCATAACCAGTTGGTCAAAGCAAGTCAAATGGACAAGCCTGATACCAATAGGGCAAGGAAATAGACTTCTCTTCCAGGGAAGTCACTGCCAGTCACAGCGCAACATCTAGTGAGGAACTCTCACGGGTACTGGGAGTGAATAATTGGGAACAATATTATTAACACAGTTTATCAGTCTCCAAAGATTTATTCTTTCCACTCCATTCTGCTTAGAAAAGTTTGAAGAGGAAGGAGGACTTGAGTTGGATTTTTAAAGATGATTCTAAGCAGGGGTGAAGCAGATGCAAGGTCAGGAATATTTGGGAAATGATGAGAAATCCTAACAGGCTGGAGCCCAGGTCACATGGAGTGAAGAGAAGTGCATGAGGAAGCTGGAGAGGTATAAAGTTGAGGTACATTAGAAGTTTTGACCTTAGTGATTTCAAACAATCTCACCAGTCTTCCTAATGGCCAAGGAGAATTAATACATTTCTTTAAGATTCTGAAAATCGTCTTTGAAGGCTTGAGAGTCATCTTAAAAAATGTTTGCATTCTGCTTCATAAATATTCAAGTCAGTTTTATTATAAAAATAATGTTTTACTCCCCTGAAAATCTTCAAAAGAAATTGGCACTCCAGAAAGGAGCACCATATCCAGTCTTGTTTATCCTCTGGTTTTTATGTTCCCTGGCACCAGGCTAAGCATCCCAGTGGAGAAGCACTACTTTCCACTTTTCTCTAAGTTTGAGAATTTTCCAAATAAATATTTGGGATAAGAAAAAGATACAGCCTCTCTCCGTGACTGACAGCCTGGTATAGATTGATTAGCTTATGTTATTAACAATGTTGTTTAGATTCTTTGTTTTTTTCAGTTATTTATTTTTACTTGACCTGTTGCACATTGATAATGGGGAATTAAACATTACTATTACAATTACATTTCTGCATATATGTTTCTCCTTACATTATAAAATTGCAAATGTGTTACTTCTGTCTGGAATGTGTTTCCATGGCGACCCTCCTCCCTCATCTGTTAAACTCATCCCTACCCATCTTTTACAGCACATGTTACACCTCTACAAAGGCTTCCCTGACTCCAGTGAGTCCTCTCATCCTGTGGAACTAGCACAGTACTGTGCATATACCTTTCTTTGGAGAAAAGACAATTCAGTGCTACAGAAATAGGAGTATCATCCACATGAACATAACAGATGGATAAGAGAGAGATAAGATGGGATAAGAGAGAGAGAGCATGGAAATGAGCTAAGGTTATGGATAGAACCTTGGGGAAATTCTCCAGCAAAGGAGACAAAGAAGAGTTTTGGAGTTCACGAGAGCAGGAGCCTGCCAGGCCACGGAGACATTCACTTCCCGTTTACACAAACAGTTTGACAGTTCATTTCTCAACAAATTTCCTGAGCACTGTCAGCACTGTAACTGAGTCTCACTGCAGCTCAACCAAGTTCGGAGAATATAAAATAGAAGTTAAGAAGTGACAGAGCACACAGAAATCACTGAAAGCTGCTATATTTACAGTTAGGGTTTATTACCAGGAATGGATGCTGATAAAAATCAGTCAGTGAAAGGAGCACAGAGTGCAAGAAAATACCAAACATGAGCTTCCATGTTCTCTCCCTGTGGCGTCATGGACAGTGTTAGTTTCTTTGCTTTCAACACACATGGCATTGCCAACCAGAGAAGGTCACCTAAACCCTGGCGTCCAGAGTTGTTTGATTGGGGCCCATCACGTAAGCATGGCTGACTATGTACGTGGCTGATTGCATGCTCCAGCCCATTAGGAGGTGGTGTTGAATACACCTGATCCAAATTCTCACACCCTAAATCACAACGTTGGTGTGGAACAAGGTCCCCTGCTTTAAATCATACCCTTACTACAAGGCTTGGTCCAAGGCCTTGAGGCAAAAACTCTCCTATAAGGCAGGACATTCCAAGAGCTTAGAAATTACTTCCCAGAGGCTGAGGGCAAAGGTCAGACCTCTCTTTGAGCAAGGTTAAATTCTTTAGGAAGCATTAGTAAACTAAAAACAGAGCAATGAGCATCCTTGCCTCTAATTTTATTACCACAGACCAAACTAATAAGTAAAATTTTGAAAAGGTTGTATCCTGATTTTGCATCCTGATTTGAATTCCTGGTTAAACAAACCTGAAGACTAAGTGTATGAATCAATCCCCTTTTAGGGTTGTAAGTGACAGAAATCAAATCAAAGCTGTTTCAATTTTTTAAAAAAGGGGTGGTGGTAGAATTTCTCATCTCAAGTATCTGAAAAAGTTCAAGGGCAGTGACAACTAGAGCCACAGATAAAATGGACTTGTCTTGGATCATGTCTCCATCTCTATCAATCACTGTGTCCGGAGATCCAATGCTTTGATTGGCCGTAACTGGGTTCTGTGCTTGCTCTTGGAGTTGAGGAGGGGTCAGCTCTTCCATACTGCACTGTTTGTAAGGCTTGGGGTTTTCCTGGCAATAAAACTCCCATAAAACAGGTGTTCTTTCATCCAATTTGCATTTCATCAACTGCCTGGACTAGCAACCAAATCCAGAGATCTTGCTGAGTCATTTATTCAGCAAATACTAAGCACGAACCCAGTGCCTACCCCTGTTCTAAGGGTTGGGATGCAGCAATGGAAAACACAGAGTCCTTGCCCTTAGGAGCTCATGTTCTAGAACTTCTTGGGTCCTTACATTCTCTAGGGGTCATAAGTTGTTAAATTTTTTTTTTTAACTTAAATCTTGAATTTATTTATCCTTAGTAAATAATATTTACGTTTCTTCCTTTGCCTTCCCAAAACACTAGTCATCTTTTATTTCTTTCTCTTTTCATTTTTTTTTTAATTAAAGAAGTTGTAGGTTTACAGACAAATCATGCAGAAAGTACCGAGTTCCCATATATGCCCTCTCACACACAGTTTTCCCTATTAGCACTTTCCATTAGTGAGGTACCTCTGTTATAACTGATGAAACAGTATTATTACAATTATACTATTAACTGTAGCCCATAGTATACATTAGGGATCACTCTGTTGTATAGCTCAATTTTAATGTTTTTTTAAATTTTTATTCTGGTAACGTATATGCAACCTATTTCCCATTTTAACCACTTTCAAATATACAATTCAGTGTTGTTAATTATTTTCACAGTGTTGTGTTATCATCACCAACGTCTGTCACCCCCAACAGAAACTCTGCACCAATTAAGCATTAACTCCCCATTCCCTACCCCTACCCTGGCCCCCGGTAACCTGTATTCTAGTTTCTGACTCTATGAATTTGCATATTCTAATTATTTCATATAAGTGAGATCATACAATACTTGTCCATAGATCCTTAAACTTTTATATAGACCTGATGGTTTTTGTCTTTTGGAAGCAGGCCTTTGTGCCCTCATTTTCCTAGCCCTCAGCTTAATATCTGCAATTCTGGCCTCTTGCACAATGACAGTAATTTTCCCATGACCAAGGTATCCTAGTGGATTGTGGTTTGTGGAGGATAGGGGATGGTGTTTCCTTAGACTGGCTGGAAGCCCACCACAGGGGATGAGGGGTCCTTGGAAGTTCAGGATCCAGCTACAATTTGGTTTGAAGTTAATTTCCTGCTCTACCTCCAGGTTTACTCCCTTTGTTTGAATTTATATCAGTTTTAGCTTGAAGTACAAAATCCAGTTTCTTCCAAGTCCAAAATGCACATGATCATCTGATCTTCAGGCATCTTGGCTTGCTGGTCCCTGGCAGAAATGTCTTCTGTTGAAAAGCACTATTTTCTTTGCTCCCTTTTATTTCAAAGCTTGTCTCCTTCTTGTAGCAGTCTACTAAAGGCCACAAGGAGTAACCAAGCCTCCTTCCTTCAAATCCCCTAAAGCTCTAGCCTTAGCAGCACATGGGCAGAATTCCAGGATACAATAGCATCTATTTAGCCAGATGCTTTCTCACTACATTGCAGGAACTTCTAACTTCCCAGCTAAGAATGGGGGACTTCCTTTGCCTCATCTTGACTCAGCCAGTTCTGCATATTGGAGCCTGTCACTTGCACATCCCACTCCGAAGTATTTGTCTGGGTTCGCTGATTATAAGCTGTAGAACTCAGTCCTGGTTAACTTAAGCAAAAACGGTATTCAGAGGATATGGTATAGTTTGCAGAGTCAAAGGAGAAACCAGAGGGAGGAAACCAAGGCAGCTCTTCAGAACAAGATCTAATGGGTAGGGTTTTCATTTTGTTTTTGCACAGGTTTTGGAATAAATAACTTTAATCACTTTGGTGCTTATGTCCAGAGATCCAAGGGAGCAGATTTTTGTTTGCTCAGTTCATTCATTCCGTTAGCAAGGGCAGGACAAGACACTTCAATCGACAGTCCTGCAAAAACCAAATGAAGTGGGGGAGGTGTATTTCAGCAAAGCAAAATTAAGGTGCACCTAACAAAGGACGAGGCCATGGTTGCCAGGCAAACAAAAACAGTGACAGCACATCAACCCTCATGAACTTGAATATGCACACAAATCACCTGAGAATCTTGTTAAAATGCAGCTTCTGATTCGGTAGGTCTGGAAGTGAGATCTGAGATCTTGCAATTCTAATAACCTCCCTCATTGCGCCAGTGCTGCTAGTCTGAGAACAACATGCAGAGTACAAGGCATCACCTCATTTTCTTTTAAGAAAAATGCTTTTCAGTCATCTCATACACAATTTTTTTTCTTGGTACCTTCAGATGCTATGAATTTTCCTGAAAACAATTTCTATCATTTGAAAACAACACAATAAAGACCGTTTTCTTTTTTTTCATGGAAAAAAAATTAGTTTTTTTCTTAAATGGTGTTTAATTATGAATTAAATATTATATTTCCTATACATCAACAATAGCCAATTAGGAAATGCAAAGGAAAAGAATCCTGATTTGATAAAAAGTGGTATTTCAAATCAGTGGAGGAAGGATTTACAGTTCCATTATGTGTCGGGGCAGTTAGCTATCTATTTGGAAAAAAATAAAATTAAAGCCCTACCTCACACTGGACACAAAACAAAACAAAAAACACCGAATGAAAGGACGACTATTATTAAAAAAAACCAAACAAACAGAAAATAATAAGCATTGGAAAGGATGCAGAGAAATTGGAAACCTTATACATTATTGGTGGGAATGTAAAATAGTGTAGCCACTGTGGAAATCAATTAGGTGACTCCTCACAAAGTTGAACTTAGAATTACCGTATAACTTGACAATCTTACTTCTTGGTATATACACCAAAGAACTGGATGCTGGAATGCAAACAGATATTTGTGCACCAATGTTCATAGCAGCATTATTCACAAGAGCCCAAAGGTGGAAGCAACCCAAGTGTCCATCAGCAGATGAGTGGATAAATAAAATATGGCACATATACTGGAATATTATTCAGCCATAAAAAGGAATGAAGTTCTGATGCATGAGGATGAAGCTTGAAGACATAATATGGAGTGAAATAATCCAGACACGAAGGACAAATATTGTATCTCACTTATATAAAATACCTAGAATAAGCAAACTCATCAAGAGAGATAGTAGATTACAGGTTACCAGGAGCTGGGGGGTGAGAGGAAGGGGGAGATATTGCTTATTGGGTGCCGAGTTTCTGTTTGGGGTGATGAATGTTGATGAAGTAATGGAAGTTGATGATAGTAGCACAATATTGTGAATATAATTAATACCACTAAATTGTACACATGGAAGTGGTTAAAATGGGAAACGTTGAGTTGTACATACATTACTACAATAAAAAGTTAAAAAGTAAATGTAAGAAAATAGTGTTATAATCTTGTTGTGGGAAAGGCCTTTGTATACATGAATCAAAACCAAAAGGACATAAAGAAAGAGTCTGAAACATTTTACTTCTTAAAATGAAAAAATGAAAATGAATGTTCATCATAACTAAAAAAAAAGGTGATTAGAATATATTTGCAACATGATAAATGGACAAAAGACATGTATTCACAATGTACAAAGAGCTCCTACAAATCAGGAAGACAACTTAATAGCAATATAGTTAGAGAAATACTAATAATCAATAAATACATGAAAATATGCCTAACCTCAACCTCATTACCAATCAGGAAATGGAATATATTTTGCATATCAGTCTGGAAAAAACTTAAAAGGTGGTAATATTCAGGATTTGTGAAGGAATTAATCACTCATAAACTGTTGGTGGGAATGTATGTGGTTCAGCAACATGTGAACAACCATATGATAGTATTTACAGAAACTAAAAATGCAAATACTCTTTGATCCACCAACTCCAATTCTAGGAATCTCTCCTACAAAATATTTGCTCATGTGCCCAAAGGTCTATGTACAAAGGATTCCCAATGAATTGGAAAACTAAGTGAATGTGCATCAATATGAGATTTGTAAAATAAGCTACAGTTCTGGAGTACTATGCAGCCAACAAAAAGAATGAAGTAGATATATATGTATTGATATTTAAAGATCATCCAGAATTTAGTAAGCACAAAAGGGAAGTCATAACATAAAATTTAATTGAGATATATAATGTATTAATATGAAAATGACGTATGAATGTAAATAAATAAAGTATTGGCAGCTTGGACATTAAACTGTTACCGTGGTTATAGCTGTGGCAAAAAAAGAGATGGTTTGGTGGTGACAGTACAGGTGGAGGACCTCAGTTTTTACTTTAGATACTTCTGGCTTGTTTAATCTTTTAGAAATATAATATATTCAAGTATTATTTGGTATAATTAAATTAAAGTGAGTGGTAGATTGAATTCTGTATTCCACCAAACTCTTAATCCATACCCCTGGGGGTATGAATTTATTTGTGAATAGGACCTTTTTAAATTCATAATTTATAAGGCCTCTCTCATTTTTTTTTTAAATTAGAGAAGTTGTAGCTTTACAGAAAAATCATGCAGAAAATACAGAGTTCCTATATACCAAACCCCTCACCTCCACATATTGTTTTCTCTATTATTAACACTTTGCGTTAGTGTGGTACCTTCGTTTCAACTGATGAAAGAATATTATTATAATTATACTATTAACTATAGTCTATAGTTTACATTAGGGCTCACTCTTTGTATTGTATAGTTCTATGTTGTTGTTTTTAAACTTTTATTCTAGTAACATGTATACAACATAAAATTTCCCATTTTATCCACTTTGAAATATACAATTTAGTGGGGTTACATTCACAAAGTTGTGCCTCCATCTCCAGCATCCATTACTAAAACTTTTCCATCACCCCAAACAGAAACTCTATACCAATTAGGCATTAACTCCCCATTCCCTACCCCACCCAGCCTCTGGTAATCTGTATTCTATTTCTGACTTCAAGAATTTGTTTATTTTACTTATTTTGTATCAGTGAGGTCATACAATTTTTTTTTATGTATAGCTTATGTCACTCAACATGATGCCTTTGAAGTTCATTCATGTTGTAGCATACACAGAATTTCATTCCTTTTTACAGCTCAATAATATTCCATTATGTATATATGCCACATTTGTCTGTCCATGTGGATAGGACCTTTTGAAGATGTCATTTTTGGTTAAGGTGGGCCAACTGAACTAGGGCAGGTCTTAATCTGTATTATTGGAGGTGATATAAAGAGAAGAAATCGGAAGCCAGAACTCAGAGAAGGCCACACAGGAACAGGCTGGGAGTCAGTGGAAACACAAGGAGAGAGGTATTGCCATGTGATGGGAAGCAGAGATGCAAATGAAGGAACCCCAAGGATTGCTGGCAGCCAGCACCAGAACTTGTGGATATCTTGATTTTGGACTTCTGGCCTCAAAACTGGAAGCCAATAAACTCCTGTTGCTAAGCCAAAATTACTTTGTGGTATTTTGATAGCAGCTCTGGAAAAACTAAGACAAATTACCCTGAAAGTAAAGTAAAATAATACCAATTTATTTTAGAATATTTGTGAAACTCAGAAAAAATAAAGAAGAAAATAAAAATCACCGAGAGTCATTACTTTGCATGAGCAAAATCTTTTGAAAGATCAGTCATAAGCATCATTCTGAAAGTCAGACACCCAAAGGATAGTATTTCATGAAACCCACCTCAGACAACTTTAATCAGTTGACTTAATTTTGTTAGCAGCTAATAAAGTTCGATTTCAAAACCCTTATAGTAACCACAAATGATTGCAAAAGTATTAAGGGAAAATTGTGATGGAAAACTGAGCTATTAAGAAGTGTCTAATGCAGGAGAAATTTCTAGACTGGTGTTTAAAAGAGTTTGACTAAAACTATGACTTTGTATGGCCTAATTCAACCAATCACATGTGGCCTGCCAGCTAAGTTTATTACCTGCTCAAATCAAATCGATAATGTTGGTTATATAAAGCATGCTTCAGTGGTTTCAATTTTCTTTTACCATCAGAAGGACTGAATAAGGGCTGGAGTAACTAATGGAAATTCCTTTCATTCTTCATCAAGCTGAGTTAGAGGTTTCCTGAAGCCAGAGTTTCCACCAAATGTATAAATAGTTAAAAGCCTCACATCAAAAAGCTGCTCACTGCCATTTTTTTACTTGCTGCATTTTTCCTTGTGGTCTATGCTGTAGTCTTCTTTATCAGCGCTTTGTATTATTCATTTTAAGAGTCACATTCATTTTATAAAGTGTCCTGGGGCTAAGATGCTTTTCCAAGCCACTTTTGTTTGGATGACTATCCCATTACTTTATTTACGCCTCATAATGCAAAGAAGTCATCCTTAATAGCACCATGTAGCAAATAGAATATTAGCAGATTTAGAGATGCTCGATTCTCCTGTGATCTTTAAAAAAAACACCCATGGCTGTACATATGAAGGTGAAGCCCGAGGAGGTTAGGTAACCTGTCCAGTGCCCAGCTGTCAATGTCTGATGGATTTCCATCAATAAATAAAGGTTATTTCCCTCCAGCATCCCTGAGAAATGATTCTGATTTAGGTTTAGCAAAATGTATATTAGGCACATATAAAAAGCATGAAGGCTGGCCCTGAATTTCTGTCTTCACAGGCAGTTTTAAGTCTCTCCTCACTATTTTTTTTTAAAGTTTTATTAAGGTATAACTGACATACCATAAAATTCATATTTTATTTTAAGTGTAAAATTCAATGATTTTACTATGCTTGCAGAGTTGTGCAATCATCACCACAATCCGATTTTAGAACATTTCCATCATCCCAAAAAGATCCCTTGTGCCCATCTGCAGTCATTTACCATTCCCACCCCCAGCCCCAGGCACCCACACATCCGCTCTCTGTCTCCAAGGATTTGCCTTTCTGGACATCTCATATAAATGGACTCACACAGTATGTGGTCATTTCTCTGCACTATTCTTACCTTTCTGACCATACGCTTCTTAGATCATCATTTTGATACGGGAGGGTATTCTGTGGGTTACTCACTCCATTTCTATCAAGTGTGCATGCTTTGCCTTGAAGAGACTTTAGGCCCCTTGGGGTAGGGAGGCACCATTTTAGACACCCTCTAGCACACTCTGTTGATGCCATGTCTGTACCCTCTTGTTCACACCAGCCCAACTTCAAACTACCAGAATCTGCATTTTTTTCTGGAGGGGATTCTCTGACCATCTTCCTGGCAGGGGCAGGGAATTAACACCCCCTGGGAGCCTCAGTCAAGGAAAGGAGATGGTATATAAATAGCCCAGCTCCAGTACAGCTCCCAAGGGGAACTTTGAAAGCAGGTGTTCTAAATGCTTCCTTGGAGGCAAACAGTGGCTCTGATTGTCTACAGCAACACCTAGCATGATTACTGACCCTACACTGACCATCTTGCCTCCCCCGTCTCACTTCCCCACTCCCCTATAGTGTTTTCCTTTCCTCCAAAATAAACCACTTGTACTAGATTTCTTGTCTCAGGGTCTGAATCTGAGGGAACGCAAATTAAGACACTCCCCACCATGATGTTCAATACATACTGAACCTAATGTAGATGTCCATTCCATTCCTGACATATTTACTTTGGCATTTTCATCAATTCATTCATGACACATAAAAACCAACTGCTTGCTGCAGAATGGCTGTAATAAAAAAGAGAAATAATAACAACTGTTGGCAAAGATATAGAGAAATTGGAACCCTCACACACGGCTGGTGAGAATATAAAATGGCACTGCCACTTTGGAAAACAGTCTAACAGTTCCTGAAAAGGTTAAGCTTAGAGTTCCTACATGACATAGCAATCCCACTCCTAGGAATATACCAAGAGAATGAAAACACATGTTCACACAAAAACTTATATATGAATGCTTATAGCAGCATTACTCATAGAAGGCAAAAAGTGGAGATAACCCAAATGTCCCTCAATTGATGAATGGATTAAAAAAAACTGGTATATCATGCAAAGAAATATTATTCATCAATAAGAAGGGATAGAATTTTGATACATGCTATAATATAGATGAACTTTGAAAACATTATGCTAAATGAAATCAGCCAGTCCCCAAAAACATATACATATGATTCCATTTATGTGAAATATCCACGATAGGCAAATCTACAGAGACAGAAGTGGATTAGTAGTTGACTAGGGCTGTGTGTGTGTGTGTGTGTGTGTGTGTAAGGAATGGGGGGATATTAGCTAAATAAAGAGTATGGGGTTTCTTTATGGGGTTATGAAATTTTTCTAAAATTGCACAACTCTGGATATACTAAAAATCATTGAACTGAACACTTCAAATGGGTGAATTTCATAGCATGTGAATTATATCTCAATGAAGCTGTTATTTTTAAAAAGCCAGCTGCTACCAAGTGTGCTTATTCTGGGAAATTGCCGAAACCACACTCCACTTATACTCACAACAATGCCTTTGTATACTGGCTCTCAAATTTCTGGCTTCAAACCACAAACTTTAAGATATATGGATGCAAATAAGTACATGGAAAGATGTTCAACATCACTAGTCATTATGGAAATGCAAATTAAAACAATAAAATACTATCAAACGCCTATTAAAATGGCTAAAATTAAAAGACTGACCTTATCAAGTGTCGGTGAGGATGTGGAGAAACTAGAACTCTCCTACCTGTAGGTGGGAATGTAAATTGGTACAAACACTCTGGAAAACATTTTGGAAATTTCTTAAAAAGATAAACAAATACTAGCCATAGGATCTGGTCATTCCATTCCCAGGTATTTACCCAAAAGAAAAGGAAATATATGTCTTGTTGCAGCCCATGAGGGCCATGCCAGTCCAGAGGCCAAAGAAGACAATGAGCATTTTTTGATACATGAACTTTTATTCAGGGCTTACTTACATGAAGTTGTGGAGAGATCATGATGGCTCTCTCAGGCTGGGCAGGCATCGCATTCGCAGGGAAGTCAACCGTGTGA
This sequence comes from Choloepus didactylus, assembly GCF_015220235.1. Taxonomy (NCBI): domain Eukaryota; kingdom Metazoa; phylum Chordata; class Mammalia; order Pilosa; family Megalonychidae; genus Choloepus; species Choloepus didactylus. The sequence continues at coordinate 36,877,021 of NC_051318.1, forward strand.
TGCAAAGAGGACAGAAAGCCTTTTATAAGAGTTTAAGACAAAGGCCTTCCTAAGGGTGGGGGAGAGCAGGTCACTGTGATTTGAGAGGTGGTGCAGGAAGGACAAGAATAACACTTGAACAATTAAATTTTGCTCTTTTTGTGAGACTAAGAGCCTCTCACCTCCTACCTGCTTCCCATAAAGTTACATTTTAAGGTCAATTTACCCTTTTTCTCTTTACTGGCTTAAAAAGACAATAGGTTAAACATTTAGTTGCCTAGGTCACATAGACTGCTGTGCACCAAAGATCTGCAGGCCTGTTTTGCTCAGGCCAAGGGTTGCCACATGTCTATACAAAGATTTCACCTGAATGTTCATAGCTTTGTTTCCAAGAGCCAAAAACTGGAAACAGCCTAAATTTCATCAATATGTAAATGTATTAACACATTGTGGTATATCCATACAATCAAATACTACTTGGCAATAAAAAGGAGTGAACTATTGATACACACAACAAGATGAATCTCAAAATAAATATGCTGACTGAAAAGAAGCCAAACAAAAAAAAGTATACCTTGAATTCATTTCTATAAAACTCCAGAAAATGCAAACTAATCGATAGTGACAGAAAGGAGGTTAGTGGTTGCTCGGGAAAGGGGAGGTGGGCTAGGAGGGAGGGATTCCAAAGACACACATGAGATGATTTTGAGGGTGATGGATATGTTCACTATGTTCACCGTGGTGATGGTTTTATAGGAATATGCATATGTCAAAACTTATCAAACTGTATACTTTAAATATGGACAGTTTATTATATGTCAATTATCCCTCAATTAGAAAAAAAAAAAAAAGATGTGATCTCCAAGCTCTGGGTAGAGTTTACTACAACCCCAGATTCCCGTATTTCTTTTTTCAGGATAAACTTAACTATCCTGTTAAATGACATAATAAAAATATTGCTCAAGTTTCTTAAAAGCAGAAAAACAAAATCAACCTTCAATACCTGCACTTTTTTCACTTGTCTGTCTTCAACTTCCTGCCTGGCTCTTGGTTCTGCCAGTTCCTTCGATTTTGGAATTTGTTGCAGCCCCAGTAAAAGACTCCCTTCTCCAATCTGAGCCCTGGAGAGCCCTACCAGCTCCCTTTATCAAGCCAGCCAGAAGAATCTCTCTAGTGCATGCTAGCAAGACAGAGCCCCATATATATATATACAACATAATCATAGGAGTGACATTCTTTCACCCTTGCCATATAATGTAACCTAATGACCCTGGCCTTATGCTATGGGCCACAAGCAAGTCAGAGGTCATGCCCACACTCAAGGGGAAGGTATTACACAGAGATGAACTTGGGGGCTGCTCTACAGCCTATCTGCCACACTGCTGGTGATGGAAGAACTTTCAGCCCTCACTCTCCTTGTACCCCCCAAACCCCAGTCAGGGGAAACGAGGTCCATATCTGCATAGTTCTTTGTTGCCATTTTCAGACCTTTGTTTCCCCACCCTCCAGCAAGAACCCTGCTCCTTTAAATCTCCACCATTTGTCTTTCCCTGTCCTTATTCTTGCTGTGATTATAGACCTCCAGCTCCAACCCCAGGAGAGAGCTCCCTGCCAATTGGCCAAGTGTGGGTCCCATGCCCTCTCGTGGCAGTACTGGGCTGCAAGAGGGAAGCTCTGAGCCCTTAGGCTTCCACAAGACACACATAACGTAGGAGAAGCAATTCTCCAAATGAGATTTGGGAACCGTAGGCAGACAGAAAGGAAACTAACAGCCAAAAGAAAAAAAAAAAAAAGGGCATGGGGCTGGGGAGACAGAAATTTCCATTTGCATAACCTGGCAGGCTTCTTATTTACTTTTTGGACTCAGCTTCCCATTTGGATCTTGTAGCTGCTTATTCTACTATTTCAGTTTCTTTTTTCTGCTTCCCATATTTCAAATAATGTTTATTGCTTTTCCTTGATTTTTTTTTTAAGAATGAAAATTTGTAATATAGAAAAATGCTGGTTCTTTACAATTTTTAAGATTTTTTCCATGTGAGCCACCGGAAACTTTATGTGGAATACAATAAAGTCAGTGTTGATCTTTGCCAGTTTTGTAAACTGAAATATAAAACATTTACATTTCACTTAACTCTTAATATCAATGTCTGGATGGAAATAATTTAATTTCTCAACAATTTAAGTAAGCTTCCTCCTAATATTTCTTTCCGCTCCTCAGGAATAGTTTCTGAAGTATTTCTAACACCTCTTTAAAAATTAAATCAACATTTTTTAATCTTCAATTTTTAATGCAGTTTTATTGAGACATATCCACACACCATACAATCCATCCAAAGTATACAATCAAAGGTGCACAGTATCATCACATAGCTGTGCATTCATCACTGCAATCTTTTTCTGGATTTTTCCATTTTAAATATTATTTCCTAGAACAACAGATGAGGGTTTAGTGTTTTCAATAACTCCCACTCTTCCTTACCTAATCCTCCCCAAATTGTTACATCATGGTTTTCATCTAGATTGTTAGAATTCACAAAACTCCATTGAAAGACATTTATTAAATGGAAAGACACCCCTGTTCAATCTAAAAATGAGTCACAGCCTAAGCATAATGCACTAGGATTATATTTTCTTCTTGTATAAATTTTAGTTTTCCTGGAATTTAATAATAATAGTCTTGTTTTTATATTTTCACATTTGCCTATTGTAAGTTCCTCTCAATACTTTGCATCAGAAAGGTAATTCTTCTGTTAACTATTCAAACACTTTAGATCTTACTGGAGATGTCCCTCCTGGAGCCTCTGCCCTCCTGCTCTTATCTGGGCTATTTACTGCACAGAAGGAGTTTTTGTCATTATTTTCTAGCTCCCAGGGTTGCTACTGAGAAGCCCAATGTCATTCTGATCCTTGAGCCTCTGTACATGGCCTGTTCTTGCTTGGTAAGTGTGATGTCTTCTCTTAAACTTCCAAGAAAATATAAGGCCATATATATATGGCTTTCTTCTTCAACATTATTTTTTTTTCCTAAGCTCATACTTTTTTTCCCCCTCATTTACTTGCACTGGTATCTTTCTTTTCCACTGGAAGACTTCCTCAATTGTCTGATGATCCTTGACAGTACTATGATATTTACGAGTGGGGCACTTATTGGGTGGATGGGAGCTCTGTGGTGTGAGTGGCACTTATTGACTGACAGGCTTCATTCTAGGGTTACCTGACTAGCCTGATTCATTGAGGATCCCCTGACAGGCTCAGAGAAGGTACTTGGCTTTTCCAGAGTCACACAGCCAGGAAGTGTTAGAGCTACCAGTAAAACCTGGGGCTTCTGATGTCAAGGTCTGAGCTCTTTTCATCACATCACCCCATCTCCCTACCTCTCTCCTTTCCTTCCTTCCTTCTTTCCTCCTAATGAGTGAGATAGTAACTATAATAAAAATATTAATAGTTCACACTCATTAAATTTTGAGGAAGTGCCAGGCACTGTGCTGGGGCATGGCATGCATTAGATGCCCTTGATGGCAGGGACTCAGCCGCTGCCTGTTTGTTGAATTATCACACACTAGGTGAGGTCAGGGTTTCAGAAAACTAAAAGTACATAGTTTCTCCTTACATAAGCATGGAAACTTGTTCCTGACAGCAATTGAGCATGATCTACACGTCATGGAGGACAGTAAACTTGGTTAAATTCACTCAGAGTCAAACTATTAACACTTCCTACTCTTTGAAGAACAAGGGAAAGTGAGAAGTTCGAGATCTTTAACTTGGGAGCTGGTGCTTCTTCATTTATTGTGGGAGACTGTGTGTGTGTCTGTTGTATGTTGCATTTCTAAAACTATTTTGGAAATTTTCAACCATAGAACAAAATCGCAAGAATTTTACCATGAGCATTTATATACTCACTCCCTAGATTCCACCATTAACATTTTATATTATTTATCAACACCTACCCATCCACCCCATTCTATTTTTTTGGCAAAGTAAATCGCAGGCCCTGGTACACTTCTCCTTAAATATTTCATTAACTAGAGTTCAATATCCATTAGGTTTTTTTCTTTTGATGTAAAATTTACATTTCAATGAAACACAAATCTTAAGTGTCCATTTGCTATTTTGAAAAGGCACATATACCCTTAGAAACTGAATGTATAAGCTCAGCTGGGCCAAAGTTTTAAGGCACGAAGCTTACCAGGGCTGGCGGCAGGGCCAGGACTAGGGTGGGATATATGAGGCACACACTTTGGGGTCCTGAATACACAGAGCTGGATCCCCTTGTTGTATAAAAATTTTATATATTGTTCATCATGAATTTTCTGTGTTTATTTAGATTTTTTAAAATATTATATTAAAATATTACTTATCTTAATTACTGAGTTTTTTGGCCCCGGGGCCCTTTAAATCTTGCAGCGGGGCCGCTTGTCGCCCCTCAGTCCGGGCCAAGTTACCTGGAAGTCCAAGGGGTGGGGGGGTAGGGGTGCTCATCTGGAGCAGATAAAGGCTGGCAGGAAGCAGCAAATGTTGCTGAATCCATTTGCTAAATTCAACACAGGAGCCAGGTAGTTCAACCAATAAAAATCAGTGTTCTGGATTGCTTCCCTTGTGTACTTAATCACTAACCTAGAACCAAGAAGGCACAGCCCGGCAGTGACAGTCGAGGAGTAGATGACCATCCCCAGGCAATACGAGGAGCGACACCAGGATTAGCATTTTCCTGAGCTCAGGAATGATGGGGGGATGCCCCAAATTAGGGTACGAGGCCTCCTGGTGAGTCTCAAGAATCAGCGATGTTGGAGAAGGAATTTCTGGGGCTAGAAACCGGAAGCTGGGGCGGAGGCTCCGCTGGGTGGCGCGCTTTCCCCGAGGGGCCTGCTGGGAGCGAAATTGGGTAGGATCCCGCCACCACGGCGGAGACTTCCTGTGGGGCGCAGTCCCGGGGGCAGCCCGCCTGTGCTGGGCTGCAAACCTCAAGCCGGCTGAGGGAAGGAGACTGCAAGGGTGGGAAAAGGAGCCAGAGGCAGGAGGAGGAGGTAGCCTGGGTGCTGCACTGCTGGGGCTTTGTTTGGTGCAATTCTTTGATTTTTAGCAAACAGCTTTGTCTCTGGAGCCAGAAGATTTTTTCCAGTACGTGGGGCCCTGATTTTTAGTGATTTCACAACAGAGTTTGGCCACAGCAGAGTAACTTCTCTATGATCTAACACCTCTAGGGTGTAGGATGCACGCACCATCACCAGTAGGAAAAAAAACTGTGTACTTCATTGGAAAACATTATCTGTAGCACACCTGTTATGGATTGAACTGTGTCTTCCAAAAAGACATGTTTAAGTTCTACCTCTGAGTCTTGTAAATGTGACCTTATTTATAAATTGGATCTTGGAAGATGTTATTAGTTAAAATGAGGCCATACTGGATTAGGGTGGGCCTAATTAAGGACAGGAAATCTGGACAGAGATGAAGAGGGAGAGAGATGCCATATGATGGAGGCAGAAATTAAGTTGTGCCACCCAAAGCCAAGGAACATCTTGGATTTGCCAGCCACCCCGAGAGGCCAGGGGAGAGGCGTGGAATGGAGTCTCCCCTTTAAGGGGAAGCCTGGCCCTGCCAACACCCCAACTTCAGACCTGTAGCCTCCAAAACTCTTGAGACAATAAATCTCTGTGGTTTAAGTTAATTTGTCTGTGGGACTTTGTTATAGCAGCCCTGGCAAACTAAGACCACACTCCTCTCCTCATCAGAGTCTGAATCTATGGTAGCTATTTTCCAATTCTGTAATTGTAGGCAACTGGTAGACATATACATTCTGTGCCATCTGGTAGAAGTTCAATTGTCTTCCGTCCCACCTGGCGGAAAAACATTTTGCCTCCATTTGCAATTCATTTCACTAGTCTGTTACTCCTTATTTTTTGAACCAGTTTACCTGTAACATCTGTCTTATTCCCTTATTGAATGAGCTAAATAATTTAATACATGTTCATTTTTATAGTTGTATGAGAATCACAATTTTAGCTTTTTCTGAATATTACCTTTTAACACCCACCCCGCCTCTTTCTAAGTTAATTAAAATCATTCATCTAGGATGGTGAAGCAGGACTCAGACACAAACTGTGCAGCTCGGAAAGCATGTCTTTTGGGGTGAGCAGGAAGGGATGGGGGCTTACATTGACTAAATACCTACTGGGTGCTCACTACTTTATATACCCAGCTGAATTTAATACAACAACCCTGTGAAACAGTCATTGCCGCCCCATTTTATGGCGGAGGAAATTGATATTCAGATCTTAAGTTATTTGTTCAATGTCACTTAGGATTTGATGTCATACCCTTCTAAACCCAAAATTATGCCATGCTGTAGCCATACACTGGGGGAGAGGACCCTGCTCTATGCAGAGTTTTTAGGTTTGGGGATATTTTCCCTTATGTCCTGGACCACAGGGATACACAGAAACTGAGTGGGGGGTGGGGGTGGGGGTGAGGTGGTGGGGGTGGTGGGTGGTGGGTGGTGGGTGGTGGTGGGGATATATCCTTGGGAAACCTTTGTTAAGGTGTTACTCAGAGGTCTCGCCCAGCAAGATAAACATAGTTCCCAGTCTCACAGGAGGAGTTAGGTGGGGCTCACCTTTTCCTTCTCTTTCCTCATTCCCAGATCCTGTTCCACCATCTGTTTGCTGTCTGTGGAGGGCAGTGGCTTGGGTGCAGGTGCGGTTGAGGGTGGGTGATTAGGGAAAGAGGACAAAGGAATGTTCTCCTGCTTTCAAACTGGCTCCCAGATCAGAATTGTTGTGTAAAACAAGTGGTTGGCTGCTCCAGCAGCCAGTTTATTTTGATAATTTCCCAAACAGCAAAGTGATCAGATGCAAAGAAAGGTTTTCTTTTGCCAAGGGGAGAAAAAAAAGGACCACATAATATATACTAAGGGAATCTTTGGGCAATGTTCTAATTGGGCAAAGACCTCTAGGAGGCCTTTCTCTGTTGCAGACACCCAAACTATTGTTATCGGTATGAATTTATATTTGGTATTTGGGACATATATCCAAAGTGGTCAGGCTATTCTTTACATTAATTTCCATTTTATGTTCATTTCATAGTTTCACATAGGACATAGAAATTACAGAGTAGTTCCAGCTATAGGATACAGTTTAAAAATAACTTCAGAACCAACTGTTCATGTAAGCATGAAAAAAAATGGTATGGAAATTTTGAGTTAACAAATAATAGGATAGCAGGCCTGCAGTATTTCCATATTCTGATCACAGTGCATACATTATTAATATTCTAAAAATAATATGAATTTAAAGGACATTTCTCTATTTGAAATGGGGGAAATACAGTAAACTGCACAGTATTAATTTAGACGAAGCTTTGCATAGGTACTCTAGTACCCTCTTCTGGATATATCATAGTACTGCAGCTCAGGCAGAACCTTGATGGGGCCCGGTTTCCTTCAGCATTCTGGAAAAACTTATGGACACCAACTCAGAATAATATTTTAAAATTCATCAAATAAAGAGAATAAGAAAGGAAACTGTTATATTGAAATAAACTCATGAGAACATAAAAAGATTGAAAAATGTATGTATAATACCTTTTTCTTTATTGCCTCATTAAATCAAATCTGCTAGAGGTAAGTGAAAATGAAGATGTAATGTATTTCTCATCCAAGTTATTGGACACTTTGAGTTTTATCCATGGAATGTAGGTTAAGACCCTCTGAATTTTATTTTAAATTGATAAGTATTTATTATGTTCATGTTTTGTTTCCAATGGAGTCTAAAGTAGTAAGAAGAATATGAAAGATGTCTTTGCTTTTTATAGGTATTCTCTCTTACAGGGATAAGACTTACATATGTTAAAAAAAAAAAAAAAGGCAGGAAAACATACGCAGGCAGTGTGAAACCTTGTGTTATAGACACTGAGGGAAGGGAGAGGCCCTAGGGATGGGAGCAGCTGGACAGCTTTTATTGAGGAAGTGGGACTTGATATATTTGCACACGTAGAAATTACTTTTGTGAAAGGTAATGAACTGCTCCACTGTTTGCAAAAGATCAGAAACAATCTAAATGTCTAGTAATTTAGGTTAAATAAACTATGCCACAGCTATATAATGAAACACTAGGCAACTGTTAAAAAAAAAAAAGAATGACTATGGAATGATTTCTAAGATACATTGTGAAGTGAAAAAGCAATTACACATGCATCCGTTTGCTCACATCTGCATAAAATACTCTGCAAGTGTACACAGAATACTGACTGCACCGGTTGTCTCTACAGAGAATTGGGAGGAGGGAGGTACACCTGTCTGCACCTTCTGAATTTTAAATGGCATGAATGCATAACCTGTTCGATAAGCAGACAGCATTTTAGTAATATTTTCAACTTATAAATATTGTTATTAAATTATTTTTGATTCATTCATTCATGTGACTCATGGTTATTTCCTTCAGATACCTCACAATGAAACATCTCCCACTAATAAACCCTTCTCTGGCTGATATTGACAAACTCTCAATAGCACAATTTCAGTGACTTACTGTGCTACCAAAGTCTGTCTGTCTCTCATCTTCTAATATCCCCTCCCCACAAGCAAGGGACTAAAAAAAGGAGTTGAGAGTTCAAGGAAATCCTGTCCTGCAGCACTGGATAAGGGATTTGGGGCAATGGGAGCCACTGCAGGGCTTGACACAGGAATGTAGCATGGGCAGATTTGCCTTTTTGGAGGTGTCTTTCCCTAGGGTGGGAAAGTGAAGGCAGAGCGGCCAGGTAGGCACGTTCCAGGGAGTGAAAAATGGGTGCAGGTGGAAAAACATATCACAGGCACTGTTCCCAGAGTTCTCTTAATTATGCATCCCTGATAAGAGACTGAATATACAATCAGACAATGGCCAGACTGTATATTAAAATAGCGCTCTGACCCACAACCTGCAGCAACCATTCCAGGAAGCCAACCACAGTCCCAATAATCAACCCAAAGTGGCCAGGACTTGATCTATAACTGACAGCTTCTGTAATTTTTGACCCTGCCTCCATTTTAGGACCAACCGAAGGAAGCCAAATATGCTTTCCTAACCAACCACATAGGATGCCCTGCTTCTAGGTGACTCACCTCCAGCTTCCCCATGGCAGCAGCCCCCAATCAGGACACCTCTGAAGTCTTCCCTTTCTTCCACCATAAAACTTTCCCACTCCTTTGCCTGCCTTTGAATCTCTGCCAAAAGCACATGACAGTGTTGTGGCTCAAAAGTGACTCTCGCCCGATGTGCACAGAGTCAATCAGTAGACACAAGGATTTTGAGAAGAGAAAAAGTTTATTTAGCAAAAGCTAGCCTCATGAAGACTGGAGGGCAGTCCTCAAATGCCTCTCCAAACCGGAGAAACTTCCAGTGTTTTAAAGCATTCAAACAAAGGCAGGCAGGCTTAGGATAATAAGCAAAGCGGTTTGAGATGATGATGCCAGAGGCAGTCTAATTACTGAGTATGCATAGAGTGATTATATACTTACCTTACTGCACATGTCAGGTGTGCCAACCTTGATTAGAACTGGCTTGGAATTTGGGGTGTCTGGTTCTGGGCTGACTCATATTAATCAGTAAGGGGCTACGTGAAAGGGCACCCAACCTTAGGGGGCTGCATGCAAGGGCACCTGACTTCAGGGTTGCAGAACAAGATATGGGGATACAGCTGGGTCCAGTCACGAGTTATCCTGTTATTGTCCAGTTACAGGGACAACACAGTTTCAAAACATAAAACTGCAAAACAAGGCATCTGGGTTATGGTTCAGTGAGTGTGATTTTTGCCATTGTAATTAGGCAAAGTTTTCTCCAAGGTTAACCTTCTTTTTAATTGTGCATTTCTTGGCGGTTAAATAAGCTATTAAAACAAGAACTTATCTACAAGGTTTGTTGGTGGGGATTTCAGAGATCAGAGAAAAGAGAAATGGAAACTTTTGCATCCTAGTCAGGGGGGGAGCTGCTTTGGAAAGTGGTCAGCAGGTGGTTGTGGTGGTGGCGGTGGATATGAAAAATGGATCAGGGTCCACTATAGTGTGGCTGACTTCCATGCTATATTATCTCTGAATAACTAGTCTTTGTTCTCATTTGGGTGGTCTTTGCTTACTTCTACTCTGGACAGGACTGATACGTGATAACTGCCTCTCTACTGCAGAAATAGTCAGATAAATATCCCCACTACATGGAAAGTATTCACCGGACTAGAAAAATAACTGCAAAATTCTTAAGGTCTGTAGAGACTTGTTTGGACAGTTACCATTCCTGGCCAGGTCTGTTAATTCAAAGTGCCCAACACCATGCACTTGGTTCTTCTATCAGATGCCCCTTGTCCTCGTGTCCTCAGCCTTGGCTCTGATTCCAGCCAAGGTGAGGGTGAATGGCTCCAGGCAGGCTTCCCCATCAGCTGGGCATGGACGGGTCTCACCTTGAGCAAGCGCGACTTGTCTCGTTTCCCCTTTGCGGTAAGTTGAAAAATGCTGCCCATCTCCCCAAGGGTTTGTCCAGGTCCTAATCCCCAGAACTTGTAAATGTCACCTTATTTGGAAAAAGGGTCTTTGCAGATGTGATTAGGTTAGGGATCTTGGGATGAGCTCATCCGAGATTATCCAGATGGGCCCTAAATGCAATCACAAGTGTTCTTATAGGACAGAGGCAGAGCGATATTGGATGGACACACAGAGGAAAAAGCGATGGGAACTCGGAGGCACAGATTGGTGTGATGTGGCCACATGTCAAGGAAAGCCTGCAGCAACCGGAAGCTGGAAGAAGGGGCAAGGAACAATCTGGATTCTCCCCTGGAGCCCCAGAGGGAGCCCTGCATGGCTGATACTTTGATTTTGGCCCAGGGAAACTGATTGTGATCTTCTGGCCTCCAGAACTGCGAGACTATACGTTTCTGTAGCTTTAAGCCAACAAGTTTGTGGTAATTTGTTACAGCAGCCCCGGGAAACTAAAGACCACCTAGGGCTTCTTGGTGCCTGCAGAAGCTGGGCTCTCAGCAGCCACAGCCCAGAAGGGCAGGGGGTGGGGACTTTATGATTTGCTTATTCTAATTATTTTATAACAGTGAGATCATGCAATATTTGTCCTTTTTTATGTCTGACTTATTTCATTCAACATGATGTATTCAAGGATCATCCATGTTGTCACATGTATCAGAACTACTTTTCATTGTACAGTTGAATAATATTTCATTGTTTATATATGCCACATTTTGTTTATCCATTCATCAGTTGATTGACCCTTGGGTTGCTTCCGTCTTTTGGCAATCATGAATAATGCCACTATGAACATCGGTGTGCAAATATCTGCTTGAGTCCCTGCTTTCAATTCTATTGGGTATATACCTAGAAGTCATATAGTAATCTCAATCAAAATTCCATCAGGCTTGGTTGCAGAAACACCAATCATCAAATTTATATGGAATGGTAAGGGGTCCCAAATATCCACAGCCATCTTGAAAACTTGTTATAAAGCCACAGTAAACAAAGCAACTTTATTCTTTACCCATATCCTAAACCATTATTTATCAAACTGAGTTCTATTAATAAATTGTTGGCTGAGTTGATGGAGGAAGGCAGTGCACTGTCCATATGTCTCTAGAGAATTAAATTTAGTTACATTTTAATTTCTATGATAATCTAAAAAAAGTGAATATGCTTATTCTGGGTCAACTGGGTGATACTGTATAGGAAAGCCCCAGTACTCTGTGCAGGGTCTGTCTCTGCTAATATCCACAGTTGTGATGGTGACTGGGGAGCACCTGAAGCTACAGGGTTTTACTTTTTAACACAGTGACCTCAAACTGAAATCTCAATTTGCAGTGATACATAAAAAAGTATTTTCTTTTAAAAGGACCCACACGAAACTCACATTTGAGTAACTTCTGCTCTAACAACCCTCTTCATATGGTGGGGAAGTGGTTAAGAGCACGAGCTTAAGGCCTGGGACTAAGTTCTAGAAGTACTTCTTACAAGCTGTGTAACTCTAGGCAAATTACTTAACCTTTCTGAGCTGTAGCTTACTGCTCTCTGCTCTGTAAATGGCAATCATAGGAATAGCGACCCCATAGGGTTGCTGTAAATATTACATAAGGTAAGGTATGTAAAGTGCTCAGCAGGGCCAGGTTATGTAGCTAATATTATCCTTCTGAACAATAATATACAGCCATAGAAAGGGCAGAGGTAACAACGACGATCACAACAATAGGGAAAACCGACATTCACAGGCAGGAAACATTTTCGGGGCCTCAGACCAGCCACCCACCATGCTACTTTCCCGCCACAAGGGGCGTAGGCACGAGCTCAAACGATTTTCTGGGAAGGACAGCTCAGAGCTTTCCCCTCAAAGAGAAGCTCGGTGCACACACAGGCTTCCCGTACAAAGGCAGAGCTGCTCGCCGGGTGTTCTCGCGCCTGTGTTCCTGGGATCTCTATTTTTGTTCCCACGCAATTCTAAAGGCCAGACTCTCATCTGAAGTGACAATGAAAATAACTATAACTTATTGCATACCTCCTGGCCACTAAGCAAAACCGTGTATGTGTGTGTGTACATACAAACATATATACACATACTTACAAGTATATTCTGATAATTTAGTATATTTCAGGGTGAAGGGTAGAGGATAAATACTGTGAAGAGAAATCGTCTGTGAAGCAGATGTTCCCAGGACCAAAATGTTTTAAAATGTTAGACCTAGCCAAGAAGAAATTGTGCAAGGATGAACTTGGAGTGGTTCCCACTTTCCATCCCTTTTCTATCCACATAAAGTAACACACAAAATCACACACGACGAGCAAGCACAAATGCACACCTACACACCCTCTGAATGTATCTGAAGGGTGGTCTCTCCTCAGCACAGAGATGGAGAGGTACAATTATCATGGAAAGATTTCAGCCTCCCCAGAGCAAGGAAGCCATGGTTCTGATGACACTTCTGGGGTGAAAATTATGGACACTGCCCTACATAAGAAAAGGTGTTTTACAACCCCACTGGTCTCCATAAAGGTCTTTGCATAAAAGACTCTTTGCATTGTTATTTTTTTCAAAAACTGCTTTGGATCAGATTAATTTGCCCAGATTTGCAAACCCACTTAACCTTGTGGGTGGGTGCCCTGTTTGACCTTGGCAAAGTAATGAATTAGCAGCGATTAGACAATTGAGAGATACATGGGTGCTGGCTGCAGATGACCTTCCCTTAGATTCCCTTTGTGAAACTTTGATCTGGGGAAACAGTCCTGGCATTAACTGGTGAGCTCAAGGAAGCTGGCTCTAGTTTCACCTCAACATGAATAAAGCCATGCTCCTTATATTTCTTCAACCAAACAACAGAGCCCAGAACAAGATGCCAAGAAACACAGAGACGTTCTTTTCTCCAGATTATTTGCCAGCATGTTCTCAGTTGTGTTTTTAACACAGGAGCAGATTTTGCTATCTGCAAGGTAGAAGTGTGAGACAGGTCCCAATATATACAAATACTTCATCTCTTAAGAGAGAAAACACTATTAAATGTCGCTCTGCTAGAAACAAACTCTTTTCTTTGAGACCTTAGAAGCTGAGAAGTGACTCTAAGATGCTCTGGGGCATATACTGCTGAATTCTCAGGCAGTCACATAAACAGGTTTGGGTACATATATGTGTAGAAAAAAGGCTGGAAGGAAACGCCACAAAATAATAGCCAATGATTATCTCTGGATGTCGGAGTTGGCTATAATATTTATTAAATTTGTTATACTTGAATATATATTCCAAAACTTTCTACAATGAGCCTGAATTACTTTTCCAATCAGAACAATATTTTTTTCTATTAGAAAATTTGTAGGTCTACAGAAAAACCACACAGAAATGACAGAATTCCCATATACCCTCCCTTGCCCCCACAGTTTTCTCTATTATTAACACTTTATGTTAGTGTGGTAACTTTGTTATAATTGATGCAATAATATTATAATTATATTATTAACTATAGTCCATAGTTTACATTAGGCTGTGCTCTTTGTGCTGAACAGTCCTATGGTATTTAAAAAGATTTTATTCTGGTAACATATATCAACCCAATATTTCCCCTTTTAACCACATTCAAATATATAATTCAGTGGTGTTGATTACACTCACAATGTTGTGCTATCATTACCACTATTCATTACCAAAACTTTTCCATCACCCCAAACAGAAACTCTATACCAATTATTAACTTCCCATTCCCTTTCCCCACCCCAGCCCCTGGTAACCTGTATTCTTGTTTCTGACTCTATGACTTTGTTCACTCTAATTATTTCATAGCAATGAGATCTGTTGCTGGGGGCGATGCAGAAATTAAGATTAGAGACAAAAATATCTCTTGGAGACTGGGAGCAGGGGACACACTGCCTGTCTGGCGAGTGTGTGAGTTCCATTTCCAAGACCCTTATTTATTATGCTTTTAGGGTAGAGTAATGCTTTACTGTGCACGTAGACATTTTCCTATGGTTGTTTACATCTGTCTGCAAAATGGGTCTTATCTTATTTTCAAGGACAACAACAGAAAAACAGTTCCCCAGCTGCATTCTCACGTCCACGCATACTTTAACGAGGTGTGCCTCGATCGTGTTCCATCTCAGCAGGGGCCTAGTGTTCCAGGCCCCCACCTCAAGCATGAGGGAAGGAGAGGAGAAACTTCAGGCCCTGTTTTCCACATGTCCCCCTTTTTGTTTTCTTATTGCAGACATGATGGCTGGGATTGCAGATTTCTCAGTTAAATTGGAGACTGCTTGTCTTGTGCATCAGAGGACTAGACATAAACATAAAAGACAAATTAGTATTATAAAGACACTTTTTAACATTTCACTACTTAAGCTTTTAACCCATGGTAAAGGATTTAGCTGTTGTATTCCATCAGCAATGCTCTGAAAGATTTTAGACGAGGATAAAACTTGGAGATTTGCTTGTTGAATTGCGTAAACATTGGCTTGTAACTGGGAAATAGCAATAGATAAATTTTCATGATGTCCCAATAAATGTTTTTTAATTTTATCCCAGCTTACTGCCAAAGAAGTGTATTCATGTGGAGTTATGCAAAAGGTGGTTATATTCCAATTACATGTTAATTATATTCTATGCCTTAGATTTTCTATTTTTTCTCCAAGTAAGAGAACAGCATTTTTCAAGTCAACCAAATGCTGGTTAACTTCTTTTTTTTTTTTTAGATTCATTCTTTTTTTTTTTTTTTTTTTTTAATCTTCATTTTATTGAGATATATTCACATACCACGCAGTCATACAAAACAAATCGTACTTTCGATTGTTTACAGTACCATTACATAGTGGTACATTCATCACCCAAATCAATCCCTGACACCTTCATTAGCACACACACAAAAATAACAAGAATAATAATTAGAGTGAAAAAGAGCAATTGAAGTAAAAAGAACACTGGGTACCTTTGTCTGTTTGTTTCCTTCCCCTATTTTTCTACTCATCCATCCATAAACTAGACAAAGTGGAGTGTGGTCCTTATGGCTTTCCCAATCCCATTGTCACCCCTCATAAGCTACATTTTTATACAACTGTCTTCGAGTTTCATGGGTTCTGGGTTGTAGTTTGATAGTTTCAGGTATCCACCACCAGCTACCCCAATTCTTTAGAACCTAAAAAGGGCTGTCTAAAGTGTACGTCAGAGTACCCACCAGAGTGACCTCTCGGCTCCTTTTGGAATCTCTCTGCCACTGAAGCTTATTTCATTTCCTTTCACATCCCCCTTTTGGTCAAGAAGATGTTCTCCGTCCCACGATGCCAGGTCTACATTCCTCCCCGGGAGTCATATTCCACGTTGCCAGGGTGATTCACTCCCCTGGGTGTCTGATCCCACGTAGGGGGGAGGGCAGTGATTTCACCTTTCAAGTTGGCTTAGCCAGAGAGAGAGGGCCACATCTGAGCAACAAGGAGGCATTCGAGAGGAGGCTCTTAGGCACAACCATAGGGAGGCCTAGCCTCTCCTTTGCAGCAACCGTCTTCCCAAGAGTAAAACCTATGGTAGAGGGCTCAACCCATCAAACCACCAGTCCCCCATGTCTGTGGTCATGTTACCAACCATGGAGGTGGGGTAGGCGAATACCCCTGCCTTCTCCACAGGCTCCTCAAGGGGGCACTACATCTTTTTTTTTCCTTGGTTTTCTTTTTTTTTTTTTTTTTTAACTTTCCCTTCTTTTTTAAATCAACTGTATGAAAAAAAAGTTAAAAAGAAAACAAACATACAATAAAAGAACATTTCAAAGAGACCATAACAAGGGAGTACGAAAAAGACAACTAACCTAAGATAACTGCTTAACTTCCAACATGTTCCTACTTTACCCCAAGAAAGTTACCTAATATAGCAACATTTCTGTGAACTTGCTCCTACTATATCCATCAGAAATTAACAGACCATAGTCATTCCTGGGCATCCCCAGAACGTTAAATAGCTTATCTGTTCTTCTTGGATTATTGTTCCCCCTTCCTTAATTGCTCTCTATTGCTAGTTCCCCTACATTCTACATTATAAACCATTTGTTTTACATTTTTCAAAGTTCACATTAGTGGTAGCATATAATATTTCTCTTTTTGTGCCTGGCTTATTTCGCTCAGCATTATGTCTTCAAGGTTCATCCATGTTGTCATATGTTTCACCAGATCGTTCCTTCTTACTGCCGCGTAGTATTCCATCGTGTGTATATACCACATTTTATTTATCCACTCATCTGTTGAAGGACATTTGGGTTGTTTCCATCTCTTGGCAATTGTGAATAATGCTGCTATGAACATTGGCGTGCAGATATCTGTTCGTGTCACTGCTTTCCGATCTTTCGGGTATATACCGAGAAGTGCAATCACTGGATCGAATGGTAACTCTATATCTAGTTTTCTAAGGAACTGCCAGACTGACTTCCAGAGTGGCTGAACCATTATACAGTCCCACCAACAATGAATAAGAGTTCCAATTTCTCCACATCCCCTCCAGCATTTGTAGTTTCCTGTTTGTTTAATGGCAGCCATTCTAACCGGTGTTAGATGGTATCTCATTGTGGTCTTAATTTGCATCTCTCTAATAGCTAGTGAAGCTGAACATTTTTTCATGTGTTTCTTGGCCATTTGTATTTCCTCTTCAGAGAACTGTCTTTTCATATCTTTTGCCCATTTTATAATTGGGCTGTCTGTACTATTGTCATTGAGTTCTAGGATTTCTTTATATATGCAAGATATCAGTCTTTTGTCAGATACATGGTTTCCAAAAATTTTTTCCCATTGAGTTGGTTGCCTCTTTACCTTTTTGAGAAATTCCTTTGAGGTGCAGAAACTTCTAAGCTTGAGGAGTTCCCATTTATCTATTTTTTCTTTTGTTGCTTGTGCTTTGGGTGTAAAGTCTAGGAAGTGTCCGCCTAATACAAGGTCTTGAAGATGTTTTCCTACATTATCTTCAAGGAGTTTTATGGTACTTTCTTTTATATTGAGATCTTTGGTCCATTTTGAGTTAATTTTTGTGTAGGGGGTGAGGTAGGGGTCCTCTTTCATTCTTTTGGATATGGATATCCAACTCTCCCAGCCCCATTTGTTGAAAAGACCATTATGACTCAGTTCAGTGACTTTGGGGGCCTTCTCAAAGATCAGTCGGCCATAGATCTGTGGGTCTATCTCTGAATTCTCAATTCGATTCCATTGATCTATATGTCTATCTTTGTGCCAGTACCATGCTGTTTTGGCAACTGTGGCTTTATAATAAGCTTCAAAGTCAGGGAGTGTAAGTCCTCCCACTTCGTTTTTCTTTTTTAGAGTGTCTTTAGCAATTCGAGGCGTCTTCCCTTCCCAAATAAATTTGATAACTAGCTTTTCAGCTGGTTAACTTCTTTATCAATTTTCAGCTGTTCTTCCCAAGCTTTACTAGCATTCTCATGCCATGTTTATAAAAAGTGTGCCATCTGTACTGACTGATGAAGCATGGTGCCAGCTACTGCAGCAGCAGTGGTTATTGCTATTAAACCTATAATAAATGCAACTAATATACCTAGAAATCTTTTTACTTTATGTAACACTTTATTTAATAATGCTAATAGTATATGCATATCAGGAGACAATTCCTAGGGCCTTTTCTAAGTTACTGGTATCTAGAGGCCTGTTTGTCTTTGTAAGACAATTAGAGTAAGATTGCTGTTACTTAAGGTTCTATTTGCACAAGAATATAATGCACAAGTGGCATTAGCATTACAAGAAACCACCTTAGAACTCATGTTAAGAGAGAGATTACTTATCCAAAATACATATGGGTCTCTAACACAAGCTTGCACACTAAAGTGTTTGAACTCAGTCAAGTTTAAAGTGTAATTATTTTTACGGGAATATGTTCCATTCCATATTTTAATATACTGCAGAGCCATTGGAATCTTCCAAATAGATGTTTGAAGGGCAAAATTATTTAGAAAAGGCCATGATGGGACCATTCCCATACCACGCTATATTATAGGTTTTCTGGCTTCTGTTTGCATGCTATCAGTATCATTTAGAAGGGATGCCAAATTATGTGTATGAATTTTCCATCTTAACTGTTTATGTGCTGAGCAGGACTCGTTTCGGCCACTGTAGTTCTGCACTGCGAACCCCTTAGGGGACCAGTCAGCTACAATTCCTTAGGAACTATTAAGCAGTAGCACACCATTAGTCCCTCGACAAGTTTCCCAATGTATTCTTATTAAATTTGGAGACCAATACTTTGGTGCTTGGCAGACAGGATGCTGTGGAGTTTCATCATTTATACTACTATTATGTTGGTATGCAAAACTTTGACCTGTCAACAAACATAACATAGAATGAGAGACATTTCCATGCTTTGGAATTATTGAAAGCCATGCTTGTTGCTCAAAAGACAAACATTCTTTCGCATGTCTCAAACATAGCAGTAAATGTAAGAAGGCCAAAGTAGAATTATACTGAGTCCCTTCCTCTTTAGGATGTTTTGGTAGCCTGTCGTCCTTCAGGCCAGGAAGCCATGCTGTATCATTGAGATAAATAAGAGGGGCTGGATCATTCCATTCCACAGGCCGTAATAGAGGAGGATTGGGGATATATGCCCAATAAGTATAATTATGAGCATGGGCATCTACTAAAGGAAGCATACTTACAGTAGTAGTTATAATAGCAAATAAAGCTATCACCAGATTAGAGGGGGTGAATGGCCGGTGCTCCTGCCAAACCAGCTGTTGGCACAAATTTTTAATTTGTCCCATGTAGGAGGAGAAGCCTCAGTGGTGGCCGGCGTCGGTCCGATGTGAGTTGTTTTCAGCAAGAGGCCCTCCATCTGCATCACTGGAGGTTCTATGTCCCACATGAACTTTCTCTTTTTCCTGCTCATGGTACGGTTTCAAGTGTCATGCGGGCACCTAAATAGGAGTTTGATCTTCACCTGGAGAGACACAAACAAACCCTCGCCCCCATGTTAACAATTTTCCTATTGTTCACTGCCCTGTCACAGGGTCCTTCCACTACACAGGAGGACTTGTAGTAAAAATATATTTGGACATAGTAGGAGGGCTGAAGAAATGTTTTTCTGCAGGAGTGCCATTGAGTTTCTCATAAAAATTTAAATAATTCAAGGTAAACAACACATGGCAGAGATGGACCACAGGAGTGATTTTATCCAGACTCTCATCTCCCCCTTTTTGTTTTTGTAAATATTCTTTTAATGTTTTGCTACAAAATGTAAAGTTGATGAGGTTTGGAATAGCATTTAAGTGCATTCTATTTAGATTATTGGAAATGACATTTTACAAAATGAATTTTATTTTCAAATTAAGAACTTAATTTTACTGTAGTGACATAATAAATCACTGATAATTTATAAAATATTTATTAGACTGTAGTTGATTACACCAGTAGGTTGAAGAAATTTAGTGTTACAATAGTCACTTTAATCCAATTTTCTATGTTGCAAAGCATTGTTTTGTTATTAGTATAACAGAAAGCATGTGAGATAGTTGAGGAAATTTATTTCTATTGCTCACTATGTGGTTATACAAAGAATGAAGAAGCAGATGTTTTATATTTCACCAATTTTATACTTTGTTCACTGAATTACAAAGTTTTTGATGTATTTATGATTATAAATTATATATTAAAGTTCTTAAATGAACACTCTTAAATATAACTGGGCACTTTGATATTAATTACAGTTTAAATTTACAAGATTAAATTTATAATTTCACCAAGTAGGAGAAATATGAGTACAATACATCAATAAGAATTTTTAGAGGTGAGGATATTGCAAGTGAATTAAATTTAATTTAGATAAATGGACTTTGTCTAGTAAAATTACTTACAAAAAGGAAAGTAAGTTAAGAGTTTTTAAAAGCAAAGAAGCTATTAATAATAGCATGAATTATATTCCCCTATATTTTTCTAAGTACTGCTATCATTGGACCATGATAGACATTATATATATATACACACACACACACATACATATATATATATAAATTATGGAAGTAATAAATTTTAAGTGCTTGATTTAACTCTTTATAATTTAAAAGATACTAAGTAAAGTGTTTATATTTTCCCAGGCTTCATTTCCACAGTATACTTATGGGATTATATTTATACAATTTTTAAAATAGTTTCCACTTTACTTAAATAATTATTTTAATGATTTAATATGTTTTAAAATATATCTTAAAATATATTTTAAGTGTCTATTATGTGCAGACAGACATAATAAAATATAGTATGTCCTTAGTGAAATTTATTCATAAATATTTAAAAGTAGTAGAATTCAGAGAGATACATTATCTTTGTTAAGAGGACAACAAGCAGATTCATAATATAATACTATTATATTATATTATATTATAATTCATAATATAATTAAATAGATTTGATTGTGGTAAATCTCATTTAATGACAAGCAAGTTATGAGTGAGAAAATAGTCCCTTACATATGTATATTTTTAATGAGACAATAAATAAGTTAAATAAAATGGCCATTTGAATTGGGCACTACTGGGAGGAATCCCTTTTTAAGAAGTATTTTTCATAAGACAAACAAAACACACACATACACACACACACACACACACTTGACTTGCAGGGGTTTTCTGAGAAAACGGAATAACTGAATGCATGTGACAAATTGCAGGGAAGTTATTTTGACAAAACAGATTTTTTGCCTTTTTCATTGATCACTCAGGAAAACATTTTTATAACCTTTTACTAAGAAATAATACCTTAATAATCTAAGGAAACATTTAATAAAAGCACATTTTAAAAAAATATTTCATATTAAAAGTTACCAAAATGATTTTGGAAATTGTTTTTAAGCATTTTACAACATACAATTATTATGATGAGAAGTAGGATAGGAGAAGCAGGAAGAGAGTGGCTAGGTTGATAGTAAAACAGCAGGAGTATATTTTGTGAATTATTAGGCACATACATACAACACTGAATATTAATTACTGCTTCAGTTGGTGGTTAGAATATTTAATGCTATTTTGTTTTACAAAACCACTTTTTTTTCTTTAAGTAGTGAGGTTCTATTGTTAAGCAGTGTTATTACTAGTTTTTACTATTTTCTAACTTTGACCACAGAAATAATTTTTTCCACAAACCTTTTACAGCTTTCTGTATCCATTCCTCAACCTTGGCTACAAAAACAAATCTTCAACTTCATAAACTTTTTGCAACTTTCTGTATCTATGTTTTCACAAACTTTTTATAGCTTTCTGTATTTATTTTTTAACTTTGACTACAGAAATAAATTTCCCACTTTACAAACTTTCTGCAACTTCCTGTATTCATTCCGGCTTCATCCTACATTCTTAAACAATCAGTTATTTAGAGCAAAGCTACTTCTCTTTCTCTCTAATTAGAAAAACATTCTTTATACTTTTTATACAACATGCTATTACCATTAAAATTAAACTTGTTAGAATAATGCTGAATATTTAAAACACTTTAGTTAATGCATTCTGAAACAGCAATAAACAATTTTTTGGCAGGGATTAATGGACTGTATAGGTGTTACATTGTTCCACAACAGGACGCCGAGACTTGTTAGGAATAGGAATTTGTTTTTTGTGTTGCTCATCCTGCAAAGGCAGAGTTGGTGAGGCAGCCAGTCTTCCTGCTCTCTAATTACATCCTTTTTTTCAGACTCCTCAGGGAGAGCCCTGGGCTGAATGGACGATTGAAGGGGACATAGGGCAGTACAAACTAGCCCCCAGGTTATTAAGGTTGAGACCGATATTTTGCTTCCTAATTTATGTTTCTTCTGAAGGACATAGCTGACAAGTTTCCCAAATTCCAAATTTAAAGTGCCTTGCTGAATAGAAGATAGCTGGGGGTTTTTGTTCCCAGTACAGGTGGGGGAGCAGGAGGAGGCAGTGGAAGCTCCTGAAATTGAGGTGGGGGAGCGGAGGGCTATGGAGAGCATGGCTTAAGGGGGAGAGAATCCTCACCCTCTGGGTCTGCCAGATTATTATCATTATTCTCCTCCTCATCCTCCATCAGGAGGGGCTTTAAAACTGACTTAATTAAGGTCCAAGTAAACCAAATAGTGACTGGCAAAGGGACACCCTGTATATGCAATTTATTTAATTCTTTACCCACCTTATCCCAATCACTAGATTCCAGGGAGCCAAGAGAAGGAAACCAAGAGCAATACTTTTCTACAATTTGCAAGAGCTTTAGAATATGAGATTCATTAGCCTTAGCACTGCCAGCTTTTAAGAGCTGATGGAGGAGCTAGACATAAGGTCAATACTTGGTTGTGCTGTCTCCATTCCCCATAGTAACCCTGCTTTAACAAAATGCTCGGGAGTCTTCTTACCTAGAGAAGTAGTGAGGCCTCTGCTCCACCCGAGTTCCTGCGCCGGTATCACACACCTCAGTTGATTAAACAAGCCTTCCCCAGAATGGAGCGGACCAGCTGCTTTGAGATTTGAGCCCCACGTTGGGCGTCACTTGTTGCCGGGGGCAACGCAGAAATTAAGATTAGAGACAAAAATATCTCTTGGAGACTGGGAGCAGGGGACACAACGCCTGTCTGACGAGTGTGTGAGTTCCATTTCCAAGACCCTTATTTATTATGCTTTTAGGGTAGAGTAATGCTTTACTGTGCACGTAGACATTTTCCTATGGTTGTTTACATCTGTCTGCAAAATGGGTCTTATCTTATTTTCAAGGACAACAGAAAAACAGTTCCCCAGCTGCATTCTCACGTCCACGCATACTTTAACGAGGTGTGCCTCGATAGTGTTCCATCTCAGCAGGGGCCTAGTGTTCCAGGCCCCCACCTCAAGCATGAGGGAAGGAGAGGAGAAACTTCAGGCCCTGTTTCCCACAGAGATCATATAACATTTGTCCTTTTGTGTCTGGCTTATTTCACTCAACGTAATATCTTCATGGTTCATCCATATTGTAGCATGTATCAGAACTTCATTCCATCTTATGGCAGAATAATATTCCATTGTATGAATATACCACATTAAAAAAAAATCCATTTATCTGTTGATGGATACTTGGGCTGCTTCCATCTAGAAAAATAATTTTAAAGCTCACATTCATCAAAGACAGTCCCAGCTGAGACCAGGAAATTGATTAATTAACACGTTTTTATTCAGATCTCCATCTGTGTGCAGAATTATACTAGGTGATGGGTAGAAGTAGAAGACACAGTCCTTCCTGCCAAGGGGAGGGAAGGGATGAAAGGGAAAGAACATACAGACACATACGTACATCACTCCCCTAATTCTGGGGTCCTCTGATTATAGACACATACGTACATACATACATCACTCCCCTAATTCTAAGGTCCTCTGAGGGGGCTGATGTGGTTATTCTCATTTCCAGAGGAGGAAAGGAAGCCCGGATATTTAAGCAACCTGTCTAAATAACCACAGAGCCTGCCCCTCCTGACTTCCCCGCCCTCTCCACGAGGCTCCGCCCCATGAAGAGCTGACTATCACCGCGAGGCCATGCGGAGATGGCAGGTGGTATAACCCAACTCAGGCTTCGCAAGGGAGTTTTTTTCCATCACTCTCATTTTGGAAATCAACAAATTGCTAAGATGTTTTCAGGAAGCAAAGGGAGATGTGGTCTTATTGAAATGGAGCCCAGCTTTAAGCAATTATCTGCATAGCAATCTAAGGCAAAGTGAACTGGAGAGGAGAGTTGGGATTGGGCAGTTTCCAAAGTCCTCTGAGGTAGTTCCAGTTAATAAATGAAATATACTTAAAACTTAAAGACTGGCTGCCAAGTACGTTCTGAAACTTCAAACTTGAACTTATTTTTATTGCTCTTCTCATGTTGAAGGGTCAGGCACATTTCTCATAAACCTTAAAAGACTAAAGCATTGCATGAGGTTTGGGTTTTTTGTTTTAACATCAAAAACCTACTACCCTCCCTGCGGACGTTAGCCATTTAACCCAGATCAGGACCTGTGGTTCTCTCAAATGTAAAATCTGCGTTATCAAACTTCAGCTTACTGTAATGCGTGTGCTCTCTGACATCAGCAACCAGCAGACCTTGCTATTGGGAAATCCAAGTTCTGAAACCCTGTTTTTTATTAGTACGTGATGAGGTCTCCAAAGAACCCATTCTTGAGTCATGAGGGCTGTCTGACCTATGACTCTGGTGTGCATTTCTGTTTATTCCTTCTCTGTGGTGACAGAAAGTGTGGGTGTTACCACCGGGAGCCCATTGAAAAAATTCACGGAGTGAGATCGCTGGGAGGAACAGAGACAGCCCTTTAGAAATACTCTGCTTTTGCATTTTCTGACGGGGGCAGCCTCCTCCGGGCCTTCTGCGGGGCCACCTTCGGTTCCCACTGTGAGCTCAGCCTGTATGTTCCAGGTAAGGAGGCTCACGGCCCTCGTCCCTCACTCATCCCGGGACAGATCCCTCTGCCCAGATCACGATTCCGAGGAAAGCAACCCCTATCCCAGGCAGCTCAGACGCTCCTGGGGTCTGCGAATCCGTGTGATAACACCTTGCCTTGCTGGACAAAGTGGGAGAAATTCACATCAGCGTGGTCGGCGTGCTGGGCACTCCACGTACTCCACACTGTGAGGTGATTCCAACTCACCGGAGCTCCTGGGATCTTTCCGGGTCATCTAGAGTGTAGGACACCATGGCAATCTGGAGATAAAAATGCCAGACAAGAGGCAGCAAAGGGCCTCACCTGCCCATCCAGCTGCCCACATCAGTTCTGGAAGGATCCAGCTGCATTTATTTATCCATTAGACAAGTATCTGTGCCAGCCACTGATCTACTGCCTGGGATTCATTAGTAAAGAAGCCAGACATGGAGATCCATCCAAGTGCAGGGGCGCAGGGCTGGATAGGACAGATGGGGGGCTTCACCCAGACAGCCTTCTTGTGAGAATGTCCAGTTGGTCTGCGGGAACTCCCGGCTGCCTTCTGTGAGGGCTCCTGGGTAGTTTCCTGTTTTGCTACCACAGCCCCGGGGGGAATTTCTGCTTTTTGCTCCTCTGAACTGGAAGCTGAGACACACACGCTCTTGACAAAGGGCTTTTCTGGTCAAAGGAAAGGCCTATGTCTCTGTGCACACTTCTTAATAAATCCTTTAAAAAGCCAGTTCAAAGGCCACTTCCCACGAGAAAACTCTGACCCCATCCAACCCTCCTGTGCAGTCCCATATACCAAACAACCATATAGTGGTTGTTTGTCTTTTCCAGCTGTGTGTCTTCCCCCAGCCTCCAAGTTCTTCCAGTACTTCCCCAGAACCACAGTGTCCAGCACAGAGAATGTGCTCAAATAGATAAATACATAATTAATTAAATTAAATAGATATTTGCTGGATTGAATGTTAAAATCAAAGGCCTCTATGGGACACCTCTCACCCGCCTTCAGTCTGGTCTACAGAACTACCGGTGCTCTCTCTCTGATACCCAGGAGGGTGGGTCTATTACTGCTGGGATTTTGAGGGAGCGATGAGCATAAAGAATATTTTGAGATTTCCGCAACAAGTAAACTGTGGTGTGGACATTTCTGTTACTTCTATTGGTTCTGTGCATACCAAGTGGCTGTAACCTACGTTCACAACTGGACGATGAGCTGCATTTCAGTTAGAGATGAGAGAAATAAAGATGCGGTTTTTTTTTCCCAATTTAAGTTCATGGAACCCTTGAATTCTATCCCAGATCCCTGCACACCCAGTTAAGAACCTCTTGACCAGACCCTTTGCCTCCCACATTGTACTTAGCCGTGTCATCTTTCAAATCCCAGTTAGCTCAGGTGTTAGGTCCTGTCACCTCCTTAACTTCGGCATAACCTGGAAGTCAGGTCCCTTCTGCGCCTATGCTTTCATCTATGTGACATCGTCTATCTGGAAACAGAAAATTACTTTTTTTTTTTAAATGTTTTTTTAAAAATATTTTTTTTTAAATATTAAAAAATATTTAATAACACAAAATTTCCCATTTAAACTGTTTTTAAGTGTCTAATTCAATGGTATTAATTATATTCACAATGTTGTGCTACCATCACCACCATCCATGACCAAAGCTTTTCAACACTTCACACAGAAATCCTGCACCCACTAAGCAGGAGCTCCCCCTTCTCATCTCCCCCAGCCCCTAGAAACTACTGATCTACTTTCTGTCTCTTAAGAATTTGCTTAGTCTAGTTAGTTCACGTAAGTGGAATTATACAATATTGTCCTTTTGTGTCTGGCTTATTTCATGTGACATGATGTTTCCAGGAGAACTCACCACTTTTTACTGCCCTCCCAGGAGAATCCAGTTGCACAAAAGTTGAGCAGGGGGCTGGGGCAGGGAAATGACCTAAAAGTTCCCAGTAGACTTTCCATTTTTCCAAAAGGCCCTGCATGTCTGCCCCAATGCCTGAGTTTGTTTCTTCTCTTTTTATCCTTTCTCCCACGTGTAGCACAGTCCCTCTGGCTTTTCCATTCTTTCCCTTTCTTCCTTTAATTCCTCTCCTTTTCTTTCCACAGAAGCTCTGCCCCATACTTGCTCATTCCAGCTCCTCAAATTCTCAGGCTAACAAAGGGTCTCCTTGGGTAGGCAGTTTAACAGTCTCAAGCTCCTTATCAAAATATTTCTTCCAAACACATCTAGAACTCTCCTCAAGATTAATTTATATGAATAGAATTTCTTCTACTTTATTACACCAGGGTCAATGGTTCTTTGAAGAATCTTCCTTCTTTGGGGTTTTTTCCCCACTGATGTGCCCTGGATGGGCAGTGGCATGGTCCAGTTTCTTCACCATCTCTTCTCTTTCCTTACCACTGGCCACGTAGTTATCGGTGGTGAAGTCCTCATCTCATCAGGATTCAGGGCTAGACACAAATGGTTCACGACAGACAGTTCATCAGAACAAATGGAAGAATGGGTCCTCAATAAGGAGACTATCAATGTAATTCACTTCATTGAGCTATATCATTATGTTAATAGATATTAAGAAGAGCATTTGATAAAGCTGAATATCCTTGATAAAAGCTTTGGAAATCCAGGCACAGAAGGTCACATTCCTTTAATTCTTGGCATTTATCAGGAAAATCAGAAGGCAGGGATGCCTGTGTCATTGCTACTACTTGACCTTGTAATGTGGGTCCATGCCAATACAGAAAAATAAGAAAAAGAGAAAGGGGCATGAACACTAAAGAGAGAGAGAGAAAAACACACACACACACACACACACACACACACACACACACAACAAAATTGTCACTACTTGCAGATGATCTGCCTAGAAAATCCAAGACAGCAGATAAAATATGAACGTAAAAGTTTGGTAAGTTGGTTAGATACAAGGGAAAATATAAAATTCAATGGCTTTCTTACCCACTGACTATTACCAGTTAGAAAATATAAAGGGAAAAGGGACTTAAAACAGCAACAAAATCCATACTATAAGCAAGAATGAAACCACTGGCAATAGTGTTATAATAGTTAAAACAGACACAGGAACAGAAATAGACGAACAGAGCCAAATAGAACAGAATTCCTAGACATTCAACTCTGAAGAATCTACCCCATTAAAAAAAAAGTAGACATTTGCACAAAGGTATGTATTCAAGAAAGCTCATGGAACATCATTTGTAAGAGCAAAACATTTGAGAACAACGTACATTTTCATCAATAGAGGAATGATTAAATGGATAATCATATGTTACATTTGGCAACTGTTTTAAAATGGATGCAGAGCTGTAAGTGCTGATATGGAATGATCTTGGTAATATATCGAAAAGCAAATGTTAACACAATATGTAGAACCCAATCTTATTTATTTTAAAACAAAATAAAAACTATTTGTGTATTTATTCATAGAGGTAAATGCATAGAGAAATGTCTAGAAGTATACATACCCAATATTGCGGTTCCTCTTGGGGGACATTTTCTTTAGGCATTTTCTACAAGAATGTATTTATGATTTTTTTTAAAAAATAGAAAGAACAAGACTTTTCAATCTTGTGACAGCTGGCCTGGTCTTTGTCTCCACAAGGGGAAGCTGTGGTTGGTGGCTCAGTTTACAGATGGGGCAGCACCACAGTGCTGTGGGGTCAGCAGGGGGAGAGGGAGAACGGTCACACCCTCAAAGGGGCCTTCCAGAAGAAGTGGTCATGTGGGACATTGTGGGGAGACCAGAGACTCCCCACCTTGTCAGCATTTGGTGCATTCACCGAAAGGAAGGGCATGGACACTTCCTCTGTCTAAAGTTGGGCCAGTTACTTTGGATGCCTAGTAACCATTTAGTGTAGCTGCCTCAGCCTTGGCTGCACGCTGGAATCACCTGGGAAGACTGGGAAAAAATACTGATGACAAATCTGCACCCCCGGAGATTCTCATTTATTTGGTCTAGGGGTGGCCTGGGCATTGGGATTTTTAAAACTTCCCTGGGAGAGGCTAATGTGTAGCTCTCAGACCTTCTCTCCAGGGCTCTTCTATTATTCCTTTATGCCCTGCAAAGTACTAATTGGGATTTGAAACTAGAGTCATCTTTTGTTTTTTTCTTTTCTTCTTCTTTTTTTTCACATTTGACCTAATTTGTGTCTGCTCATCATTCTATCCCATGGTGAGATCTTTTTTGAGCCTTTTTCATTCAGTGTATTAAGATTAGACAAGTAGGCTCTCTGAGTCTCCATCATGATGATGTGATGTTCTCTCAATCTCCCAGGCATGGACCTTTCAGGTAGGTCCTTCCTTGAGGGAAGAAATGTTTTCTACATGAGTAAAAATATCTTCTCTCCCAGTTGGTTAGAAATCAAAGCTTGGGAAAGTTATTCAGCAATAAAAAGAAGTGAACTACTGCTCCATGCCAGAACATGAACCCCCAAAACATTATGCTAGTCAAACAGGTCAAGCACAAAAGACTACATATTGTATGAGTGCGTTTACATGAAATGTCCAGAGAAGGCAAATCTCTATCTAGAGAAAGCAGATTAAAGATTGGCTGGGGCTGGGGTGGGAACAGGGAGTGACTGCAAATGGACACGAAGGATCTTTGGGGGATAATGAAAATGTAGAACTGGATTGTGGTGATGGTTATACAACACTAAATTTACTAAATATCATTGAATCACATTTAAAGAAGGAGAATTCTATGGTATGTGGACTACCAATAAAGCTGTTGAAAACAAGAAAGCAAGAAAGAAGGACAAAAGGAAAGAAGGAAAGGAGGAAGGAAGGAAGGAAGGAAGGGAAGAAAAGGAAAGACGTGTGACTAAGATCTGCCTTAGAAGCGGGCTGGGACTGGCCTGCCGCGTGCTCAGAGGCAGGGCAGACTGGTAGGTGCACCAGTAAACTGGAAGTCAGCCCTCTTAGAAACAGATACTCTTTGAGACTGTGTTCCACAAGTAGAGGTTGAGCAGTTTAGGGTTTTAAATAACTCAGCTTTGGCTCCCAAACTGCACGTACTACTCAGCGAAACCAAAGCCCTGGGCTAATCAGGCCCACCCATCTGTTTACACTCAAGCTCTCTCCTGGGGGTTCACTCCCCACCCAATCACCTTGTCAGAAGCTCCCTGCTAACCTCAGACGGGGCATTTCCTGCCTGTTTGCAACCCCCTTAGAGACTCCTGCGAGCCCACGTATTTGCCCCAGTGGTTTCTCCCTCAGTTTGCAAAACCTGTGAAACTCATTCTCCGGAGGCTGGGGACCAAGGGGCAGGCTCCCCACTCACAGGCTTCCATCTGCTCACTGCCCTGCTCACAAGACGTGGAAGGAAGCTGGTTTCCATTTTAAAACAGCTACTTAATTTTAGAATAGAAGAGAACTTTAAAACCAGTTTTCATGGAGTGATCAGAGGGAGAGCTGCTCAATTCCTGCTAACCCCGGTCTTTCCCACCATCTTCCCCTCCCTCCTCTTTGTCCTCCTCCCTTCCTTCCATAAATAATGTACTGGGCCTTGTGCCTCCACTGGAGTGGGTGGGTGATCTCCCCAGAGGACTGAAAGGGCACTCCCAGGGCTCTGGGGAAGGGAGGGAGGATGGGTGGACAGCTGGGAGATGAGCTTGGAGGGTCTGGGCTAGCATTGCCCAGGGTGGGCGTGGAGCAAAGCGGGTTAGGGCAAGTCAAGTAAACAGTGCATGCTATGCAAATACAGCCTTCCTGACTGCCACGCCTGAGCAACTCCTAGGTAAAAATTACAAATCTCTCACATCTATGGGCGACAACAAGGGTTTGCAGTTTTATTCTAAATGGGAAAGGCATTGCTGAGTTTTGTGCCGGAGGCAAAGCCTGATCCAATTCATGTTAGAAGATGATGACATTTGCCGGTAAGGGGGGAATGCGATGGTGGGGGTGGGGGTGGGGGCTTTTGAGCTCTATGCCTGGAGGAACCTAGATCCAAAGTGGGATGCCCAAGGCCAGGCAAGGATTCCCCTCCTCCCAGGGGTTCTGACGCTGCTGCTTTGAGGTAGGAGCCGGTGTGGGGATGGCAGGCCGAGGACTTGGTCCCAGCCCAGGTTCAGATGGGCTGAAGAAGAGGCTGGGAAGTTTTCCATCTGGGGGTGCAGGAGGTGGTGCGGTGAAGTGGGGATCTGCTCTCCAACTGCCCCCAGAAAAGCCCCGCCAGGCCCTAGATTTAGAGACAAGCAGGTGTTCGGAGCACACTTCCCTCCTCCCCTGCGGCCCCTTCTATTTATAGCGCTTCCTCTCCAGATTTTCGCACATGAAAAGTGTTCTTGAAACACACACAAAGGAGAAAAAAATTTCTGAAAAATGTCAAACCACAGGTCCTTTCCCCAACTCTTCTTTTAAGTTTCTAGGTTTGCACTATTCCTGGCTGACCCTAAAGTAGGGTCAAAAGGGATGTCACTGAGTTACAATAGTCTTGGTAAGAAGGAGCTGGTTGCTGAACCCTGGCTCCCTTCTGCAGCTGGCTGGGGACTCACATCCCCTCGAGAGACAGGGAATATGAGACCCTGTGTAACCAGTAAAATCAGGTGGGCCAGACCACCACGAAGATAGGGCCCCAGCAACCTGTAAGTTTGACCAGATCTTTCAACGCAAAAAGATGGTGGTGAAATGGAATGGAAAGGAATTGGAAGCCAGGACACGTGCTTGGGCACATCACTTGTGTCTCTGAGTATATTTCCCACTCTGTAAATTAAGAGTTGGACTCAGAGCACACATACCCACAACTGAAACAGAAGTTCCATGAAACGATATTTATGCTTACTGTTCAGGGTGCATTTTCTGTTTTCTCTCATTGTAAAAAAATTCTGAGCATGACCCATTAAAATGATTTCAAAGTCCACTATGGATTGCAATCCAAGGGTTGAAAAACACTGGACTACACAATATCTAGGGTCTTCTTCAATCAATTAAAAAAATCTCATCTTGCAATCACAGGAAAACGTTAAATTAAAACTTTTTTTTTTTAGATAACATTTTTTTCGCTCTCTCACTCTTTGTCTTTTAAAAATCAACTAAACACAGTATCGCTGAAGCTGAACATAAACCCTATGACCCAGCAATTTCAGCCCTGGGCATATCCCAGTGGAAATGTGTACACATGTCACCAAAAGATGTGTACAGAAATGTTCATAGCAGCCCCAGACGGGATACAACTCAGATGCTCATCAGCAGAAGAATAAATACATTGGTCCACCCAAACAAAGGAATATTAATGAGCAATGAGAGTGAATGAACTATAACTATGAACAATATGAATGAGCTCAACATAATGTTGAGAAAAAGAAGGCAGAGTCAAAAGAACACACACTGTATGATTCCATTCATACAAAGTTCAAAACCAGGCAAAACTAATCTGTGACATATTTCTAACCTTGGGGTAGTGAATGGAGGGGCTACTGGGGTACACAAAATGGTGTTTTTTTGATCTGGGTGCTATCACATGGGTGTGTTTTACATTGTGAAAATTCATCGCGCTGTACATTTATGATTTACTCACTTTTTGTAAGTATGTTAGATTTCAATAAAATAGTTTATTAAAAGAACAACTAAGGGTTGAGACACTCCTTTCAGGTTCAACTCTTGGAATAGGAAAACTTTCTAAGAGAAGACTTTAGAAAGCATAATGCATGCTTTCGTATTGTGCACACATCGATTTGGTGGTGACTGAGTCAGGATACACTCAGGGCTCTGGGGAAGGGCAGCATCTGGAGCCTTCTGAGGAGCTTGTGCCTAATTTTGTAGATTCTGCACCCTTCAGGGCCATAGGATCATCTTTTGAAGTCAAATGTCACAGGAGGGCCACAGATGGAGGGGTGGTCAGGGTTGGGGATTGAGTTGAGCCCAGGGATCTCCCTAGGGGTCACTTTTCTGACTAATTCTCTCCTTGGGGCATTTTCTTGTGAAATTTTTGCAAAACTGTCTTCATGCCTACCCCACTTATCTGGCATTTCCCGTGCAGTCTTGGTTAGCGGCATGTGCTCGCTCTTGTCCCCGCAGCCTGAAGCAAGGGTGGGTTTCTCTTTTGGACCATCGGTGGTACCTGGGACAGTGCCTCCAGCATGTGAAGTGCTCAGTAACAATTATGGATGAAAAGAGAGAAAAAAGAAAAAATTCAATTAAAGAGCTACTAGCTCTTGAAAGAAGAGTGCAGGGAAGGAAAAATATGGTTGGTCAATTGAGAGTTTTCTTCCATTCTCAGTGTGTTGGGTGGAAGCAGGAGGTGCCCAAACCTTCTTGAAGAGCATTTGCCTGGGAGGCCCGAGTCTTGTGTAGCTCTTATAGCTACCTGTGTGACTGTGGGTGAGTTGCTTTACCTCTCTGGGCCTCAGTTTCCTCATCTGCAACAAGAGGGAATGGACAAGAGCCTCTCTCTTGGGTTCGGCTACAGGGTGACTCCATGAGGGTCAGATGTGTAAAAACAGAGGGTGGGCCTTCTCATCCCCAGCGGTCAGTTCCTTACAGCTGAGTGCCACATGGCTCTCAGTGTCTTGTGGGAGTCTCAACCTACCACTCAAACTAAAAGCTCCTTGTAAACAGCAGATGTGACATAGACTACCTTGCATCTTTTCCCCTACAGTGGCTAATGAAAATTTGATGCCCAAAGAATCCTTATAGGAAGAAGGCTTTGGATAAGGGAGGAAGACAAGCTAATAGCAGCTGTGGGAGGCTGCTTTGGAATAAGAGTACTTCACCTCTGCTCCTGCCTTCAGTAATCATTTAGCAAGCACCTCTCCTGTGCGAGCCCCTGAGCCAGGTGCTGGAGAGACTAAGACGAAGGGAGCCCACCACTGCCCTGAAACAGCTCAGCATCTAATATAGATAGACGGGTAGGGGGCTATGGGAGGTGAGAAGAGGAGCAACTAAATTAGGTGGGGAGATAGTCAAGGGAAACTGCCTGGAGGAGGTAGTGCCAGAGTTGAGCCATGAGTGCAGAGGAGTGAATTACAGTTGATCAAGTTAAGTGGGAGGGAGAAAAATGCATCCCAGGCAGAGAGGGCAGCAAGGGCCAAGTCATGGAGTCTAAGAAAAGGAGCCAACATCTGAGGCCAGGGATAGGTCCTAACAGGTCTTGTATATCCTGTCTTTAGGATCATATCCAAAAAACAAGTGGGAGCCGTCAAAGTATTTTAAGCAGCAAATAACAATTAGATGAGCATTTTACCCAACTCAGCTATTTTTAAAAATTCAATTTTATTGAGTTACACTCACACACCACAGAGTCATCCAAAGTGCACAATCAACTGTTCACAGCACCATCATATAGCTGTGCATTCATCACCCCAATCCATCCTCTGAACACCTTCCTTGTACCAGAAAAAGTAAAAATAAGAATAAAAAAATAAAAGTAAAAAAGAACATCCAAATCATCCCCCTTCTCCCACCCCATTCCTCATCTAGTTCTTTGTCCCCATTTTTCCACCCATCCATCCACACACTGGTTAAAGGGAGTGTGATCCACAAGGCCCCCACAACCACACTGCTACCCCCCGTAAGCTACACTGCTATACAGTCGTCTTCAAGAGTTAAGGCTACTGGGATGGAGTTTGATAGTTTCAGGTATTTCCTTCTAGCTATTCCAATGCATTAAAACCTAAAAATGGTTATCTATATAGTGCACAAGAATGCCCACCAGAGTGACCTCTCGACTCCACCTGGAATCTCCCAGCCACCGAAACTCCACTTTGTTCCACTTTGCATCCCCCTCCTGGTCAAGAAGATGTTCTCAATCCCACAATGCTGGGACCAGATTCATCCCCGGGAGCCATATCCTGTGTTGCCAGGGAGATTTACAACCCTGGGAGTCAGATCCTGTGTAGAGGGGAGGGCAGCGAGCCCACCCGCTGAGCCAACTCAGTTTTAAACTGGTATGTAGAATGGAGGATGGACTAGAGAGTAAAGATTGGAGACAGGGAGTTGAGAAGCTGTGGCTGTCTTCCAGAAGAGAGATGGGGAGGGTCTGGACTAACAAGGGATGGTGAGGGCCATGGCCATGAGAATGTCATGGAGGAGATGGGTTAGAGCACAGAAGTAAGATGACTTGGGGATGGATAGTAGGTTGCAGGAGAGCGAGGGGGGTGTGGAGGATGACCTTGGTGTGACTTCACAGAGATGGGCTAATAAAGGAGGTGGAGCGGGCCTGAGAAGAAGATTGCGGGGTCAGGTTGGAACATGTTGGCTTGAGTCCAGTGTTTCCAGGAGGTGTCAGGTAGACAGTTGTACACATGAGTCCTGGGTTGAAGAGACAGATGCATTTAGTTGTATGGCAGCATTGGTGCTGTCACCAAATTTTCCAGTTTCCTCCCTAGCATGACAGGATTGCACTTCTGTGCCCTCTTAAAGTCAGGTGTGGTCATGTGACTTGTGTTGGTCAATGAAATATGAGCAGAAATGAAAAGTGCCATTTCTGGAGAGAAGCCTAAAGGCCCCAGTGCAATGATTCACCTTTCCTTCCCTCTGCTTTAAGAGTGGAGAATGTTTGCCCAATTGTTCCTTATTCTCATCATTTTTCTCCACGGAAAACCTGCCTCACTGCTCAAGACCGAGGAGAGCCCCTTCCGGTATGTTCCCTGAGCAACTGGTATTGTCTTTCCAAGGAGATGTTGCCTGTCTACTCCTGTCTCCTTTACCAAAAACAAGTTTGCTGGTTAGGATCTTTTATGTACCCCAGAAAAGCCTATGTTCTTTTAATCCAAACTTGTGGTGGCAGACCTATTGTTGGGTGGGAACTTTTGATACTTTTCCATGGAGATGTGACCCCGCCCATTCAAGGTGGGTCTTAATTAGTTTACTGGAGTCCTCTATGAGAGGATAAAAGGCAGAGATGCTTAGAAAGAAAATTCCCAGAGACATTTTGGAGACAGTTGTTGAAATCAGAGCCGACATAGACCCAGGAGCTTGGAGATACAGACAAAAGATGTTTGGAGATGCTAAGCTAAGAGGTGAAGGCCAGAGTTTGCCCTGAAGAAACTAAGTGAGAACCCACAGACACTTAAAGAGAAAGCCACTGGAATCAGAATCAGAAGCATCCTGGGAGCAAAGGACCAGCAGATGCCAGCCACATGCCTTCCCAGCTGACAGAGGTGTTCTGGACACCATTAGCCTTTCTTCAGCGAAGGTATCCTCTTGTTGATGCCTTAGTTTGGACATCTTTATGGCCTTAGAACTGTAAATTGGTAACCTAATAAGTCCCCTTTATAAAACCAATCCATTTCTGGTATAATGCATTTCCAGCAGCTTTAGCAAACCAGAACAAAAGGGTTTGTCTCTGTTCTATCTGTAGCTGGTTCTGGAAGTTCAACACATTGTAGACACTCAGTGAGTGTTGGTAGTTAAGGGTCAAGAAGTCTATCAATGATTAAATGGGGGGGGGGAACAAATACATCTCTGCCCATCCCCAATCCTTTTCCTCCTCACCACCCTGCCCCACTAAAAAAAAAAAAAAAGGGGAAAAAAAAAAAGACATTGCCTATACTGAGCCCTAGGACAGGAGCTGCACCCCTGAAATGAAACCACACAGTGCTGCTCTGTCTACACTTGAGGGTAAAGAAGCTCATGGAACACAAAGGTGCAAACCACAAAAGTGAGATATGGATGACATGTCTGCTTTCTTTTGGCAGGCACAGAATGAGTCAGAAATCAGTGCTGTGTGAAGCTGTTTCAAGGGGAAACTGCCGAGGGTGGTCCATGGAAAATGTTACTGCAAACCCATGAGACTTTCCTGGGTGCTCTGGGGTCTGGGATGCACTGGGCTCTCACGACTGGCAACTGGAATGGGTTAGCCTGGAGGTGATTAGAAGGTCCTTCTACAGCCACAGAGGAGCTGTCACCAGCACAGAGATCCTTGAAGCAGTCAAGCAGAGATCATCTTGGAAGAAATTTTGAGTAAATGAGCTGGTTCTGAATGTCTCTGTTGTTGAAATGACTGCACTTGTTAAAAAAATTGGCTTATGCCAGAGGGCTGGTTGGGAGACAAGATATCTGAGAAGAACCTGTTACCTAAGGAGTCTTGGTGCTACACATCTGGTGTATGGGTCCCTTGGTTTTAGGATCTTAGAGAAAGAATAAGAGGCATTTTCTCTTAGGAAAAATAAAAACCCAAACTAAAAGCAGCTTCACTGAACCTTAGCATCCTTCAGATCAGGGAGAGACTCTTCCTTGGCCTCATCCTCCAGCCCCAGCTATAACCTCGTTGCAATTTAACCCCTCAGAAGCACCTGGATTTTTGCTGTAATTGACGATTGGCTGTGTGGCCTTGAACAAATCACCTAACTTCTCTGAGCTCCATTTGCCTCGTCTGGGAAATGCCCCTTTGTGGACGAGGGAAGTATAAATATAGCAGGACCGTGTGACGTGGAGTAGGTCATGACGGTTATTGTGTCCTGGGTGCCCTGGGCCTCAGTGAACAGGGAGGTACTGTGCTCTAGCGACATTCCTTCAGGCCCAGGCAGAAGAGGACAAATCAATTAAGAGGCAAGAGGCTTATCAAGCCACCAGGACAGTCAGCGGATCAGGAAATCACACCTTGGGTCCAAATCCCAGTCACTGGGGAACAAATACTTGCTGAGTCATCATGTGCTACATCCTGAAGGTTCAGGGTGGGGTAGGGAGTTCGTAAAAGAAAGGAGTCCTAAAAAGGACCAGGAGATGAAATTTCCAGTCCTGTTTCTTATGGATAAGCTGGGCAGCTTTGGGAAACATCTTGTGCCTCGGTTTCCCCTCTTGTAAGACAAGAATGTTAGACTGGATCAAGGGCTCTCAACCTTTCTTGGGCCATGGACCTCTCAGGTGAAGTCTATGGCCCCCTTCTTAGAGTAATGGTTTTAGATGCATGAAGTAAAATGCATAAGATTACATTATGATATTGTATTCTATTCTAATATAGTTTTCAAAATGTTAAAAAATAGATTTTTGATAAGGTGTAATGTAGGCTTCTTTATTAACCAGTGGCAGGTCTAACAATGGATGTAACTTCAAAGTAGTGATGAACATAAATACTGTTTCAAGGTATCTGCAACACCTGTAACGGGATATGGAGATACCTGTGATTCCTATCTGCGACAAAGTCATGGATACTAAAACCACTGTGGCTTGTTACTCCATTCATAATTGAAAGTCCACGTTTCAGTTAGAGACTAGAGAAAATAAAGATGTCATTGTTTTCCATCCAAGTTCACAGACCTCCTGAACCCTCTCCCTGGTATCCCGTGGACTAGAAAATCTCTCCAATACCTTCTGATTCAGTGGCCATTTAATATAAAAGAGGCCGTTGCAGTTTTCTATACCTGAGGAACTCATCCTCTGGTTAAACAAAACATCTCTGCATAAGAGACAATTAGAGAACAACCCCAAACCATGTGAAATACAGGGCACTGTAAAGACCATAGGTCTGGAAGGAGGGCTGGGAACCCTCCAGGTTGGGAGAGGGTTGGAGACTTTTGGGCAGAGGATGATGGGAGGCTCATGCTTTCTCTGAAGTCTGTAGGGTTCTGGCGGTGGCTGGTTGGTGACCCCTAACTCTCCTTCTGCCTCCTGCTCGTTCCTACTTCTGTGTTCAAGTTTCTTCAGCTTATAAGGACTCCAGTTATATTGGACTAAGGCTCACCCTGATTCAGTTTGGCCTCATCTTAACGGGATCTTTGAAGATCCTGTTTACAAATGAGTTCACACCCACAGGACCGGGGTTGGGACATGATTGAATCCATGAAAAGGGTCTTTCTTGGAGAAGGCAATGTGGGATGAAACCACAACTTCCTAAGGAATCAGGAAGATTCCAGGTCAAGGATGTGTGTGGGGATTCACTTACATGAATGAGGCCCACATACATATACACACAGCCCGTGCCTGGCTCGCAGTCAGTCCTTGGGAAATGCTTAGTGAATGAATGAACAACGAGGAAACAGTTTGGGGCATTGCATAATGTGTTGCTCTTCCTGGTCCTTCCGGGTGTCTCTAACAGGAGAATCCTAAATGCCCTGAGGACATAAAGGCAGGTTCTCCTGGGGCCCTTTACCAGCCTGTAAGTCAGGCACCTCCGGAAACTGCATCGGCTCTTTCTTCTGGAGGTGGCGAGAGGGGGAACTATACCAAGTAAAATAAGGCTTCTTTACATCAGTTCTCTCCAAAAGTCCTGATGCTGTAGGGACACCTTTTAGAAGCCCAACTTACACACGGGAATATTGGGTCTTGTGGCCTTGTAAATGGGAGGCCGGGTAGGGGAGAGTGTCGACCCGCATTCTCCGCTGGGAGGAAACTGAGGTGTGGGGTCTGCCCTGTTGGAGACACAGTGGTTTGGAAGCAAAGCTGGCTCGGGCCCGGCTGGAGAGTCGGCTGCTGACTGAAACGGGCTTCACTCAGGGTTCAGACAAAACCTCAGAAAAACGCTTGCACGCCCGCCACTTGAGTGGCAGCAGCTGAGCAATCGAGGCACAGTCTTAATCAAAAGATGAGCTCGATGGCCTCGTTTATTAGCCAGCAGTGTGGTAAGGAAACCCATTTTCTGGGAAATGAGAGGAAGAAAGAGCAAGCGGGAAGGGGCAGCTGCAGCACCCTGCCTCTCCCTGCTGGGGCACTGTCCTGGTTTTCATTTGTAATCAAGCCAGGCCAGCCCCTGCCGGGGGCCCCCTTGGAGGTGCTGCCTCGCTGGGTTGCCAATGTGGCTGCCAGGCCCCATTCAGCCCCCTCACCTGGATCACAAAACCCAGAAATTCCGTGCGTCTCCCTGCGACTTTCCTACACAGCGGCTGAGCGTGTCTGGGTCCCCAGATGGCACTTCTTGCCTTCCCTAGCACATTGCTCACGGTTGGGGAACAATGGTCATTGCTTTTGAATTTCCCAACTCTGGAGGAATTACATTTCAGAGCGCTTGATAGCCCCATCTATGGTCTAAATCCCAGCCTGTGGGGGGCACAGAAATGGCTGGCTTTTTGTAACACTTCCATCCTCTCCTCCTCCCCCATCTCCACAGCCATTGGGGGTAGGGGGGAATTGTGTTTAACTCTGAAATCTGCCTGTCCAACCTGGGGCTGACCTCGCTAGAGCGAGCTGCTGCCGGCAGCTGCCCAGCCCCTCCTTGGGGAATGGATGTGACCTCCCTGTGGGTGTGGCGGGAAAAGGAGACTATTGGGTTTCCAATAGGGCCCCATGTCCTGAGCTCTTGTTTTTTGACATATACCAAGAAAAGGAGGAGGAATAAGCCTGGCCGTCAGGAGATTGGTGCTGCCCACGATGCAGAGGAATAAGCAAGCAGCCCGAGTAGCCGTGAGAAGCACTGCACAGTCAGTTGCCCTCAAAGACGATGCCAGCGCCAGGATGGGGGATTCATTGATGGTGCAGAGACTGGGAGGCTTCAGAGGGGAAGGGCCTCGAAGGGGGTTCAGGTGTGCCAGGCAGGGCAGGGAGGGTGCAGGAGCCCTGGGCTGAGGAAGCCCCTTGGGCAGAGGGGCAGGGTAGATGTGTGCTGCATGAGCTCATGAGAGTGTGGCAGAGCTCAGGCTGTGCAGTAATATGTCTTGAGGAAGAGGCCCCTGAAAAATCAGGAGTGGGGGGCAATTACCAAGGGTTGGGGTCTCTTTTGGAACCAGTCCCATCCCTTTGCCCTGTGAATTGAGAACAAGTTAAGAAACAGACACACAACCTTCAAACAGGTATCAAATCGTCAGTCTATTACTGGTGATGCCTGATTGGAGAAGGGGAGTTGACCTGTGGCTGGAATCCCTCTGTCAGAAAAGACAGATAGTAAGTGTTGGCAAGGATGTGAGGTGGGAATATTATTTGGCAATAAAAAAGGAATCAAGGACTGATACATGCTATAATATGGATGAACCTTGAGAACATTATGCTAAGTGAAAGAAGCCAGTCAAAAAGGACCACATATTATATCATTCCATTCATGCAGAAAGGCCAGAATAAGCAAAAGCATAGAGACAGAAAGTAGATTAATGGCTGCCTGGGGCAGGGGAGGATATAGGGATTTGAGATCCCGGCTAAAGGGTGTGGGTTTTTCTGTGGGGTGATGAAAATGGTCTAAAATTGATTATGGTGATGATGGCACAATCTGTAAATATATTAAAATATACCATTGAATTATATACCTTAAATTTTATATACTTTAAAATTGTATGGTATGTACATTATATCTTATTAAGGCTGTTAAAAACAAAGCAAAAAACGAAACAAAGCACAATATACTACTACACGTGCATCAGCATAGCCAATCTGGGAAAGATTGGACGATACCAAGAAGAGGCTGAGAGTACTCAAAGCAGAACTGACTGCTTGTCAGCACCTACCCAAATGAAACATATGGCAGCACCTGTGACTCACTGGTTCTGTTCCTCCATACTCAGCAGAAGTGCATACGTACATTTTACCCAAAGATATGTGAAAGAACATTCATAGCAGAACTTGACGTAATGGCCCCAAACTGTAAACAACTTAAATGTTCATCAGCAGTGATGACTACATAAATAAATGGTGGTCCATTCACACAACGGAATACTACACTGCCATGAGAATGAACAAATGACTTGTGATGGTTAGGTTCATGTGTCATCTTGGCCAGGGGATGGTGCCCAGGTGTCTGGTCAAGCAAGCACTGGCCTAACCATTACTGCAAGGACATTTGTGGCTGGTAATAAACCAGAAGGCTGGTTTATTAAATCATCAGTCAGTTGATTGCATCTGCTGCTGAGTACATCTACAATCAACGAAGGGAGTGTCTTCTGCAATGAAAGAATACAATCAGTTGGATTTAATCCAATCAGTTGAAGACTTTTAAAGGGGAAAAGAGAATTTTCACTTCTTCAGCCAGCCAACTTATCCTAGGGAGTTCATCAAAGACCTTCATTGGAGTTGCCAGCTCGTGACCTGCCCTACGGAATTTGGACTCTTGTATCTCCACTGTTGCATGAGACACTTTTATAAATCTCATATTTATGGGTATCTCCTGTTAATTCTATATCCCTAGAGAATCCTGACTAATACACTACTGCTCCATACAGCAACATGAACAAATCTCATAAATCAATTTTGAGCCAAAGAAGCTACACTTGTAGAAATACACAGTGTATGCTTTTGTTTATTTAAAGTTAAAAGCAGGCAAAACTGATTTATGATTTTAGAAGTTAGGACAGTGGAGGTACAGATTGGGAGCATCAGAGGTGAGCTTCTGGGAGGCTGCTGATATTAATCTGGATGCTGATTATATGCTTGTGTTCATTTTGTGAAAATAATCAAGCTTTACTTTTATGATCTGTGCACACACACTTTACCTGTATGTGTTGTGGTTAGAAAAAAATGGCTGCATATTCAACACATCCTCCAATCAAGAGGTCTGGTCTCTGCTTCCTCCTCTTCAATCTGGGTGGGCCTGTGACTTGCTTGTAGCCAATAGAAGGCAGTGGAATCAATGATGCAACACTTCCGAGGCTGGGAAGTGCGTTCTTATTTGCTGGCACACTTTCTTTTTCAAGCCTCAGGCTGTTTGTGTAAGAAGTTCCAAGTACCTGAGGCCGCTGTGCTGTGAGGGTGCCCAGGTGACACCGGGGAGGCCAGGTGTAGGTGCTCCAGATGACAACTCCAGCTGAGGTTCCAGCTAACAGCAATACAACCCGCAGGATGAGTGAGTGAAACCACCTCCAGATGATTCCAGGCCTTGCCATCAAGTAAGCCCCAGCCGTTGATTCTTCCCACTGGAGGCTCCAGTCATCATGAAGCAGAGAAAAAGCATTCTCTGACCCTAGAATCTGCGAGTATAATAAAATGTTTTATCACTGCTAAGTTTGGGGGGTAATTTGTTACAACAGCAAAAGTAACTGGAACAGTATGTTTATACTTCAAACAAAAAGTTGACTTAAAAAATATGTTTTCCATGTCCAGTTGCCTCAGCAAAATTATTAGTTGTTACTATTCTGGAGAGGTGTAACTCCATGGATACAATTGTCCTAGTTTGCTAATGCTTGCAGAATGCAAACACCAGAGACGGATAGGCTTTATAAAACGGGGGTTTATTTCACTACACAATTACAGTCTTAAGGCCACAAAGCATCCAAGGTAACACATCAGCAATCGGGTACCCTCACCGGAGGATGGCCAATGGCGTCCGGAAAACCTTTGTTAGCTAGGAAGGCAGCTGGCATCTGCTCCAAAGCTCCAGCCTCAAAACGGCTTTCTCCCAGGATGTTCCTCTCTAGCAAGCTTGCTCCTCTTCAAAACATCACTCCCAGCTGCACTCTCTTCCCTCTCTTTGAGTCAGCTCATTTATATAGCCCCACTTATCAAGGCCCACCCTGAATGGGGGGGGGCACACCTCCATGGGAACATCTCATCAGAATCATCTCCCACAGCTGAGTGGGGCACATTCCAAGTAAATCCAACCATCATCAAAACGCCTGCCCCACACAAGACCACAAAGATAATGGCATTTGGGGGACACAATACACTCAAACCGGCACACAATATGACATTTGAATTTTTTGTCTCCCCAAGGACCTCTGTGAGATGGCTTCTGGCTGACTGACCCAAGTTGCCTCCACAGTGCCAGCCTCTGCCATCCTCACCACCCACCCCAGGCGGCCAGTGGCCCTCTTGGACACACAGCCCTCTTGGTCTTCAGTGCCCTGGAAAACATCCTTGCCCTTTGCCTTGCCTGCCAACAGGACAAGAAGATAACTCAGCGGATGTCTGCTTGGTCCACCTGACAGCGTCTGACCTCCTGTTTCCTCTGGCCCTGTCCGGAAAGATCACCTGTTAGGCACTGGACTTCAGCTGGCCTTTTGGGGATGGGCTCTCCACGCTGCCGGCATTCACCTTCTACATGAACACCCATGGAGGGGCTCTACCTCATGAAGCGTGGGAGCGTGGGCCACTACCATGGTGCCCCCAGGTCCACCATGCCGGCCAAGCAAAGTTTGTCTGTGTGGTCACCTGGGCCCTGGTGTTTCTGCAGACGACGCCCTTGCTGGGCCTTCCTGTGACCAAGTCAGTGGCAGACAAGCTGACCTGCGTGGAGGATGTCGGCATTGAGCGGATCCTCAGGCTGCCCCTAACGGTCCTGCTGGCCTGTTCCATATGCTTCTGTGGACCAGTGGGGTCATCTTCTTTTGCTCTGTGACGATCACCATGAAACTGTGTAAGACAGCCTGGGAGAACCCTCTGGCAAGCAAGAATCCTCGCCCCCAGAGGGCCTGCTCTTCCTGGAGGGGCTGGTGGTTGTGGCCCCGACCACCTCAACATCTCAACATCATCCAGTTCACAGGCAGGGAGATGCTCTGTCCAGCTTCCTGCCCGGGGCTTTCAGACTGTCCCTTCAGGTCACTATGGCCTTCATGAATGTGAGCTGTTGCACTGCTGCCATCGTTTCTTCTTTGCATCTAAAGTTTACAGGAAACAGCTCCTCGGCATTTTACTTCCAAAGTGTGGGCCATTTCCTCCCCAGGAAAAGCTTCCTCAAAAAAACCAAATGTCGGCCAGATAGCAGGCAGCGTGCCCCTGGCGGAGAACAGGGGCTAATGCATCATTAGCTGTTAGATTGTACCTAGGGGCTTAGAGCTTGTTCAGTTTGAGAAGGTGGGGTTACTGTTTAAGAAAAAGAACACAAAAGAACAAATACAGAATCAGATACAGGTCTTGGAAGGGAAGGTGTAAGTGAGGGGCCCTGAAGCTTGACCTCTGTTAGCTTCATGAGGAATCCACCTGAGGAAGCATAATGAATGACAATGGATTCCTTGGCTTCTGAAGTGGGTCTGTGCCATTTCTTCTAGGAAGAGCGTGTAGTTGCAATAAATGCAGACAAGCAAAAGAACTATTA
Organism: Choloepus didactylus; assembly: GCF_015220235.1. Taxonomy (NCBI): domain Eukaryota; kingdom Metazoa; phylum Chordata; class Mammalia; order Pilosa; family Megalonychidae; genus Choloepus; species Choloepus didactylus. The sequence continues at coordinate 36,921,697 of NC_051318.1, forward strand.
GCTGAGTACTAAATCCAAAGTTTGTTGTAAACTGAGTTAATGCTTATTGTACCAGTTTGTATATATTATGTCCCCCAGAAAAAGCCATGTTCTTTAATGCAATCTTGTGGGAGCAGACTATTAGTGTTGATTCAGTTGGAACGTTTGGATTAGGTTGTTTCCACGGAGATATGGCCCACCCAACTGTAGGTGATAACTCTAATTAGATAATTTCCATGGAGGTGTGGCCCTGTCCATTCAGTGTGGGCCTTGATTAGTTTACTAGAGCCCTACATAAGAGCTCAGACAGAAGGAGCTTGCAGCTGCAGCTGAGACAGCACTTTGAAGATGGCCGTTGGAAGCTGACACTGACATTTTGGAGAACACCGTTTTGAAATGCAACCTGGGAACAAGCACATGCCAGACACATGCCTTCCCAGCTAACAGAGGTTTTCTGGATGCCATTGACTTTTCTCTAGTGAAGGTAACTTATTAATGGCCTTAAGATTGTAACTGTGTAACCAAATAAACCCTTTTTACAAAAGCCAATCCATTTCTGGTATTTTGCTTAATAGCAGCATTAGCAAACCAGAACACTTAATAAAATGCCCAAGATTTTCTGAAAAAATTAGGAAACATGGTGTGCTGATTTGAAACTGTTAAGTACTCCAGGAAAGACTATGTTCTTTAATGCAATCTTGTGGAGGCAGACTTATTATGGGTGGGATCTTTTGATTAGGTTGTTTCCATGGAGATGTGTCCCACCCAAATGTGGGTGAGACCTTTTGATTAGATTATTGTCATGGAGGTGTGACTCTCCCCATTCAAGGTGGGTCTTGATTAGTTTACTGGAGTCCTTAAGAGAGCTCAGGGGCGGACATAGATGCCAGACTCTTGGAGATGCAGACAGAAAGATGTTTGGATATGCTAAGCTAAGAGATGAAGCCCAGAGTTTACCCTGGAGAAGCTAAGAAAGGACTCCAAGACACTTAGAGAGAAACACCCTGGGAGATCAAGCAAGGAGCTAAGAGAGACAGAAGCCCAGAGACATTTTGGAGAAAGCCAACCTGAAACCAGAACCCTGGAGCAAAGGACCAGCAGATGCCAGCCATGTGCCTTCCCAGCTGACAGAGGTGTTCTGGATACTTTTCTTCGGTGAAGGAATCTTGTTGATGCCTTAATTTGGACACATTTATGGCTTTAGGACTGTAAATTTGTAACGTAATAAATCCCCTTTATAAAAGCCAATCCAACTCTTTGTATGGGGTTAGTATTGTTTTTGCAACTATTCCTATAACTTTGAATTTATTTCAAAATAAAAAAAAAAAAAAAGCCAATCCATTTCTGGTATTTTGCACGGCAGCGTCAGCAAATCAGAACATGTGGGAAGGCTGCACATTAAATTATTGACTCCTAGAGAGGGCTGGGCAGTGGGAGGGTGGATAGGGGTGAAGGGATCTCATGTTTCCTTTAGTTTGAATCTTGGACAATGAGAAACCAAGCACATATTACTTGTGTAATTGGGGAAATGTTTGGGGAAAAAGTCAGAAAACCAGACACGATTTTTTGTTTGTTGTGTTGTGTGTCAGAGGAGGCTTACTCATTTAAGTGTTATTTATGTCAAATAGCAACAAACTTTTCATTATAACTTGTTGGGTGTAAAGCAATATATAGAGCATATTGACTGGAGCAATTCTGCATGTTGAAGTATAAAATGTGCACCTCCTGGCCTAAGGGCAGGGCTCACCATGGCCGGCGTTGTCTGTCTTAGCCACATGACCCCCAACCCTCTCTGTCCTTTATCCACCCCATACCCCAGATTTGCCCTGGGTCCTCTGCGAAGTCTTCTCTATTCACTGTCCCACAGTGAACCCCTTCTGTTCCCAGTGATCTGAATCTTGTGTTTGCCATTTCTTTTTGGCCATTTGCTTGTCTTCGGAGTAGAACTTCACACTCTGCTCTCTGAGCAGGCAATGTGTCATCTTAACAACTAGACTGTACATTCCTGTGGGAAATGGCTGTGGCTGAGCCATTCTCTAGGCCCCTCTACAGCAAGCAGTATGCCAGGCAGGTAGTTAGTGCTCATTATGTTCTTATTGATTTGAATTGATGAGAATAATTGTCCTCATGGAGTGCGATTTGTTGCACCTTGTGAGGAGCTCACATAAAGGTTCTGGGCTTACCTCTCCTCCTCTTCCCCTGGGCTCTTGGCTCTACTGGGCTCAGAGGGGAGGAGAACACTTGGCTTCGAAGTTCCCTACAGATCTGTGGCATCAGTCCCTGGGGCCAGATAGGTGCCAATATCTGAGTTTCAGTCCTGGGGATCTGAGGCCCAGCGAGCAGGGCGGAGGCTCTTTGGGCCTGGAAGGGGAGGGGTCAAAGGCTCAAAGAATTTTGAAATCTGTTCTCAGGTCTCTTTGAATGTAAGTCTGACAAACCCCTAAATTACTGGAAGGGCCACCTCTGCATTCTATTTTGGCCACCCTGAGTAAATCTTATTGGTCCCAGTGGTGTGTTTCCATACCTGGATGTGCTTAAATGCCAAAGCTCACACTCTTAATACAATTGCACTGATTGAGCACTTATCAGACAGCATGAAGGTTGCAAGGAGAGAGCTTTGCCAGCCAGCACTGTGATGACAGGGGATGACCAGAGGCTGTCTTCAAACCCACAGGGCTTCCCTCCAAGCATGGCCACAGAGACATACCCTATTCTGGAGGCTAAAAATTCTCCTTCACCGGCATTTCCAACACTTCTCATAACCAGACTTGGAAACATGGAAGGCTTCTCAGCTCCAAAGCTGTCCTGGATCCATCCTGGGGAAGCAGGAAGGAGGAGGCCATATCTGGAGGACACTGGGAGCAAAACAGGATCAGGAAAGAGGAACATCATGAAATCTGAGAGGAAGAGGCACAAGGGTGGGAAGAGAGAGCAGAGGTGAGATGTACCTTTCTGCTTTACTTTCCGACAAGGTGATGATATGTGTGACTTTCTTGGAGGGAAATCCAAGCTCTTAGGGCTTGAACGAGCCAGGGAGTCTCCAGGACTGAGCTCTGAGGTTGGAATCCAAAGCTTGGGGCATCAGAAGGAAGAATGGTCATGCAAAGGATTCACACATACATCTGTACCTCATTTTCCTTGTCTGTAAAATAAGGGCTCTAATATCTCCCACATAGGCTTATTTTTGGGATGACTGAAGCAAAATGAAGTGAATAATGTAAAACTACAGAAATCATTAACACTAGATCTGTGTGGCCATGAATATTTCCCAAGTGGGCTGGCATAACTCATATTAGTGGGGACACACATCTGTGCCAGTTTGGATGTATTATGTCCCCCAAAATGCCATGTTCTTTGATGCAATCTTGTGGGAGCAGATGTATTAGTGTTGATTAGGTTGGAATCCTTCAATTGAGTGTTTCCATGGAGCTGTAACTCAATCAACTGTGGGTGAGAACTTTGATCGGATAATTTCCATGGAGGTGTTACCCCACCCATTCAGGGTGGATCTTAATTGAATCACTAGAGCCCTATAAAAGTGTTCACAGACAGAAGAAGGTGCTGCAGCCAAGAGAGACACTTTGAAGAACTCACAGGAGCTGAGGGTAGAGCTGGAACAACCTGGGATCAGCAGACACCAGCCACATGCCTTCCCAGCTAACAGAGGTTTTCCAGATGCCACTGGCCTTCCTTTGGTGAAGGTACCCTATTGTTGATGCCTTACTTTGGACACTTTATGGCCTTGAGACTGTAACTTTATAACCAAATAAACCCCCTTTATAAAAGTCAATCCATTTCTGGTATTTTGCAAAATGACAGCCTTAGCAATCTGGAACGGCATCTTACATCTTTTTTTTTTAATTACTGGTGCTATAAAGCCCCAATACCCAGGCCAAACCCAGGGCTTAGGCCAGTGGTTCTCCAAGTGTGGTCCTGAGAATAGCAGCAGCACCTGGGAACTTACTAGAAATGCAAATTCTTGGGCCTGCCCACAGACCTTCTGAATCCGGAACTTGGTCTGGGGCCCAGCAGTCTGTTTTAACATGCCCCCCTGGTGATTCTGTGGCATGTTCGAGCTTTAGAACCACTGACCGAGACTAATTCAGTCTGAGTATCTAGAAGAAGTGGGACTCAGATATAAATATTTTTTTTAAAGCGTCTCTCATGGTTCCAGAGGGCAGCTAAGGTTGAGAACCTTGCCTTACGGAGCAACTGTGAGATTGGGGGTGATGGTGACAGAACATTTTAGTGAGTCTTGGGGTATGTAAAGGACAGGACTGAGGCTGGGTTGGAGCTTACCGGCTGGGAGTAGAGCTAAATTTCTTTGCATTAAGTAGGAGGAATTTTGGGAGAGTTACTTGGGCGCAGTGAGAGAAGGAAGGGGAAAAATGGCCAAGGACTTGGTGGGAGGCTGGAACCCAGTGGTAGAAGTGGTGAAGGGGTTTAAAAGGTATCCATTTTTTGACTTTAGCTGTCTGCTGAGTGAGGTGACCATGCAACCACCCACTGTTACCCCTAAACCTTCAGCCTAAGTCTGCAGCATCTAGAGATGGGCCGAGGGCATGGGGTCCCAGGGAGGTCAGCAAGGGGGTTGAGCCAGGTGGCTGGATGTGCGTGAGGGGGGAAGGTGCCCGGCCCGTGCCTGTGCACTCAGATGGGGGCCTCTGTGGGGGCGGAGGGGCGGAATCAGACGGCAGGAGGAGGCTAACTCCAGGGGTATGCTACTGGACTGGGAGGGAAGGAAGAGTGGGATCTTAGTGAGGTTCTGTGCTTTTTTTGGTTTTGCTTTGGATTTTGGACAGGTGGAAGGGCTTCTGCTTCAGCCATGGGAAGGAGCGGGGTCGAGACGGAGGGCAGGTGAAGGTGGAGTGAAAGGGAGCAAGGAAAGGAACAGCAGGAAGGGGAGACAGTGGGATCATGCACAGACTTACCCCTAAAATACCACCAGTGATCCTGGCAAGGTTGATGGACAGCAAATGCCCCTTGGACCCTGTCCCTCTCACTATTAACCCAGATCCAAACACTCACTGTCTAGGATCTCATCCATTTTTCCACCATAAATGGTGTTCTGGTTTGCTAATGCTGCCGTTTTGCAAAACACCAGAAATGGATTAGCTTTTATAAAGGGGGGTTATTTGGTTACAAAGTTACAGTCTTAAGGCCATAAAGTGTCCAACATAAGGCATCAATAATAGGGTACCTTCAATGGAGTAAGGTCATTGGCATCTAGAAAACCTCTGTTAGCTGGGAAGGCATGTGGTGGGTGTCTGTTTGCTCCCAGGTTGTGTTTCAAAATGGTGTTCTCCAAAATGTCATTCTTAACTGCTCTGTGTTCCTTCTGTTTGTCAGCTCCTTTATATGGCTCCAGTGAACTAATCAAGGCCCACACAGAATGGGTGCGGCCACACCTCCATGGAAACATTCAATCAGAGGTCACACCCTAACCAAAGGTGTCACTCATAGTTGGGTGGGTCACATCTCCATAGAAACAACCTAATCCAAAGGTTCCAACTTAATCAACACTAATATGTCTGCCCCCACAAGATTGCATCAAAGATAATGGTGTATTGGGGAACATAATACATCCAAATCAGCACAGATGGGGCTTCTGAATTTGACACTCAGAATGTTGAGATTAACCGTCCCTGCTCCCGTGGCCAACAGGAAGGGGGTGCAGCCCTGGAGAGAAGGTCTGAGGGTGGAGCAGAAACCATCATCAGGGCCTCCCGATGGCATCCGCTGTTCATTGAGAACCAACAATGCGCTAGTTCTGGTGGTGGATTCAGACAATGTCACCTGGAACATTTATCATTCTTGCATTGTGTGCCAGTTTGGAGCTGTAAGGTACCCAGAAAAAGGCCATGTTCTTTTAATGCATTCCTGTGAATGCAGACCTATTGTGGGTGGAACTTTTTGATTAGGTTGTTTCAAAGGAGATGTGACCCAGCCCATTCAAGGTGGATCTTAATCTTTTACTGGAGTCATCTATGAGAGGATAAAAGGCAGAAAAAAAAGCAGAGAGAGCTCAGAGAAACACCTGGAGGGCTTGGAGAGAAAAGCCCCTGGAGAAGCAAGGAAGGACCCCCACAGAAACTGAAAGAGACAGAACATGAAAGCAACGAAACCAGGGAGAGAAGGATCAGCAGACACTGGCCGTGTGCCTTGCCACGTGACAGAGGAACCCTGGATGCCATCAGCCTTTCTGTAGAGTCCAGGTATTATCCTGTTGATGCCTTAATCTGGAAATTTTCATGGCCTAAGAACTGTAAATTTTAAATTAATAAATTCCCATTGCAAAAGCCAACCCATTTCTGATGGGGTTGAGACAGCTTTAGCAAACCCAAACAGCACGTGTCCTACCGTTTTCTGAACACTTTCTATTTTCCAGGCCCTGTGCCAAGCCATTTATATGAATGATATCTTTTTAATTCAAATGATAATTTCATGCAGGAACGATTATTACTTCCACTCAACAGAAGAGGAAACAGAGACTTGGGCGTCAAAGGATGGTCAATAGCAGAGATGGGACTGAAATCCAGGCCTGTCTGATGGCAAAGCGCACATCCCCATTCACGGTGCTCACAGGCACGGGCTTCAAGTTTGTCACAAACGAGTTGTGGGGGCAGAACCCCAGCTCATGAAAATGTCATTGTGACCCATGGGTCCACACACCCTCCCTAGATTTCCACGTATCTAGTTCTACCACATGCATCATCTGGGACATTTCTCATTCTTGGCACGTGTCCTAGTTTTCTAGGGCTGCCATAATAAATTACCACAAACTTGGTGACTTAAAGCAACAGAACTTTATTCTCTTCTAGTTCTGGAAGCCAGGAGTCTGAATTCAAGTGCCTTCAGGGTAGTGTTCCCCTGAGAGCTCTAGGACAGAATCTCTCCCTTGTTTCTTCCAGCTTCTGGAAGTGTTCCTGGCTCATGAGAGCCTAACTCCAAGCTCTGCCTCTGCTCCACAGGAGCTTTTTCTTCCTGTGTCTTTGAGTCTCAAACCTCCCTCTGCTTTCCTCTTATTAGGACACCTGTCGCTGAATTTAGGATCCACCCTAAATCCAATGTAATTACATCTTCTGAGTCCCTTTTTCCAAATCAGTTCACATTTATGGCTTTTGGAGGTTGGCACAGGGACACCTCGTTTTGGGTGCCACCCTTCCACCCACAACAGCATGCCTCTGAGCAATGCTTCTCAAACTTTGTACATACGGAGCACCCGGGTTTCTTGTTAACCTGCAGATTCTTATCCGGTAGTTCTGAGGTGGGTTCTGAAAGCCCGCAGTTCTCACATGCCCCCAGGTGAGGCCAGTACTGCTTGTCCACAGACCACACTTTGAGCAGCAGGGCAGCAAAAACACACGATTCAGAACAGGTGTGGCTTGTTTCCTTACCTGTCTTATAATCCCGTTAAACCATGGGTTCTCAGCTTTGGCCGTACATTGGAGTCATTTGGGGAAATTGAAAAAAATACTGATGACTGGGTTCTATCCCTAGAAATTCTGATTTGATTGGTCCATGGTGTGGCCTGGGCATTGGAATTTTACAAAGGTCCCCAGTGATTCTGTTGTGCAGCCAGTTTTGAGAACCACAACCTTTAAGAAAGCAAGAGATTTAAGAGGCATTTTGAGGGTGCAATCAGGGGGAGGCCTGCCTGTGTTGTTTTCGGGAGAATCAAGTGAGAGATGACTTCAGGGCTGAACATATATGAGAACGTGGACTGACTGGAGAGAATGCAAGTTAGTGGTTTCGGTGAATGGGTTGGTGAGGGGAAGAAGCTAAAATCAATGAAAACAGCAATATGGACTAGGGGTGGTGAAGTTTCCCTCACTTTAAACATTTATATCAACCCAAACAATCAGAGTTAAGGAGTTGTCCACACACTTACTTGGAAAATTATTTTTCAGGTAAATTTCTCTGTTTTGTTTGTAGATTGTGGTAACCTGATTGGCACAGAGTAACTCAAACCAGTCATTTGTCTGTGAAAAAACACTTTGCTAGTTACTGGCATGGCACACAGCTTCCTGGATGTGTGTAACTCAGCTTTGGATGATGATCACGTTAATCATTATCTGCAAAACCCTCACCTAACACATACCTGCCCCAATACTTCTGTAAATGATGAAAACATACTCAAAGACATACTTTTCTTGTAGAAACTTTACTACTTGAAAGTACCTAAGAGCTATTGTGAGCTACACACTCAGGTATGCCAGAAATATAATTTATTTCTCTATCACTCAACCAAATCTCTCTTGCAAGTTTTTGTTCCTTCTCATGGTAGCAAACAGGATCTTGGTCAGTACTGGGTAGAAGGAGTCATTTCAACAGAACCTCAGAAGTTTCCCTCCTTCTCCTCGTCCCTGGGGGACATCTGAGTTGGTGGAGGTGGGCACTTATACTGCGTCATGGCATCTGTGTGCTGAACCATCCACGCTGCCAGCTGGCTCACAGAAAGAAGGCGTCAGCTCTTTCTGACCCTGACGCCAACATCTCTATTGACTGTTCCCCATTTCAATGCCATATTTCCACAGGGAACTCATGCATGGCTGTCACCCCAAGTGTTCTGTATAGGAACTGAGGCATAAGGGTTCCCTTTCTTTCTGGATTCCCCAATTACACTGGGTTTCTTATAATCCCTACACTGAACAGCCTTTGAGTTTTTCCTGGGAGCTGTGCCAGGACTCGCTTGCCCACTGGTTTATGAACCTCTCTCCAGACACTCTCCTCTTCTCTGAGGCGATTGCATCCCTGCCCCTGCCGCAGCTCTAAGCCTCTGTGCTCCCTCAGAGCCCCACTGCAAAGGTGAGGCTTGGAAGAAGGGGTGAGAGGTGGTCTGTTTAAAACATTCATCGGTTAAAAAAAAAAGTTTAAATTTCATGGTTTGTTTTTCAAGCCTTTTCGAAATAGTCCCATGTCAAAATGGGAGCCTTAAAAGTCCACAGACTATTTCTCACCATAGCCAAAAGGTGGAAACAACCCAAGAGTCCCTCAACAGATGAATGAATAAACAAAATGTGGTATATTCTCATAGTAGGATGAAGTTCTGACACCTACTGAACTATCTACAGAAGTTCTGATAACATGGATGGACCTTGAAAACATTATGCTAAGTGAAAGAAGCCAGACGCAAAAGGACACAGATGGTGTGATTCTACTTACATAAAATATCAAGAATAAGCAAATTCATAGAAATGGAAAGTAGATTATAGATTACCAGGGCTGGGGGAGAGGGGGACGAATGAGGAGTTATTGCTCAGTGGGTACAAAGTTTCTGTTTGGGGCGATGAAAAAGTTTTGGTAATGAATGGTGGTGATAATAGTTCAACACTGTGAATGTAATTAATGCCTGAACTGTACACACACTTAAAAGTGGTAAAAGTGGCTGATTTTATGGTGTATTTGTTATCACAATAATTATATATTTTTAAAAATAGAGGCATCAGAGTGAGAGCTTTCAAGTGTCTCCTCGGCGACATCTGTGAGCTCAGCACAGAGGAAGGTGTAAAGGCCAAGGGAGCTCTGCAGGGTAAGGCCCCTAGTGAGGCCACCGATTTCCAGTCCCTGGGGGTATTTGGATGGAGAATGGGGCTCAACCTGCACAGATGTCCAGGGAGGGGGGCTCTATCATTGGATGGAGGGTTGCCTGATGACGTCTAGGAATTTTAATCGTTTGACATTTTAAGGGGGAAGAACAGAGCATTTCATATGTCAGGTTCGGAGATACACAAATGTTCCTATGGGTTCTTGGCTTTCTCCAGAAAACCCATGTCCACAGAGAGTCATCTGCTTCCTGGGCATTGCCACACACCGCAAGGTAACCACCTTCCCAGCTTTCACTACAGCTTCCTGTCTCACTTTGCCAAGTGACTGCATAAGGGACCAGGAATAGAGAACCAGAGTTCCTCTTGTGTATGATGGCTGGGGAACAGGCAGGCTCAGGGGCAAGCTGTGTCCCCTCAACACACCAACCCTGCAGCCCAGGGTTCAGTCTGCAACTCAGGCAGGATGAACCCCTCATGATGTGGATACCCTGGTTCCTTTCTAATTGTCGATGTCTTGAAAGTTTTATTTTCTAATGCTGAAGGTCCACTATATCTTCTGACGTTTGGATTCTTTGATTCCAAGGAGCCCTGGCACATGCTCTGCTACCTCTAGTAACTCCTGCAAATAGGCAGCAGGGGTGTTTGCTAATATCCAATGTTTCTTTTGGTAGATTTCATGTAAGTTCTAAGATGCTAAAAACTGAGCGAGGAAGGACAGTGCCAGTAAACACTCATCAGCTCAGTCCCCAAGTGTAAAGGGCTGCTCCCAGGACCCTTCCTGTTTTTATAGAGGAGGCTCAGAGAGATGGAAGAGGGCAGGCTGGGGACTTCTCTCACTTCTAATAAATGATCATGTAGTCTTTAGGCCAATATTCATCTTCAACATTCATTTCCTCATCAGTTTGTACATTTGTCAAGTATTATGCCAGGCACTGGAAACACAAAGGGAATAAGACAGACGTGGCTCCTAACCTCACAGATCACGTAGGCCAGCAGGGGAAACACACAAATCAGACAATTACGATACAAGGTGTGTAAGTGTGTTGAGTGAAGATTGATGGACCATGGGAGAGGAGTTTAAGGAAACTATCTGAGAGGACTCCTAGGCTTTGGGTTGGATGAGTGAACTGATGACAGAGTCATTTCCTGAGACAGGGAATGCAGGATAAGGTGTAGGTTGGGAGTGGGAGGAAAAGGGTTTGGGTCCCTTTGGGACAGGCCCACCAAGGTGCCCAGTACAAAGCTGGGAATACGGTGTCTGAAGCCTAGAAGACATTTCGGAAGAGGGCATAGATTTGGGAGGCATGAGGTGGACGATAACTGCCCAGAGAGAGTTGAAGGGGGCCTCGGAAAGGATTGGAGGATGTCAACATTTAAGGGGAGGGAAGATGAGAAACCCACAGGAATGACTTAGAAATGGCAGGAAAACCAGGATAGTGTCATTTTCCAAAACCAAGGGAGAAGTGTTTGAAGAAGGAGGAACTACTGGAGGACCAGTAGTTTTTTCATTTAGCCAAAAATTGGTCAGATGTTAGTGGGCTGAGGAGAACGAGGGAGCTAGAAAGGAGAGAGAGCAAGTGTAGAAACTTATTTCAAGAAATTTGTCTTTAATGAGGAATCAGGGAGGATGGGGCCTTTTTTTTTCTTTTTTAAACTAGAGAGTAATCAATGTGGTTTGGACACTGAAGGAAAGGAGGGAGTGAAGGAGAAGTTGAAGATACAGAAAAGAAAAGAGAAAGATGACAGAGAGAGGTCCTTGGTGAAGCACACCATTTTTTTTTTCTTTTAAGATGAGAGAAGGAAAATCTCGGGTGCAGAGGAATATGCACAAATTGCTCAAGGCACGTACCCTTGACCTCCACCGTAACTCTTTCCAGTTTGGTGGGAACATTTCCAACTAAGGCCATCCAGTGCTGCCAAACACTTTAAAAATACTTTAAAATCTTTATTATCAAGCTTCAGTGGCAGAGAGATTCCAAAAGGAGCCGAGAGGTCACTCTGGTGGGCACTCTTACGTACAATATAGACAACCCTTTTCAGGTTCTAATGAATTGGGGTAGCTGGTGGTACATACCTGAGACTATCAAACTACAACCCAGAACCCATGAATCTTGAAGATGATTGTATAAAAACGTAGCTTATGACAGGTGACAATGTGATTGGAAAAGCCATGTGGCACACTCCCCTTTGTCTAGTGTATAGATGGATTAGTAGAAAAATGGGGGCAAAAAAAAAAAAAAAAAAGGCACCCAGTGTTCTTTTTTACTTTAATTGTTCTTGTTCACTTTAATTTTTATTCTTATTATTTTTGAGTGTGTGGTAATAAAAATGCTCAAAAATTAATTTTGGTAATGAACACACAACTATATAATTGTACTGTGAACAACTGAATGTATGCTTTGTATGACTGCATGGTATGTGAATATATCTCAATAAAATTGAATTAAAAAACAAAAAACAAAAATCTTCATTATCAACTTTCAAAATAAGACCCGATCTTATTCATTAATGTTATTAATAATATTAAGAATATGCCATGAATATGGTGTTCAACAGTTTGGAAGCAGGTCCTGAACTCCCTCGATCCCCACGGCAGCCCTCTGAGGTGGGCAGGCCGGGCAGGAAGTCTCCTCATTTTACCGGACAGGGCACTGGGGCCCAGGAACGCTGCTCACCTCCCGGGACACGGCTGATAAAGGCCTCACAGTGGCGCGAGGTTCTGCCTGGAGCCCGGAACCCGGCTGCCTCCTCAGTGTCCCCGGCCCAGTTCCAACCCAGCTGGAGAGTGGCGGTTGCCTAGGTCACCTGCTCCTTTGCTAGCCCAGTGATCACTCATCGTTTTGGGGGTCATTTTGTCAGCACTAGTGTCCTCGCTTCTACCTCCAAGGTAATCTTCATCTCTCTACCCTATTCAAGAAAAAGAAATCCTGCTCTCCTCTTCCCAGCGTCACACTTCCTAGCTGCTGTTGAACAAACAATAAAAGCCAAAAGAGAAAACGAGTATCATTATTCCCATTTATTTCCGTAGGCACCTCCAGGAGCTCCCACACATCCAGATATGTTGGAGAGAGCCTGCGGCTGAGCCTTCCAGACACGCAGGAGACACCATGGAAGGCTAGTGGGGGGATGGGGCCGAGGACGAGGGATCAGTTCCCCGAAGGCGCCGTGCACACACCTCATGCAGTTTTTCTACGACTTTTCTCCCTGGGTCAAGTTGATTACCCACATTTATTGAGCGGCTTTCATGTAGAGCATCTTTCATGCCGAGCCCTGTCCTGTTTTTCTAGTTTGCACTACTCAAAGAACTTCTGTAGACATCTGTTAATCTTATCTCTTGTTTTATCCATCGACTCATCTTTTATATTTGCAGATAGTTCTGGAACACGTGTGGGGGCTGTGAGTGAGACCAACTGTAACCACAGTCCTTTTCACAGGCTCTGTGATGTGCATCTACTGGGCAGAGCTGAGGAAAGCAGGCAACTCAGGGAGAGGCCAAAGGAGGTTAGAGGTCAAATCCCTGACAACACTTGGCATGTGAAGAGCCGGCTGGAGCCCTTCGCCTGTCACCTCCAGCCTTTAAGCAGTAAGTGCAGCCCGGGCAGGTGTGGCAGAAGAGCCGGCACCGGGGTTCTCACAGACTCGGCCTGGAGACCTGTTCTGTCCCACGTAGCGGGGTGACCTCGATGAGAACTGGTCCCTCTCGACCCTTACTCCATCTGCAAAACCGGGATGATCTTCAAGATCCTCTCTGACATCCCTTCCAGCCCTGAGATCCGTAGGATTTCTGAGTGCAGAGCCCAGTGAGTATATCCGCAGCCCTGATTTCCCATGAGTTCGTGGGTTTTGCCATGTATCTGCCTCGATTTTCTTTGTGTATTCTGACTTCAATTACCTGTTCAGCTACTTGCCAGTGTTCATTCTCTCATCTGAGAAAACAGAGGCCAGCGGTGGGCACGGTAGCCACACGATGTTGAAGGCAAAACCCTAAAAGAGAGGGGAGGGGAAGAAAGATAGGGAAGAGCTAGGGAGGGCAAGACGAATGGTACCGAGTTCAGGTATTAAAAAATCAAGCATATTTTGTCACCTGGAGCTGATGCCCATCCTTGAATCTCACTTGTGCGCAGACAGCAGGACCTGGGGAACTGTGAGTGGAGGCTCCCCTGGTAGGGGGCTGAGGGAGAAAATATCTTCCTGAGTTTGTGGTGTCGGGAGCTAGTGAAGTGCTGTCATTCATTTGTTCAGGCTTAGTGAGGCTACGGGTGCCATCTAGGAGGCAGTCTAAGAAATCGGAGGCACAGTTCCCAGAACTCAGGCATCACTTGCGATTCTCCCAGAGTCAAGACTTTCTCCATTTACTTCTTAGCTTCTACAGTAGAAATGGTCTTAGCAGATCCCCCTTAACCAACTCCAGGGGCTGAGTGGGCCCAAGTCACCCATGGTGCACAGTGTGTTTATGGCGCGTGGTCTCTCCCTAACAGGGCTGTGCTCTTTGGCCCCACAAGTGGAGGGAGCTGTGCTCACCAAGAGACAGCTGTGTTTGTTCCCAGACCTTCTTATGTCAGTTGTATTTGTTATTGAGATTAAGCAATGTAATTATTATGTAAATGGTAGAGTAAAAAAGGCAAAAGGAAAGAGCTGATTTTACAAGAACTAATTTGAATGCTTTGGCACGTTTATGAATTGCTAACAAAACCAAACAAAACTTGCTGTTAAAATAGGTGTGGGTGAAATGACTATGACATTGTGATTGCGTCATTAAATTCTCACTCTAAATTTAATAAAGAAACTGGATCTCATAAATGATGCATTATGGATATGGATTATGAAAGACTTCACAAATTTTTATCAGTATACCCATATTAAAAAAAGAGGGAGCCTTGGACAAACTGACACCAGAAGATTGGTGAATGACTTATATTTACATGTTTCAAATGAAAACAAAATATTTAATACATGGGCACATTCTGCACTTTACCCAACTCTTAGAAATGAATTGACCAACTAGCCTAGGATAAGAGAACTTCTGCACACACCATTTGTATTAAAAATAACAGCTGTTTCCCCTAGAGGGCAGGGATTCTCTCTCCTTCATGTTTGTGTACCTCATTTACTCACTCAACAAACATTGACCAAGCACTTAGGATTCAGGGATCGTGATGGAAGCTGGGGAAAGACTGGCATCAGCGGTAGCCCTTGCCCACAGGGCACTTTTAGTTTATTTCAGCTCTTAGTGTGTGGGAGGCACCCAGGAGATTCACTGGCATTAAATAGACTTGCCGTGTTACCTGTTAGGCTTCCCAGGTAACGTGGTTTGGGTTAGGCGCCTGGGAGGATCTGATTTGTTGGGAAATGCCTGCCCCTGGCTACCCCGCGAGGTGCTGGAGGCAGACCCGTCACCAGAGCCTTCCTTGGTTCTCGGTCCCAGCAGATCTTTATCCTGCACTTCCCTGAAACAGTTCTTGACCCCCAACAGAAGTGTCTTCATCAGAGAAATGAGGGAGAGTGGTATGAGAAGTTCTCCAAGGTGCTTTTCTGTCTAACTCTCAGTTCTAACTCCTTCTGGGCTGGAGTCAGGTCCCTATGCCTGCCCCCTCTGGATGCTCTCTGCCCAGCCCTGGGGTTCTGGAGCTCTCCCCAAGGCACAAGAGGGCACTCAGGCCCTCCCGGCTGGAGGCTCTGGAAGAAGTCTGTATATGCCGCAAAGAGGGGAAGTGGCTCTTTATTTCTCTGAAGTATTTGAAAAAAAAAACAACTTTTAATTCAATATTTCATTCATACAAAAGAGTACATATAGCATATAGAACATATTAAAAAACCAAACCAGATATCCCTATAAACCTCCACCCATTTTAAGAATCAGAAATTCCTAACCCTTTGAAACCCCTCTGTGTGCCCTTCCCCAATCTGAAAATTTATTTTTATCATTTTGGAGTGGCTTTAAGCTAGAAATTTAGAAACTTCATTAATATTTGGAACAGTTACACAAATAATCAGAAATAAGGTAGGCTGAGAGTGGGTATTTGGCTTTAACTTTTTTTTTTTTAAATAACCGAACCACTATTGTGTTCACGTTGGGGCCCCCTTCAAGCAGGAACACCTGGGGAAAGGGGCAGGCCTGGCCCTTCCCTGCACTCGACATTTGGCTTTTTCAATTATTTGCTTGTCTTTTTTATACTTAAAATAAATCCACTTCTTCGTTTTCCTTTAAACAAATCCTGAGGCAACAGCAGGTGCTAATATCACATTCATCTTTGTGAGCACTTAAATGTACTGGGCCCCACCTGCTGGGAGAAGGCGACACCAACCCACCAAACGCTGGGGGAAGATCTTTCCTATTTTGCAAAAGACCTCTGTGATCCTGGCAGGTTTATTACTACGAAAAACTGGGGTCTGTCGTAGGTTACACAAACATGGGGTTTTACAAAATCTGCAAAGAGAGCCCTAGGTTGAAAAATTACCAGATACTAAACAGTACTTCTGTCTAACATAATATAATCTTACAATAGAAAGCGCCATATAGAGAATTGCTAAGAGCAAAAGAACAAAACTGACCTTGGTCTCCCATAGTTAAATAAAAATCCGTAAAACAGAAAAGTCAGACATATGACCCCAGAGCCAGGCAGTCCTGGGGGCTCTTGTGGGGAGCAAAGTGCATCCCGGAAGGAGGGATGCTCAGAGGGCAGAGGCCCCCTTCCACCACATCACCCCCCATGACACCTGGGGCCTTCCCCTCTTGGTATTCCTTGAGGCCTTTTGTTAACTTCTCCCCTTTCCAGCCCAGGTCAGAAAACCACGCTGGACCTAACTGGGGTACCAAGTGCTCCTGCCTGGGGTTTGTCCTAGGTTAAAGGGTAAGGGGTTTACAAAGTCCGTAGGGGCTGGCATTATAAAAACCCACACCCTCTGGTTAAAGACTCAAATTAAACCCAGGCTTCCATTTAGGTTCCAAGGAGCCACCTTTGGAAAGCATTACAATGGGGAATTGTCTTAATGCTAATATTGGGTGGGAGGGGACATTGGATCACCACCAATTTCTTCTTAGAGGAGGCATTTTATCATCACCAACCTAGCCATAGGGAGTCGTGGGGTCGCCATCTAACTTTTATGTTTGCAGTGCACCGTTTATTTCTAGACCCCTGGTTTTCCCATCTGTGAATGTGGGCAGTTCTGGGGAGAACTAGTTGGATTTGGCTTCAGGTAGATCTAGTGGGTGTGAAAAGAAAACTCTGGCACCCCAGGAGGAGACCTGCCTTTGGGCCCTGAGAAGCCCTGTTTCCTGTTTCCTCCAGTGTGTGACCCAGGTCCCCCTCTTCCGGAACAGATAACAGGGGGTGGGGTGGGGCAGTCATGTAAAAGGATACGGAACAGCAAGGGGCGCCCCTAGCCTGTGAGGTGGTCAGAGACAAGGGGTGTGGAAGGCCACAGAGGAACTCAGGACAGACCCGAGAGGCAACCTGGAAGGCTGAACACGGGGAACCTTCCGTCTGTCCTCCCACTCCCCTTTGCAGGTTGCGAGGGGTCGGGAGACACCCCAGCAGGACACCCAAGTCCTGGACTCTAAAGCACCCAGAGAGAAATGCTAAATGTGAGGACCAGTTAAAACCTCCAAGAAGCAGCATGTGAAAGGGACTGAGGGGTTGAGAGCTGGTCTTGGCTCAAGCCCCGTGGTCTCCTTGATGACCTTAGCCACGTTATCTTGCCTCTCTGACCCGGCCTCCTCACCTGCAAAATGAGGGCTTACCCCAGATGCATGTTTTCTTCTAGTTTGCACATTTGACAAACCTGTGAATTTAAGAACAGGTGGTACCAGCAGTCTGGGCAAAGAAGTCAGATTTAACAGAATTTTCACACACCTGGGCTGAAAGGTGGGGCTCCTGGACTTGTCTCTAGTTTCTCTAGTTTAAGTGACTGTGGGTCACTGGGTCACACTGCAATACGTGCAACTTGCCCCGCTGCTTTTTCCATTTTGCTGTGAAGTAGGAGGCCCTAGGAGAGCTACATCCGCCATCTGGGAACCGCGTCCCTGCTCCCTGACCTTGGAGGGAGCCCAGAGACCCTCAGGCTAGTTTGGTATTTGAGTGAGGACTGGGGTGGGTGTCCAGGTAACTATTAGCATAGGCTTTTGCCCAGTGGGTTTCTAAGACCTTTCTTCCCTACCTCCTTCAGGTTCTGGGTTTCTCTTTCTTCCCTCCCCCCTTCCAAGTCTATTCAGATTCTGAGGGCAGCACAGAACATTCCAGAGAGGTCAAGAAAGGATTGGCTTCTTTGGGCTTCTCTAGGACCTCTGGAATTCCCATGGGGTAGAGGGTTCAGCAAACCGAAGTACTGCAGTTAATAAACAGTGTCAAGTCCCTTTGTTACAGGATAATATCGATCTTTTTCACTTTTCTCCTGTTTGAAAACTCTTTTTCACCTCTCTAATGGATTCCACTCTCCTTAAGTTCCCAACCCTATCTCTTGCCCTTCAACCTCAGGAGATGACCTCATTCCCTTCTTTATTAGGGGAAACTGGATGATTTGAGTTTCTTTTTATGACTTATCTGTGGTTTACCTTTGTCTCCTCCTTTCTCTTGTTCCAGAGAACTGAAGTATCCTTCCTCCTTCTAAGGTCAATCCCTCCTTGGGCTTCTGATCATTCCCCTTCTTAGGCCAGGATCTCAGTTTCCTGTTGCGGGATTCCTGATCGAGTTCTCTAATTCCTGCCTCTTTTCAGACTGATTTTTGACATCTAGGTGGCCACTTTCCTGCTGGGTTTCTTTCTGGTACCTAAAACCTTTCTAGGCCAAACCATGCCCATCCCATCCCACTCTCTCTCCCTGAAACCCCAACTCTGCTAGTGGTATCATCAGAATGTAGCTACTGGGGTTGTTTCTCCACCAGATGGATAAGGCTATGTCATGCAGGTGAGTAAACAAAATCACATGGTTCTGTTAATTTTTCTTACACTTATGATTTTAGTTTCAGAACTAAAATTTTAGTCTGAGCAAGAAAGTTAACTTTGACATTTTTGGTCCATCTCTTTATAAAAACACTAATATGGGTCAGGGGACTATAAGTGAAGAGAATCACCTCCCTTTGATTCTCATAAATTATCACTTAAGCTATCTGGTTTAAATAAAACTCTTAAGTATATGGTTTTAGACTTCCATTTCAATTTAAGAGTACTTGTCGTAGGAACATATAAACTCAGGGACTCAGAAAACATTCTAAATGACACTGGAATGCATTTATGTTTTTGTGTCCACTTTCCCTAAAATCTTTACCTTTCTAAACCCAAACTCAGTCTAGGTTGTGAATCAGGACTTCAGAGGCAGATTTTCTTTAATCTGGGAAGGGGTGGAGCTTCCTTATAGAGAGTTTCCCCCCCTCTTCGTCTTCCCATTTCACAAGCTGGAGTCTGCTTCTGAAATTAAACCCTATCTGTTACCCCTTCACACAGAATCAAAGGCCTGGATGATCCCCTCTAGACCTTAGGAAACCCAATCAAATGGCTCTCTGATGCCCCCCTCTGGCACACACCACTGTCCGTGGAATCCCAAGGTTTTCCTTTCAGGGCCCATCGGCCTGAAAGAGTTTGGTGTCTTGACAAGGGAGTTTTCAGGTATTCAGAACCCTGCGGTGGATGGCAGTTTATGTCAGCACCTGAAGGAGGCAAGAGTGGGCCAGGGACGGGGTCCCCAGGGAGGCAAAGAAAATGAGCCAAGAGTGAAAAGCCAGACTGGTCCCGGCAGGGGCGGTCCAGGGGACTGAGTTAGAAGGTCCCTAAGGTTCCTTTCAGAAGGGCAAAGCTCTCTGAGATGTAATCACATTTAAAAGGGAATACTGATTAGAAAACAAACAAAAAATGGATGGCTAAGGCTTTAAAAGGCATGCCTAAAATAGTGATTCTTATAATGTACTTTACTCCCTATCCTCTGTGAGAGAAGCAATGAAAAGTCTGAAGTCAGTGAGAATTTTCATTCTGATTTTGTTTTACTTTCTAGGTACTAATAGCTGGACATATAAGAGATGGTGTAATTTTGGATACGGGTTGTTCTTTGCCTGCTACCCTTTGCATCAGGAAGTAGAGGATGGATTTAAATTTCCCTCAGGGGTATTATGCATTCATCTTCAGCACACTTTCAGGCTCTCTTTATATAGTCCCTTGGTCAGAGAATTTGGTGAAGGGTGCCTACTAAGTCAACTGTTCCTTAAAACCAGGGAAGGGGAAACGATTGCAGTCAGGGGCTGATGCTTGGGGCCAGTCAGCTCCCAGAAAGTCACCTGAACTCCCATTCTGAGCAGCCCCATGGTCCCAGCAAGCCTAAGAACCAGGCCTTCTGGATCCCGGGTGTCCAGGTTTCAGCACAGTAATGCCACTGACTGGGATGTTCCCAGGCCAGCCCTGCTTACAGGGAGAAAAGGGCCTGCCTCATTTGAAAACAAGCACCCAAATCTTTTGAAGGAAAGATGAGCAGTCTGACAAATCTTTTTTTTTTTTTTTTTGTGGTAAACAGTACAGCCTAGAATAATGTTTTATTTAGATAATTCTAATAAAAGATACTGGAAAGTAAAACACACTAAAAACTTTATTATAAGTATCACACTTCTAAGTTTGCATCAGTCTGATACATTTCCGCTGATTTTGCAGAACATAGTAGTTGCACAATTTCCTTAAATCTTAATCAACTTGCTTTAGATCTTTTATTGCTCATTTCAGCCCACTTCTTGCATTCCTTGCCCTGATGAGCATACTCTGTATCTGCCTTCCCTTACCCTTCTGTTCAGATCACAGCCTAGGAGCCAGGGAGCACCTGCTTCCAGAGGAGCTGGCTGCGAGCAGTGAGGACCAGGCAGTTTAGCTCTGCAGTTGGGCAAAAGTCAGGCAAAACCACGGCTTCAGATATTTTCTCTTCTCTCCTCGGGGCCAGTGCACCTGGAGCCAGCCCCCAGACAGTCCAGTGGGGCCCTCGTTTTGCTCCAGGAAGCCCACTCTTCTCTTCATCTCCTCTTTGTCCTGTTCTCTCCTCTAGAAAGTGGCTAACTCTGGACATTCTGAGCCAAATTAATTCCAGTTAAGTTTCTTGGAGGGTTCCAGAGCCTTGAACTGGTACTTTATTATTCCTTGAACTGGTACTTTATTATTATTATCTCTAACGGAAGTAAGGAGGAGCTGGGGAAAATTCCCTAGACTGGAACGGCCTGGGAGGAAAGTGGAGTGGACCTGAGTTCCCTGCTTCTCCCTGGGCGAGCAGGCCTGGCTAATACTGGCTGCTCACCTCCTCGGAAGTCTGCATGATTGACAGCACTGGGGCTTAGTAACAAACTTGAGAAAAAAAAATAGTGATTAAAAAGTCCGTAACAAATAATTTGACATACCCTTTCTGAAATGACATTGCTCTTTTCCCCTTTAAGATTATGATGATCAAATATTATGTAGGATAATGCATTATAGTAAAAAGAAGAATACTACAACAGCAGTAATTTTCCATCTGGATTGCTATTTTACTGCTTGCAGAAATCTGTGATTTTAATGCATTTTAAACACACATTAGGAATAAGTGATAATTCCCCAAATTAAGGAAAATATCCGATAAAAAAATAAAGATAGAAAATACATGCTAATTTAATGGCAAACTTATTTTTGATATTGTAACTGTAATCAATAATCTTGGAGTTTTGGATAGGGAAGCAGTAGGGACCTCCCTGTACCCACGAGAACACCGTCGCTATCCAGAGTGCCTGGTCCTCTGGGGCTGATTTGTAAGTGGGGACGGCATCCACTGTCGTCGGAGCCTCAGGCCCGTCAGTGCTGCAGCAGGAAGTTGGTAGCCACATTAAGGTCATTATTTGAAGCTCTCAGGGCTTCCAAAGCATCACCTCTGGAAAATCCCATTTCCATGAGTCGGGCGACCTAAAAAGAGAAATAAAACCAGAAACATGATGATGCTGACAACACTTGGCCCCCAAATGCTCTTCATGTGTTTTGTAGGAAAGGTCAAAACCTATCAAAAACAAATGAACAAACAAAAACCAAGCAACTAATATTCTTTTCAGTGTGAAATCTGATGTCTAAAAAAATTAGAACAGGTTATATGCTTAATTGCTTACCATACACAGCCATTAGATATGCATTATCTCATTTAATGCTCATTTTATAGATGAAGAAACAGGGCTTTGGAGAGGTGAAGTAACCTGCTGGGACCCACAGAGCAGGTGGTGGGGACGGCCTTGAAAGCAGGTCTGCATCGACCGTCCTGGGCTCCACCACCTGGCCACACTCCTTGAGTGTCAACTTGGATTCTTGAGGAATAATTTATGAATGTCACGTTTCCAAACACATGTGGACAACTGCATAACTGAAGTTTTATTCCTGATGCTGGCAGACACTGATGATAAATGTGCACTTTAAGTTCTTGTCATCACACGGTCTGGGAACTTCTTCTTTTTGGTGCTCATATCTCTCTAACAGTTGCAACATTTGCTAAGGTCCCGATTGACAAGGAGGCTGGCTCTCCCCAGCCTGGGGCTTCTATAGACAGTGGCAGCAAAGAGCAAGAGTGGAGCTAAGCCAGGGATAGCAACCATGGAAAGAAGGTAGCTAAAGCCACCAAGCGTAGGGAGGGCCAAGTATGAATTTTTTTTTGACCACAAATCCTGAATCTGCGAATACAGAGGTTTCCTGTATTTCAAGTCTTCAATGCCAAAAAAGGTAGTGTTACTAGAGTTTAAGTGTAAGTCCAGTTGTTTGGAACCTATTTTCCCATTTAAAAAGTACTATAAAAATAGTTATGGGCCCAGCTTAGCCACAGGAATCCATTTTTGTGTGGGTGTTTGTAGCGAGATACACTACATTTGCAATAATGTAACAAAAAATTATAAACAGATTTTCAGCAACTTTTGGTTTAAGAGGCTTTTGTGGGCTGAGCAGAGGACATGATCTCTATTTTTAATTTTTATTTCCTATAGAAAGCAATGCACTTGGTGTTACATAGTGAAAAGAGAACAGGCCCAATACTGGCTTTCCTTCCTCTGATTAGGATTCTGAAGGGTGTGGGTGTGAGTGTGGGGTGGCTTGAGCAGGTGGACAGGGCATGGGCCAGGCTTACATGAGTGAAAGGATGACCCAAAGAGAGGAAGAAGGTGCAGTGCACAGATAGGTGGGGAGTGAGGAGGACAAGTTGAGTAACATCTCAGGCACCACCCAGGCTGACACCCAGACCCATCCCCCCCAAAGAGCATTAGAGAAAGTGAACCCAGCTAGAGGAACTGGGAAAACACTTTGCAGGCGTTGGAGTTTCTACACGGTGTTGTTTCAAACTGAGGGGTGTGATCCATTCCACTGGTGGGTCATGAACACTTAGCGGGTTAAAGACTAAGATTTTAAAAATGCGTGTAATAAGGGTATTCTTTCCATAAAACTTTAACTTCAGCTCTCTATATTTACATATATGGGTGTAGTGGGCTGCACCATAAAAATGCATTTCTTACTGTGGGTTGCGGTCAGAAACATTTGACAAGTGTTTTCTAAAGGAATGGTCTGTGCCTATGAGAAGGGCCATCCAAAGGTGAGCAGGTGTATGGCGGAGCACATATATGTGAAAGATGGTGAGATGTCCACATATGATTTCAAGCTTAACTCCCCAGATTGGATGGGAAGCTATGGAAAGAATGGGATGAATCATCTAGCTTTGTTTCCCACCCAAGGCAAGAGCCCCTTTTTCTAGCATATCAGCCTTGGTTGCCCTAGATCACTATGGAAACTGAAGGGCTACTGTTACTTAAGGAGAAGAAATTGGCCTCTCGGTAACTGCCATAGTAGGACTTCAGAGGTCCTAATTTTGCCCTTTGAAGTAGTACAAAACAACCCTCCTCTCTTTTCTACATCAAGAACTTCCAGTGTTTGAAGGCCAGTTTCCTTCCTCCCCTTCATCCCTTCACTTTCTTAGGGCAGTCCTCTCCACCATACCTCCTGGGTTTATTCCAGACCCACGAGGGTGCTCCACATTCCCACCTGTGCTCTGCCTGGAAGCTCTTCTCTTTGCTCTGGCTGGGTTAACTCCCTTCCTCCATCAGATCTGGGGGCACTAGGCACTTTCTCTAGGACTAGTAGGAATCCCCAGAGCGGAAGTCCTTCTGGCACCATTTACCTCTCTGTCCTGTGCTTATTACAGCTGTGATTTTACATGTATTTGTAGGACCAATTGCTTCTCCCCACCCATGAGATTGGAAGTTTTCAAGGGCCGTGACTACCTTGGTTCATCATTGTGTTTCAGTCTCCAGCACTTTCCAACCCAGTCCCTTTCTTCTAAATGCTCTCTTGTTAATGAACGCCATCCCCAAATAGTGCCCAGAGCTGAGCACAATATCACCGGTGTGGTCTGGCAGGGCAAAGGGCAGTGAGACAACGGCCTTCGTATGGTCTCAACGCTTAACTTCGATTATTACAGTAGAGGAATGCTTTAGTAGCATGTGCACACATGTGTATGTGAGGGTGTGCAAGCTTTTGTGTATGTAGTTATATCACACTGTTGTGGCCTGCTAAAAACCCTCCAATATTTTCACATGAAATGCTCTCAAGCCAGGTTTCTCAAATCCAACCCTCTGAGTTTACACATCTCTGTTCAATTTCACCTGATGGTTTGCCAGCCAACTGAAATTAATTATTTTGAATTTTAATTCTGTTGTCTACTATGTTAATCATCTCTCTTAAACTTGTATCATCCCTAAATTTGGTGGACAAACCTCTACAACTTCATTCAAGTTATTACAGATAAAAATGTCAAACACCGCAAGGTCAAAGATGAGCCCAGAACTCACCAGAGACCTCCTCTTGTATTCAAGTGGGTAATCAACATTTTTAGAGATTTTTAACCACTTTCAAACCCACATCATTATTATTATCCGTTCCACAGTGTCTATTATCCATTCCACATATCTCTTAAAGGAATGAGATGGGGTCAAATATCTTGGATGACATTTTGTGTCATTAGGATTAGTTTGGTGCCTTTAGACCACAGCACTCTTTTTCATGTTTACAAATCATTTCTTTGATAATCTATTTTAGGCTTCTGCCAGAAATCAAACATCAATTTTGCCTTTCAATTCTCAGAATTCATACCGTTCCCTTTCCTGGGTGGCTGTGGTGTGGGGTGGCAGTTAGGGGGAGTTTTCAACTGAGTTCTACTGCCCTTCCTTTCTGTACTCCCAACCGGTACAGGGGGTGAGGAATGATAGAAGATTGTGCTGGATATGTGTCAACGAGGAAGAAAAACCTCACCAATCTAGACAGATACACTTACTAGGTTATTTCCAATCTGGGTTGAAATAGCCCTTTTATGATGTTTAACCCAATGACTTCCAGCTGAAGGACCACTACCTTTAGTAGAGATAACTTATGCCAGTGAGGAGTTGGTTAGCTCTACGCTCTCTCTTTGTTATCTATGAACATGCTACTACAGTCCCCAAACAACTCATTCTTAATAACTTTAAATAGAATGGAGAAGGCTACATTTACTATCTTCAGCATTTTGTCACCTATAGTATCTCAAGTATAGCTATGGACTGGCTTCTTCTTTGCCCCTAGCAGCAGGGCCAAATCTAATTGCTGTTCACAGTCAGCAATTCTGAAGTTTGGCAAATCATGATTCATAATCTGGAGCTGATGAAATCCAGACCTAGATCCAGTGCTGATAACGTGGAGGAGTGTTTGACTACGACTTCCATTTGGTATGTGAGTTTCCCTCCACTGACTATGTACTCGGTTTGTCATCCAGAAGATGATGACAGTGGGTTGGTTACACACAGGCAATCAAGGCAGAAGCAATGGCCTGAATGACAGAGAAAACCCCAGGACATGCAGCACTTCTCCCTTCCTAGAGGAGAAGAAATCCTTCAGAACTAGGATTGCTGGGCTATGTCTCTGCTCAAATGTAAGTGATATCCCAGTTTGAGAACAAAAGCTTTTCCTCTATGCAGAGCTTCCTTCTGAGTTCATTCTCTCTCTCTCAAACACACCCACCACACATTCACCACTGCTGCTTTGACAACTGAGCCAGGATTTTCACAGATCTTTGCTGAAGAGAGTGTTTTAAGGTTAGCAATCATGCCCCTATAGCCAAATTGGCTTCAGAGCTTTTTGCATTTTTTAGGGGTGAGAAGACAAGCGTGACTAGAGAATTTTCATTGCTGACTGACCTGGTATTTTTATCATATAAAAAACAACTGACTGAGTAGAAACAGTGTTAACACAGTTCTTCTTTTCAAAAAATACATGAACAATCAATCACACTAGGGAAGGGTGACTGTAAGTTCTCCCTAGCAACCCAAACTATAAATATCCAAGGAAAAATGATATGGCATGCTTTGGTTACAACGCTCTGGTTGTAGCAGTTTGGGCATGTGGATAATAATCAGTCAGTCATGATCAGGAGAAGTAAAGAGATAACGGTTCAGACGGGTGTCTGTTTAACTGCTGCCATCCTATAATGGCAGGGTGATTGGACTGGGCCCCACAAGTCTGTTGGGTATTCTACTGCTGTCCTTTCTTTAGTAATTTCTAAGGTTCATAGTCCAGAATATAAGAACTGAAGCAAAAAACAGCAACACAGGGAACAGATGTTTATTGCTTTCTTTGGTGGATACTAAAAAGTACTGCTCTTGACCTTATCTACTCAGAGAAGTCCAGTTTGCTCAATCTTAGTGCATTTCATTACTCTCTGTGTGGTGAAAGGCTCAAGTGAAGCATGAACTCATGAACTCAAATGGTAGAAAGATAAAATTGAGGCTTGTGCACACCTATAGTTGGGTAAGCAAAACATAGATACGATACCAGAAGCTCACGATTTCTTAAAGTAAAAGTAAAGGAGATGTTGGCAGCCATTTGGGATGTGATTGAAAGTAGGAGAATCACAACAGCAATCCCTTCAGACGGCAGGAAGATGTGATTTCTAGAGTTAGATCCTTTCACCACGTATTCAACATATGACCCTCACTGGAGAACTAAAGCCTCTGGCTCTCAGTTTGAGGATAAGAGATATGTAGGTGAAGGGCCTAGATCCGTGAAACAGGTGCTCAATAAACATTACCTCTTATGGTAATTATTGTCCTACTTAAGAGTGATTGGGTTAGATGTGTGAAAATCCTTCTCCCTGAACTTGGACTCTCAGGCCTCAGTTCAGAGGCTTTGACAATATGACAAAACCACCCTTGAGCTTTTAGGATCTGGGGTTGTCGGTTTTGGCATTCCCTTTAATGTGCTTCCATGTCAGTAACTTTATAGCCTTTGCTGGTCAAGGAACTGATGTGTCATTTACAATGACCAAGTGCAGCATGGGTTTTAGAGCGGGCCTTTGCTAGCACAGAATGGCTACAAGGAGAGTTTCTGATCAGAAAGGTCACCCTATGGAACCCTGGTCATTGTTGTCATGGGAGAAACCCACGCTCCTCTCCAGATCACAGGAAACCTAATTAAATCCTGGCACCAGAGCCCAAAACACCCACATGTACACATGCAGCCATGGTTAAGTACAGCTACAATGAAAAACAAATCTAGAGTGACTCTTTCTACACATTTCTAAGGTTGAAATGGCATAAATGAGAATTGCCCTATGAAAAATAACATGATGGGAGTGAAGAAAGTCAGAGAGATAGGAAAAATCTCTTTTCAAAAGGTGAGCATAAAATTCTAACAAAATACCTACATTGTTTTAAATATGAGCAAATACTCAATTATGATGATTATATAATGTTCTTTATAGATCCTCAGTCCACCTCCCGCCACTTCATATATATATACACATATGCTGCAAAACATATTAAATGACACTGAAAGCCTAAGTTCATTCTTTTTCTTTTTAGTTTAGCTATTGGAATGTGAACCATCTGTTACTTATCTGATCTAACATCCATGTGAAGAGAAATTTTCAATGTAAAATCACTTGAACTTATTTGACCGGAAGATAAAAATACATCATGATGTGTTTAAATCAAGTTGTTAGAATAGAGGAATGTCATTAATTTTAAAAATATTTACTGAATATAACCTTTGCTTTAAGGACCTACCCTTATGAGTTGGGTATCTGTGTGATGATGTTATGTCGTCTGCTTTCCCTGGAGGACAGAAAGCTCCATGAGGGTTGGACTATGTGAACCTGTTTCCCAACAACATCTAAAGGAAGCCGGGCACATAAAAGGTGCACCAACATTGACTGAGAGAAGGAGTAACTAGAGAAGTGGTGAATGAGAAGGTGTGTTAATTTAGAGATGTTTGTTCTTTAAGCAACTGACAGCCTGTTGGGGGAAAATGACCAATAAATATCTTGAGGACAAAATGAGAAAGCTGGTAAAACACTTAGAGCTCTTCAAAAGAAACATGCTAAGACATATACATTTTCTCATGTAAGCAGAGCCAACAGCAGGGCAAATGTGTACTTTGTGTTCTCAATCAGTATTGCAATGACCAGGTTTGTAGTAGCCTGAAATGCCCCATAGCAATTTTTTTAAAAAGCATTACCTTCAACATTCTCTCTCCATTTCAGAGCCTAGCACATACCTTCTCTCTTCTGCTTATGCATCACAGGAATGCTTTGGTCTAAAACTTCTCACCATAAGACATCAATCAGATTATAGTTCATCTTAGTTTCTAGTCTAAAAATCTGAATGATCCTTTTCTCTAATGTCTTTCAGAACTCAGCTATAGTCAGGTTAGTATTCAAAGGGGGTGCTGTGCTTTTCCTATTGTCCACACCCACTTACCCATAAAAACTACAGCTACTAACGTGTAACATCTCCAAAGCCTGTTTTCCATAACTGAAAACTTGACTTCATAGAGGCAATGATCAGAGATATTTGACCTAAAGGATATCAAGGAGGCACCACAGCCAAAAGAGCGCTGCCACGGTTTTCTGAAAATGTTCCAAAGGAGAAAGGATGAAATCTATTTTGCCTATAATATGCTTTTCAAAGAGAGACCATACTGAATGAGAAAAGAAACTTGTAAAGACAGATAAAGCTGTAGCTGTCCTGGTTTTCCTTTCCTCTTTTTTTTTTTTTTTTAAATATCTTCCGTGATTTGGGATGGATACCTTGTTTTCCTAGTATCTCAAGGTAATTCTTACTCAAGAAAACTAATGAGATGCTGTATTGATATTCTACTTTCAAGTCAACTACTCTTTGGTACAAGTAAAATAGTAGGACATTCATTCCAATAGTGATTCCTTTCAGTGAAATACTCCTCTGCTTGTTTTGTACAAATAAGACTGTGGTTTTCATTAACTTCCCTTTAGCTAAGGGTGTCAAAAACAAAAAAAAAAATTTTTTTTTTTTGATTCTTACTTCCCAAATTCTAATACTTTCAGGACTGATGTCCACCTGAAATGCACCTCCTACCTGCTGCCAGGCTGGGTTGTCCATACATGCAGACAACTTTCCCGGTTTGCAAGTGTGTCCCCTTCAGGAGAAGCCTGCCAGGGGGAGTAACGGGCTATTCCAGGAGGTGGCTTGCCCTTCCTAGCCCTGCATTATAACCATTACTTGTTACCTAGTGGGACAGGCCGCCTCTCCTATACCATCCCACCCTGACGCAGAGTCTTGTAGGTTGGCGCAGCTCTCCTTCCCTGTTATCTGACCATTGTCTTCCTTCTTAGAGAAGCCGAACTCCCTTTATCACACCTACAGACTGCATGAACTGTTCTTGTTATTTTATATTCTTGCCCAGGCTGTGGGCTGCTTAGCAGCAGGTCTGTCTGTGCCCCTTGTGTTTGCACTCCTGGTGCTTAATTCAGGGTTTGGAACTTACTAGGCCCTCAGTATAAGTTGGATGAGCTCCTTTGCTTGTATATTTTGGAGTACCAGCAGAATTAGGCACCCAGTAAAAACTGGTTAGTTATTTGATTGCCACCCAATATTTCACTGTAACAAATTGAACTTTGGTATTTTGTTAAAACACATTTCCAAGATACTGGAGTTAAGAGATGAAAGCTTTGACATGGTACCACTCTCTATCAAGTTTTTCAGTGATAATTATTATGAAAGGGAAGTCCACTGACCACACCTTCATATTCAGCCCTTCTCTCTTTATTCCTTCCCTCAACTAATGTCAAAGCACCTTCTGTGTGTCAAGCTCTGCTACAGGTGTCGTGTGTGGTGGGAAACGAGGCAGATGTGGAACCAGCCCTCATGAAGCTTACTGTGTATCAGGGAAAGCAGACAACAGTCAAGTTCCACAAAGACCCAATTCATTACAATTATAAATACTCAGAGGAGAAGTATAAGGTATAACTCAAAACAAATATCACTGAGGGTGTTGTTTTCATAAGGTGAGTATTTTAGGGTTTATGAGTAGAATTTTTGAAGTTAGTAGTGAGGCTTCCTGAGACGAGAAGAGAGAAGAGAACCTCACTAAGACTTAGATTCTCTAATACCAAATACATTTTACTATTTCTCAGCTAAGGTTAAAATGTCTTGTGTGCTTAAAGTTAATCTCTGTCCAAATGGGCTAATCAAACTTTCAGAAAACATTAACGGAATCAATATGGTGTGTCTCATGTATTATAAATGTAGGGTAAGAGTCTTGTAATATCCAGGTTTATACCATGTTTCCTAGGCAGAAATGGAAGAAATTATATATAGTCGAGTCTCATCATTCATGGATTCCGTATTTGTGAATCTGCCTAATTGCTAATTATAAATTTATAATTTATTTATTTATAAATTTCAGGACCATTCATGTGCAGAGTGGTGAAATATTTGAATCACCCAATGTGCATGTTCCTAGCTGAGGCTGAACAAGGTGATGTTCTACCTTCTTGTTTTCTTGTTTCAGCTCTCATAATGTAAACAAGTGTCCTGTTCATGGTATATTAGTGCTATGTTTCTCGCATTTTTGTGCATTTGTTTTGGTGATTTCACTATTTAATATGGTGCCCAAGCATAGTGCCAAAGTGCTGTCTAATGTTCCTAAGCCAAGAAGGCTGGGATGTGCCTTAAAGAGAAAATATGTTACATAAGTTTTGTTTGAGTATGTGTTATAGTGTTGGCTGTGAGTTCAATGTTAATAAATTAACAATATATAGTAAATAAGAAACACACATAAAACAGAGTTATGTATTGATTGGTTGATGAAAATCTTGTGACCAGAGGCTCACAGGAACTCTGTATTTCTTTCAGGAGCAATGGTTCAGCATTTGCTAATTCAGTGTTTGTGGTGACTTTACAGAACACATTGCCATGAACCAAGAGAACTGACTGTACATGAGTATGATTATAATGTGTCCTTTCCTCCTCCAACCTCCAGGGAAACCTGATGATGTTACTTTCCTGTTCAAAATCCTTCCATGGTTCCTTCATGCTAATGAAAGTGTAACTCCACTGCACTGCGCACAGGCCTCCTTCCCAACCAGCTCTTCCCTCTCCCCACCCCAGCCCAGTCACCCTCCACCCTCACCTCAGCTACTTGTCGTTCCCCAAAGTATATACGCTCTTCTACCATGCCACATCTGTATGGGTGCCACTGCCCCAACCCTCACAGCATTTGCAATGTGGTCTCAGTTTCAATAGTATTTATAACACTTTGATACAGCTGTTTACTTGTGCCTATCTCCCTTACACTAGGTTCTTCAGAGAAAACAGCCTTATTTATCACTATATTTCAAGTACCTAGAACAGTGTTTAGCTTGGTGCCGAGTAGACAGTTGATAACTGTTGGTTCACTAAAAGAATGAAAGAAATGAAAAGAAGTTTGTGTTTATCTTCCTTTTGTTGAGTCCTAACTTTGGTTTAGTCCTCTCTGATTTTTGCCTATGTGTCCCACGAAGTATAGATTGAAGGGTCATTTTCTAAGCTTTGGGATGGTTCAAAAGAGAAAAACTTGAGTGTTCTCCCTTCTGATTAAAAAAAAAGTCTGAAGCAAATATGACACACTCACTATTTGTTAATTTTGTGTCTAAGGTATATAGGTATAGTGTAAAATCCATGCTCAAAAGAGAGTGAGTGAGCGAGAGTGAGTGGGGGGAAGGAATAATGGATATACTTATTTTTAAGATAGCAGGCATTTGAGTACATTTGGTTATTAAAAAGACTTTCTTGGGTGGCTCTTGGCTTTGGAATAGTCTTAAAAGGAGCAGGGATTGTGTTTCCAAGGAGTCATGAACTGGCCAAGGTACTGATTCTATTCACTGAGAAACAAAGAAAAGGTAGGAGTGGAATTTGAAGAACTAAAAATCCAGAAACTTAACAATAGCAAAAGTAGAAAAGGTAGTGAAAAATTTCTAAGGTTGTATGATAGACTATTATTGGATTTAATAAAGGATGCACATTCTTTCTTAGAATATTCTTTGTTTTCAAAATATCTGGCATACCTTTCCTATCCACTAGATTTTCTTACAAACTCTCACTAAAGTTCCTAAAGTACTTGTTTACATCATAAAAACTTTAAATTATCACTTTAAATTTTTATAAATTGAAAAATTCTAATTATTTTTCTTGGTTTAGAAAATTCCTAAGTTTCTTAATGCATTAAAATTACATGACTCTGATATTTAAGTAAAGAAAATACAAGCATACTTGGAATATTAAGCTTTAAGTTTTGTTAATTCAAACTATTTTAATGTGTTATTAACAAATAATATTTTAGATGGTGTCTAGTATCAACAAATGAATCAAAAGATTATACACTAACTGTAACTTTCTAAACTTTACTGTAAACATCTTAAGGGTAAGAACAGTATCTTTTAAAGTTTTTACAGTCTCTATAGCACCTACCACAAGAAATACTAAGAGCGCACATAATAATCCAGTGAGGATGTCATGTCTTTATAATGATGACGGTTAAGTGCCATTTTCAAGATAATCAAGAAACACAGACATAAAACTTAGAAAATCAACGAATAAGACAGATATGTTAAAAACAACCTCTTTTCACAACACAGAGCAAGGAAGAAGTACATGCTGTTTTAAACTGAGATTGACAACATGTTAACCTCATTGTTATTCTGGGAGGATGAGGGAAAAATGATTCATTAAAAATCTAAAGACTTCAATAACACACATTCTTCTTGTTCTCACGTTTTGACACTTTTTTCAACGTGCCCAAACTAAAAAATATCTCTCACCTTTAAATACTTCATATTGTTAACGGATGCCCTGGGAGGAATGTGATTCACTGTTATGTCAATTAAACGGTAAAATAACAGATCTTTGATGCTTCTCACCAGAATGAGAGTATCATCTTATTTTTTAACCTGCCACCAGAAAGATTGGGTTTTATTTTCTTATCCATGGGAATAACATTTTTCTAGAAATTCTC
Source organism: Choloepus didactylus (assembly GCF_015220235.1). Classification (NCBI taxonomy): domain Eukaryota; kingdom Metazoa; phylum Chordata; class Mammalia; order Pilosa; family Megalonychidae; genus Choloepus; species Choloepus didactylus. The sequence goes on from NC_051318.1 coordinate 36,954,508, forward strand.
CAGTGGAGGTGGAAGAAAAGAGCTATGGCTCCATAAAACACCTCTCAATCCTAAGGGCTGGTTCAATTCATCAGTCACCTTAAATTGGGTTTTCTCAAAAGCATTAACCATGGCCTAATCCAGGCATGGCAGTAGAAGCCCTGCTCAGGGGCACCTCTTGAGTTCCAGAAAAGAGTCAGGATATACTTTGCCACAGCGGCTGGGTGCCTTGAGTCTGACTTGCGTTTGTTTAATCTGCAGAGAGGGGATAGGGGACAGGATGGCTTGGGTGGTATGACCAGCTGACCTCGATTTGTTTTGTGTGATGAGAAGAAAGAAATTTTCATAAGCAGTGGAAACATCAAAATGTTACCACATGCTCTAAATTTTAAAGATTTTTTTTTCAAATTTCTAGTTTGAAATAATTTCAGATTTATACGAAACTTTCAAGAATAGTACCAAGAACCCCTGATTATTCTTCAACTAAATTCACCAATTGTTATTTTGCCACAGTTACTTTCTCTCTGTCTTTACATGCACACCCAAGGACACATTAATTTTTCCTGAGCCATCTGAAAGTAGGTTGCATTTATCATGTCCCTTTACCCCAAAATATTTCAGTATGTATTTCCTAAGAATGAGAATATTCTCCTTCCTAAGCACAGTATAGACAACAACTTCTAGAAATTTTACACTGATATAATACTGTTTTCTAATGTACAGTCCAATTTCATCAACTGCCTCTAAAATGTTTTTTGCAACAGAATTTTTTTTATCCAGTACAGAATCCAGTCTAGGATTATGTATTACATTTAGTTACCATGTCTCCTCTTTAGTCTCCTTTAAGTTGGAATGGTTTATGACATTGGTATTTTTTTTTTTTTTAATTCAGTTTTATTGAAATATATTCACAAACCATACAGTCATCCATGGTATACAATCAACTGTTCACAGTATGATCATATAGTTATGCGTTCATCACCACAATCTATTTCTGAACATTTTCCTTACATCAGAAAGAATCAGAATAAGAATAAAAAATAAAAGTGAAAAAAGAATACCCAAACCATCCCCCCATCCCACCCTATTTGTCATTTAGTTTTTACTCCCATTTTTCTACTGATTTTTTTTCAATTTTTTAACTTTGTTTATCAAAAAATTAAAAACAAACAGGCAAACAACAACCAAAAAAACCCCACAACATTTCAAACAAAGCAATGGATTAAGGAAAACAAATAACCTAAAATAACTACTTTGCTTCCAATATGTTCCTACCATACCCCAAGAACATTAATAAACCATGTCCAAACAGAGGAGTAAGAAAAACAAATAATCTAAAATAACTACATTGCTTCCAACATGTTCCTTCCATACCCCAAGAAAATTAACAACCCCTAAGAAAACAAAGGAATAAGAGAAAAAAAAAACCTAAAATAACTCTATTGCTTCCAACTTGATCTTACTATATCCAAGAAAGTTTACAAACCATAATCATTCCTGAGCATTCCCATAACATTGAGATTACCCTCCATAGTTTATCCGTCCTTATTAGATTATCATTCCCCCTCCACTAATTGGTATCTCTAGGTCCCCTACATTCTACAGTATAAAACATTGTACATTTTTCACAGAATTCACATTAGTGGTAACATACAATATCTCTCTTTTTGTGCCTGGCTTATTTTGCTCAGCATTATGTCTTTTTTTTTTTTTTTTTTTTTTTTTTAATCTTCATTTTATTGAGATATATTCGTATACCACGCAGTCATACAAAACAAATCGTACTTTCGATTGTTCACAGTACCATTACATAGTTGTACATTCATCACCCAAATCAATCCCTGACACCTTCATTAGCACACACACAAGAATAACAAGAATAATAATTAGAGTGAAAAAGAGCAATTGAAGTAAAAAAGAACACTGGGTACCTTTGTCTGTTTGTTTCCTTCCCCTATTTTTCTACTCATCCATCCATAAACTAGACAAAGTGGAGTGTGGTCCTTATGGCTTTCCCAATCCCCTTGTCACCCCTCATAAGCTACATTTTTATACAACTGTCTTCGAGATTCATGGGTTCTGGGTTGTAGTTTGATAGTTTCAGGTATCCACCACCAGCTACCCCAATTCTTTAGAACCTAAAAAGGGTTGTCTAAAGTGTGCGTAAGAGTGCCCACCAGAGTGACCTCTCGGCTCCTTTTGGATTCTCTCTGCCACTGAAGCTTATTTCATTTCCTTTCACATCCCCCTTTTGGTCAAGAAGATGTTCTCCGTCCCATGATGCCAGGTCTACATTCCTCCCCGGGAGTCATATTCCACGTTGCCAGGGAGATTCACTCCCCTGGGTGTCTGATCCCACGTAGGGGGGAGGGCAGTGATTTCACCTTTCAAGTTGGCTTAGCTAGAGAGACAGGGCCACATCTGAGCAACAAAGAGGCATTCGGGAGGAGGCTCTTAGGCACAACCATAGGGAGGCCTAGCCTCTCCTTTGCAGCAACCGTCTTCCCAATGGTAAAACCTGTGGTAGAGGGCTGAACCCATCAAACCACCAGTCCCCTATGTCTGTGGTCATGTTAGCAACCATGGAGGTGGGGTAGGCGAATACCCCTGCATTCTCCACAGGCTCCTCAAGGGGGCACTACATCTTTTTTTTTTTTTTCCTTTTTTTTTTTTTTTTTTTTTAACTTTCCCTTCTTTTTTAAATCAACTGTATGAAAAAAAAGTTAAAAAGAAAACAAACATACAATAAAAGAACATTTCAAAGAGACCATAACAAGGGAGTAAGAAAAAGACAACTAACCTAAGATAACTGCTTAACTTCCAACATGTTCCTACTTTACCCCAAGAAAGTTACCTAATATAGCAACATTTCTGTGAACTTGCTCCTACTATATCCATCAGAAATTCACAGACCATAGTCATTCCTGGGCATCCCCAGAACGTTAAATAGCTTATCTGTTCTTCTTGGATTATTGTTCCTCCTTCCTTAATTGCTCTCTATTGCTAGTTCCCCTACATTCTACATTATAAGCCATTTGTTTTACATTTTTCAAAGTTCACATTAGTGGTAGCATATAATATTTCTCTTTTTGTGCCTGGCTTATTTCGCTTAGCATTATGTCTTCAAGGTTCATCCATGTTGTCATATGTTTCACGAGATCGTTCCTTCTTACTGCTGCGTAGTATTCCATCGTGTGTATATACCACATTTTATTTATCCACTCATCTGTTGAAGGACATTTGGGTTGTTTCCATCTTTTGGCAATTGTGAATAATGCTGCTATGAACATTGGCGTGCAGATATCTGTTCTTGTCACTGCTTTCCGATCTTCCGGGTATATACCGAGAAGTGCAATCGCTGGATCGAATGGTAACTCTATATCTAGTCTTCTAAGGAACTGCCAGACTGACTTCCAGAGTGGCTGAACCATTATACAGTCCCACCAACAGTGAATAAGAGTCCCAATTTCTCCACATCCCCTCCAGCATTTGTAGTTTCCTGTTTGTTTAACGGCAGCCATTCTAACCGGTGTTAGGTGGTATCTCATTGTGGTCTTAATTTGCATCTCTCTAATAGCTAGTGAAGCTGAACATTTTTTCATGTGTTTCTTGGCCATTTGTATTTCCTCTTCAGAGAACTGTCTTTTCATATCTTTTGCCCATTTTATAATTGGGCCGACTGTACTATTGTCATTGAGTTGTAGGATTTCTTTATATATGCAAGATATCAGTCTTTTGTCAGATACATGGTTTCCAAAAATTTTTTCCCATTGAGTTGGCTGCCTCTTTACCTTTTTGAGAAATTCCTTTGAGGTGCAGAAACTTCTAAGCTTGAGGAGTTCCCATTTATCTATTTTCTCTTTTGTTGCTTGTGCTTTGGGTGTAAAGTCTAGGAAGTGGCCGCCTAATACAAGGTCTTGAAGATGTTTTCCTACATTATCTTCTAGGAGTTTTATGGTACTTTCTTTTATATTGAGATCTTTGGTCCATTTTGAGTTAATTTTTGTGTAGGGGGTGAGGTAGGGGTCCTCTTTCATTCTTTTGGATATGGATATCCAACTCTCCCAGCCACATTTGTTGAAAAGACCATTATGACTCAGTTCAGTGACTTTGGGGGCCTTATCAAAGATCAGTCGGCCATAGATCTGAGGGTCTATCTCCGAATTCTCAATTCGATTCCATTGATCTATATGTCTATCTTTGTGCCAGTACCATGCTGTTTTGGCAACTGTGGCTTTATAATAAGCTTCAAAGTCAGGGAGGGTAAGTCCTCCCACTTCGTTTTTCTTTTTTAGAGTGTCTTTAGCAATTCGAGGCATCTTCCCTTTCTTTTTTTTTTTTTTTTTAAATCATCATTTTATTGAGATATATTCACATACCACGCAGTCATACAAAACAAATTGTACTTTCGATTGTTTACAGTACCATTACATAGTTGTACATTCATCACCTAAATCAATCCCTGACACCTTCATTAGCACACACACAAAAATAACAAGAATAATAATTAGAGTGAAAAAGAGCAATTGAAGTAAAAAAGAACACTGGGTACCTTTGTCTGTCTGTTTCCCTCCCCTACTTTTCTTTTTTTTTTTTTTTTTTTTTTTTTTTAGAGCTGAATTTTTAATTTTATTCCATTTAAACTGAAATAACCACATGAGTGTATGATATCGGAAGATGCAGCTCCATAATATTTCAAAAGATATAGTCCACAATAATATCATGTAATTAGCTTAAAAAAAAACAAATCATCCTATAGGTTGTCAACAACTATTTGTTGAATAAACTGGTTATGCCCCTTGTTCTGCGATTTGCTTTATCTGCATACAAAATCAACTGGAAACAGCAGACATCTGGAAGATACATTGAAAGCTGGTAACAGCGGCTGCTTCTGGGGAGAGAAACTGGATGTGTGGGGGAGAAGAGTGGGAGGGTGATTTATCTTCCCTCATTTACTTTTTTTTTTTTTTTTTTTTTTTTTTTTTTTACAAAACAAATTGTACTTTCGATTGTTTACAGTACCATTACATAGTTGTACATTCATCACCTAAATCAATCCCTGACACCTTCATTAGCACACACACAAAAATAACAAGAATAATAATTAGAGTGAAAAAGAGCAATTGAAGTAAAAAAGAACACTGGGTACCTTTGTCTGTCTGTTTCCCTCCCCTACTTTTCTACACATCCATCCATAAACTAGACAAAGTGGTGTTTGGTCCTTATGGCTTTCCCAATCCCATTGTCACCCCTCAAAAGCTACATTTTTATACAACTGTCTTCGAGATTCATGGGTTCTGGGTTGTAGTTTGATAGTTTCAGGTATCCACCACCAGCTACCCCAATTCTTTAGAACCTAAAAAGGGTTGTCTAAAGTGTGCATAAGAGTGCCCACCAGAGTGACCTCTCGGCTCCTTTTGGAATCTCTCTGCCACTGAAGCTTATTTCATTTCCTTTCACATCCCCCTTTTGGTCAAGAAGATGTTCTCCGTCCCACGGTGCCAGGTCTACATTCCTCCCTGGGAGTCATATTCCACGTTGCCAGGGAGATTCACTTCCCTGGGTGTCTGATCCCACGTAGGGGGGAGGGCAGTGATTTCACCTTTCAAGTTGGCTTAGCCAGAGAGAGAGGGCCACATCTGAGCAACAAAGAGGCATTCAGGAGGAGACTCTTAGGCACAAATACAGGGAGGCCTAGCCTCTCCTTTGCAGCAACCGTCTTCCCAAGGGTAAAACTTATGGTAGAGGGCTCAACCCATCAAACCACCAGTCCCCTATGTCTGTGGTCATGTTAGCAACCATGGTGGTGGGGTAGGCGAATACCCCTGCATTCTCCACAGGCTCCTCAAGGGGGCACTACATAATTTTTTTTTTTTTTTTTCCCCTTGTTTGTCTTTTTTCTTTTTTCTTTCTTTTTTTTTTTTTTTAACTTTCCCTTCTTTTTTCAAATCACCTGTATGAAAAAAAAAGTTAAAAAGAAAACAAACATACAATAAAAGAGCATTTCAAAGAGACCATAGCAAGGGAGTAAGAAAAAGACAACTAACCTAAGATAACTGCTTAACTTCCAACATGTTCCTACTTTACCCCAAGAAAGTTACATAATATAGCAACATTTCAGTGAACTTGTTCCTACTACAACCATCAGAAATTAACAGACCATAGTCATTTCTGGGCATCCCCAGAACGTTAAATAGCTTATCTGTTCTTCCTGGATTATTGTTCCCCCTTCCTTAATTGCTCTCTACTGCTAGTTCCCCTACATTCTACATTATAATCCATTTGTTTTACATTTTTCAAAGTTCACATTAGTGGTAGCATATAATATTTCTCTTTTTGTGCCTGGCTTATTTCGCTCAGCATTATGTCTTCAAGGTTCATCCATGTTGTCATATGTTTCACCAGATCGTTCCTTCTTACTGCCGCGTAGTATTCCATCGTGTGTATATACCACATTTTATTTATCCACTCATCTGTTGAAGGACATTTGGGTTGTTTCCATCTCTTGGCAATTGTGAATAATGCTGCTATGAACATTGGCGTGCAGATATCTGTTCGTGTCACTGCTTTCCGATCTTCCGGGTATATACCGAGGAGTGCAATCGCTGGATCGAATGGTAGCTCTATATCTAGTTTTCTAAGGAACTGCCAGACTGACTTCCAGAGTGGCTGAACCATTATACAGTCCCACCAACAATGAATAAGAGTTCCAATTTCTCCACATCCCCTCCAGCATTTGTAGTTTCCTGTTTGTTTAATGGCAGCCATTCTAACCGGTGTTAGATGGTATCTCATTGTGGTCTTAATTTGCATCTCTCTAATAGCTAGTGAAGCTGAACATTTTTTCATGTGTTTCTTGGTCATTTGTATTTCCTCTTCAGAGAACTGTCTTTTCATATCTTTTGCCCATTTTATAATTGGGCTGTCTGTACTATTGTCATTGAGTTGTAGGATTTCTTTGTATATGCAAGATATCAGTCTTTTGTCAGATACATGGTTTCCAAAAATTTTTTCCCATTGAGTTGGCTGCCTCTTTACCTTTTTGAGAAATTCCTTTGAGGTGCAGAAACTTCTAAGCTTGAGGAGTTCCCATTTATCTATTTTCTCTTTTGTTGCTTGTGCTTTGGGTGTAAAGTCTAGGAAGTGGCCTCCTAATACAAGGTCTTGAAGATGTTTTCCTACATTATCTTCTAGGAGTTTTATGGTACTTTCTTTTATATTGAGATCTTTGGTCCATTTTGAGTTAATTTTTGTGTAGGGGGTGAGGTAGGGGTCCTCTTTCATTCTTTTGGATATGGATATCCAACTCTCCCAGCCCCATTTGTTGAAAAGACCATTATGGCTCAGTTCGGTGACTTTGGGGGCCTTATCAAAGATCAGTCGGCCATAGATCTGAGGGTCTATCTCTGAATTCTCAATTCGATTCCATTGATCTATATGTCTATCTTTGTGCCAGTACCATGCTGTCTTGGCAACTGTGGCTTTATAATAAGCTTCAAAGTCAGGGAGTGTAAGTCCTCCCACTTTGTTTTTCTTTTTTAGAGTGTCTTTAGCAATTCGAGGCATCTTCCCTTTCCAAATAAATTTGATAACTAGCTTTTCCAAGTCTGCAAAGTAGGTTGTTGGAATTTTGATTGGGATTGCATTGAATCTGTAGATGAGTTTGGGTAGAATTGACATCTTAATGACATTTAGCCTTCCTATCCATGAACATGGAATATTTTTCCATCTTTTAAGGTCCCCTTCTATTTCTTTTAGTAGAGTTATGTAGTTTTCTTTGTATAGGTCTTTTACATCTTTGGTTAAGTTGATTCCTAGGTACTTGATTTTTTTAGTTGCTATTGAAAATGGTATCTTTTTCCTGAGTGTCTCTTCAGTTTGTTCATTTCTAGCATATAGAAACATTACGGACTTATGTGCATTAACCTTGTATCCCGCTACTTTGCTAAATTTGTTTATTAGCTCTAGTAGCTGTATCGTCGATTTCTCAGGGTTTTCTAGATATAAGATCATATCATCTGCAAACAATGACAGTTTTACTTCTTCTTTTCCAATTTGGATGCCTTTTATTTCTTTGTCTTGCCGGATTGCCCTGGCTAGCACTTCCAGCACAATGTTGAATAACAGTGGTGACAGCGGGCATCCTTGTCTTGTTCCTGATCTTAGAGGGAAGGCTTTCAGTCTCTCACCATTGAGTACTATGCTGGCTGTGGGTTTTTTATATATGCTCTTTATCATGTTGAGGAAGTTTCCCTCAATTCCTACCTTTTGAAGTGTTTTTATCAAAAACGGATGTTGGATTTTGTCAAATGCTTTTTCAGCATCTATTGAGATGATCAATTGATTTTTCCCTTTTGACTTGTTAATGTGTTGTAACACATTGATTGATTTTCTTATGTTGAACCATCCTTGCATGCCTGGAATAAACCCCACTTGGTCATGGTGTATGATTTTTTTAATGTGTCTTTGGATTCGATTTGCAAGTATTTTGTTGAGGATTTTTGCATCTATATTCATTAGGGAGTTTGGCCGGTAGTTTTCCTTTTTTGTAACATCTTTGACTGGTTTTGGTATTAGATTGATGTTAGCTTCATAAAATGAGTTAGGTAGAGTTCCATTTTCTTCAATGTTTTGAAAGAGTTTGAGTAAGATTGGTGTCAGTTCTTTCTGGAAAGTTTGGTAGAATTCCCCTGTGAAGCCATCTGGCCCTGGGCATTTATTTGTGGGAAGATTTTTGATGACTGATTGGATCTCTTTGCTTGTGATGGGTTGGTTGAGGTCTTCTATTTCTTCTCTGGTCAGTCTAGGTTGTTCATATGTTTCCAGGAAATTGTCCATTTCCTCTACATTATCCAGTTTGTTGCCATACAGTTGTTCATAGTATCCTCTTATAATTTTTTTAATTTCTTCAGGATCTGCAGTTATGTCACCTTTTTCATTCATTATTTTGTTTATATGGGTCTTCTCTCTTTTTGATTTTGTCAGTCTAGCTAGGGGCTTGTCAATCTTGTTGATCTTCTCAAAGAACCAACTTTTGGTGATATTTATCCTCTCTATTGTTTTTTTGTTCTCTATGTCATTTATTTCTGCTTTAATCCTTGTTATTTCTTTTCTTGTACTTGGTTTAGGATTGGTTTGCTGTTCATTTTCTAGCTTCTTCAGTTGATCCATTAGTTCTTTGATTTTGGCTCTTTCTTCCTTTTTAATATATGCGTTTAGTGCTATAAATTTCCCCCTTAGCACTGCTTTTGCTGCATCCCATAGGTTTTGGTATGTTGTGTTCTCATTTTCATTCGTCTCCATATATTTAGCAATTTCTCCTTTAACCCACTGATTGTTTAGGAGTGTGTTGTTTAACCTCCAGGTATTTGTGAATTTTCTAAGTCTCTGATGGTTATTGACTTCTAATTGTATTCCATTGTGGTCAGAGAATGTGCTTTGAATAATTTCAATCTTTTTAAATTTATTGAGGCTTGTTTTATGTCCCAGCATATGATCTATTCTGGAGAAAGTTCCATGAGCACTAGAAAAGTATGTGTATCCTGGTGATTTGGGATGTAATGTCCTGTATATGTCTGTTAAATCTAATTCATTTATCAGATTGTTTAGGTTTTCAATCTCCTTATTGGTTTTCTGTCTGGTTGATCTATCTATAGGAGAGAGTGATGTGTTGAAGTCTCCCACAATTATTGCGGAAACATCAATTGCTTCCTTTAGTTTTGCCAGTGTTTCTCTCATGTATTTTGTGGCACCTTGATTGGGTGCATAGACATTTACGATTGTTATTTCTTCTTGCTGAATTGCCCCTTTTATTAGTATGTAGTGGCCTTCTTTGTCTCTCAAAACATCCCTGCATTTGAAGTCTATTTTATCTGAGATTAATATTGCTACACCTGCTTTCTTTTGGCTGTAGCTTGCATGAAATATTTTTTTCCATCCTTTCACTTTCAGTTTCTTTGTGTCCCTGTGTCTAAGATGAGTCTCTTGTATGCAACATATTGATGGTTCATTTTTTTTTGATCCATTCTGCGAATCTATATCTTTTAATTGGGGAGTTTAATCCATTTACATTCAACGTTAAAACCGTGAAGGCATTTCTTGAATCGGCCATCTTATCCTTTGGTTTATGTTTGCCATATTTTTCCCCTCTCTCTATTAATATCCTTTATTGTACCCATACCGAATCTCTTTAGTACTGGACCTTTCTCCAAGTCTCTCTGTCCTGTCTTTGTTTCTCTGTCTGTAAGGCTCCCTTTAGTATCTCCAGTAGGGCAGGTCTCTTGTTAGCAAATTCTCTCAGCATTTGTTTGTCTGTGAAAAATTTAAGCTCTCCCTCAAATTTGAAGGAGAGCTTTGCTGGATAAAGTATTCTTGGCTGGAAATTTTTCTCACTCAGAATTTTAAATATATCGTGCCACTGCCTTCTCGCCTCCATGGTGGCTGCTGAGTAGTCACTACTTAGTCTTATGCTGTTTCCTTTGTATGTGGTGAATTGCTTTTCTCTTGCTGCTTTCAGAACTTGCTCCTTCTCTTCTGTGTTTGACAGTGTGATCAGTATATGTCTCGGAGTGGGTTTATTTGGATTTATTCTATTTGGGGTTCGCTGAGCATTTATGATTTGTGTATTTATGTTGTTTTGAAGATTTGGGAAGTTTTCCCCAACAATTTCTTTGAATACTCTTCCTAGACCTTTACCCTTTTCTTCCCCTTCTGGGACACCAATGAGTCTTATATTCGGACGTTTCATATTATCTATCATATCCCTGAGGTCCATTTCGAGTTTTTCAATTTTTTTCCCCATTCTTTCTTTTATGCTTTCATTTTCCATTCTGTCATCTTCCAGGTCACTGATTCGTTGTTCAACTTCCTCTAGTCTTGTACTATGAGTGTCCAGAATCTTTTTAATTTGGTCAACAGTTTCTTTAATTTCCATAAGATCATCCATTTTTTTATTTAGTCTTGCAATGTCTTCTTTATGCTCTTCTAGAGTCTTCTTGATTTCCTTCATATCCCGTACTATGGTCTCATTGTTCATCTTTAGGTCTTTGAGTAGCTGCTCTAGGTGCTGTGTCTCTTGTGGTCTTTTGATTTGGATGCTTGGGCTTGGGTTATCCATATCGTCTGGTTTTTTCATATGCTTTATAATTTTCTGTTGTTTTTGGCCTCGTGGCATTTGCTGAACTTGATAGGGTTCTTTTAGGATTTGTAGACCAATTGAAGTCCTTATCTCTAATTTATCAGATCTACAGCTTCGTGGAGTACACTTTCTCTAACTAACCAGCAGGTGGCATCCACGAGCCACTTGTTCTCCACAAGCCAGTTCTCCCCTGCTTAGCCTTTTTGGTGAGTGGGGGAGTGAGTCTTGTGGGGTCCAATTGGTGTACCAAGCTTGCCTGGTAGTTGGTGTTGCCTGCCCTGTATATGGGGCGTGTTTCTGGGCAGTCAGGGAGGGGGGGGGTGGCTCTAACAATCAAATCTCCCTGGTGATCCTAGAGTTTTAAAGCTGCTGCAATAGTCTAATCCTTCAGTTCAGTCCTGCCACAGTTTGTCTCTGCCACTGACCCACAAGTCCTTGGTATTGGCGTATGGCTCCTGAGACTTGCAAGTGGGCCCCTCTTCCAGGCCGTGCACCCCGGGTCCTCTGTTGAGGGATGACTGTGCTATGTCACAGGTGAGTGCCGTCCCCCCAGGGCAGTTCTGGGCTGCTGGGCTGTGTAGGGAGGCTCCCAGTCTGCTGAAATGATGGCTGAATGGGGCTTTGTTAATTCACACTGCTCTACCTTCCCAACTCTGGGACATTCAGCTGAGGTTGCAGGGAAGGCTAATGTCCACACCCAGTTTTGTGGTGTGTGCCTGTTATTTGAAGCACTTCCGTCACACTGGGTTGTCTGGGGCAGTTCTGGGCTATGGGGCTGGCGATGGGCAGGAGTGTTTCCTGTCCACCAGGATGATGGCTGTGGGCGGACACCCCCCTTTTCTTGGGAAGTTGTGGTGTTTAGTGAATTTTCTCAGCCACTGGATTATTGCGTTTTGTCTCAGAGCTCTCCTAGTTCTGCTCTTGACTTGACCTGCCCAAATAGTAAGTCTTTGAAGCTTTCTGTATTGGGCTTCTTAGAGTAATTGTTTTAGAAAAAGAAAAAAGGATTAAAAAAAAAAAAAAAAAAACGGGCCCTCCTCGGAGATCTAATGGGTTATTGAAATGCTAAGAGACAAAGCTACCAGGGCCATTAAGGAAAGGTCCACAGGGCAGAGAGATCAGCTTTTCTTCTTGATTTGCATATGCGCCTCAGGGCCCTTCCCCTTTCTATGTTCACCAGAACTCCAAAAATCCTCCACTTTTATTTTGGAGTTTTTCGTGTTGTTTTTTTTCTATGCCTGTCTCCTTTCTGCTGGGCTGGCTGCTCTCAGATTCTCTGGTGTCTGGTCTCAGTCTATCTATGGTTGGAGTCTGTATCAGTAGAATGAGTTTCCGATAAGAGCAGCCACTGCAGTTCTCCCTTCTCCTTCCCGGAGCTGACAGCCCCTCCTCCCCCGGGACTGAGCCTGGCAGGGAGGGGCGCGGGTCCCCTGGCCGCAAAAACTTACAGATTTCGCTGATCTCAGCAGTTCCACGTTTTCATGAGTGTTGTATGAAGTATGCCCAAAGTCAGATTGCTCTGTGGTGTCCAGTCCACGCAGTTCCTGGCTTTCTACCTACTTCCCTGGAGGAGTAACTAAAACATACAGCTCACCAGTCTGCCATCTTGCCCCGCCTCCGACATTGGTATTTTTTAAGAATACAGACCAGTTGTTTTATAGGATGTCCCTCAAATTGAGTTTGTCTGATTTTTCCTTATGGTTAAGTTAAATTTATACATTTTTGATTGCAATTCATAATAGATGTGTCCTTTTCAAGGTATCATATCTGGAGGGATACGATGCCTGTTTGTTCCGTTATTGGCAATGTCAGTTTTGATAACCTGGTAAAGTGGTGTCTAATTTCTCTACTGTAAGTTAACATTTTCCTTTTGTAACTAATAAGTTATTTGTTGGAACATACTTTGAGATTCTATAATATCTTATCATTCATATATTGATGATTATTCCCTGGATCAATTTTTACTATGATGGTTAAAAAATTGTGATTTTCCAGTATCATCATTCTTTCTGTATTTATTACCTGACATTCTACTGAAAGAAAAAGCACTTCCTTTCCCCTTGTATGTGTGTGTATGTAAGTACACAAACATTTGTCAATTACTGTTGGTATGAACTCATCGATTCTTCTTTTTCCCAATGGATTTTTATTACATTACTGTCCTCATTTATTTTTTTTTCTTTTTTTAAAAAACAGTAATATAGAAGCAGTTTTGTATTTCAGTTTTTGTAGCAGTCATGTCAATAAGATGATATGTCCATCACTTTCCAGTGTGTCAATATTGCTAAGCCCTTTAAATCTATGTTTGTACTCCAGGCTCTACACAACTTACCACAATTTTAAATTCTTTAACATCACAATAAATTATCATCTCAAAATACATCCCAAGACTAAATGGGAAACAGGGAATATTTTTCTTTTCTCCTGAAGAATCCTGAAGAAAAGAATTTCTACAAATGCTTTAATATTCAGGCATGGGTTCAAGTACAGAGCAATATCCTTTGATTTTCCTGCTATTAGATGGACATTAAACTCTTTGACTTCTCTTTTAAGGACAACAGTTCATCTGGGATCCATTGAGGAGTTCAGCCTTACAATAAATGGTAGAGTAAACTGAAATGCCAGACTTTTGCACATTTTCTCTATTTATCTCTGTCAGCACCAGATAAAATCCTTGGTTACCTTGTAAATCTGAGCTGAAGCTGAAACCAACTGAGTGAATGTTCAGTTTGTCATATATGCCCAGAGTGTCTGTTTTCTCTGGGCTAATCCTTGGGCAAACAGCAGTATATGTTTTCCATTTACTGCCCCCTGGAATTTGTGCTTTAGCACCACTCTCACTATTTCAAAAGACTTTCATTGAAAGGCATGCCATAGGTGATCTCTTCCCATTCCCATTTTCCATTTTTCAGAGTATTGCAAACACTGCAGTTGGCCCTTTTGAAACATGGGGTGAAATGAAAGGCTACATCAGCTCGAGGTTTCACGCTGCCGCCATACTGAGTCCTCCTGGAGCCTGTCTGCATCACTAGGAACATGCCCATGTATTACAATAAAAGTTATAGGCTCCACCCATTCAGGAATGGTGCCAACATGGGGGATTACCGGGTTATAGATGACATTTTTTAGGTTGTTTAAAATCAACATAATTCGTTTCACCTTATTGTTGACTGGAGTCTCTCTTCCCTGCATGATGTATGACTTCAAGTAAATTTCTTTAAAAGGTGTCCCAGATTGAAACTGAGGTACTTGTACCCAGGACTGGCATTCCAGGTGCTCCAAGCAGAAGGACATCTGTCTAGCTGCAGTATATTGTCTGGGTTCCAAATCAGGGTGTTCGTGGGAGGCTATGGGAGGCAAGAGGAGTCAGTTCGCTTCCATTGCCTGGTTCGTGTATTCCTAGGATGTCTGTCAGTCCCACGTCTGCCTCCTGGGGCGACTATGCTCTGGGCTTCTGGCCAGGCCCTGCAGCTGCCTGCTACCCAGCACCCACCTCCTGCACAACCTCTGAAGAATTGGACTGCGAGTGCTTGAAGCTTACAATTTTGAGGCCAAGAGAAATATCTGAATCAAGGCATCCTCAGGCAATAATTTCTTCCTGAAGACCCGGCTGCCAGGGATCCTGGACTCCTGTCACATGGCAAAGCACATGGCAGCGCCTGCTGGTCTCTCCCTTCTCTTCTGCATTTTGCTGATTTCAGCTTCTTACTTCTGTGGCTTTCTTCTGTTCTTATTTATTTTGAAATTCAAATGTAATGTCCCAGATTTGGCTAGGGTCTCCCCTTTGAGCTGGCTCTGTTGTCCTTGTGATATGCCCCCATTAGTAATTGCACACTTCCTTACTTCTTGGCATTTCCAGGGTCAACTTGTATCTTCTTTACTCCAGGGCCTGGGATCCATCATTTCTCTAAAGAGGACTGGTTCCATTTAGTGTGGAAAAGTATTTAGAAACCAAGAAATGGACACTAGGTGTGCTCATTGCTACTGGTGTGTCACTGCTTCTGAGCCCTTTCAGTTGACAGAGCTAGGATATACACACACACACACTTTTATTTAAATGAGTCAATCCACCCCCATGGGGTTCTTGCTTGACTTTCCCTATTCTATTTTTGTATTTTCCTTCTTCTGTCAGATCAATATATTTACTCATTTGCTCAAACCTACATAATTTCAGAATTGTTATACTTAGACCATTCTGAAAAATAAACCTGCGAAGAAGAGTTTAAGATTTGTTTGCAGTTTTTTTTCCTTTGGACTGAGGGTATGCTATGCTCAAACCTTACTGATATTAACTTTTCCTCCTTCCATGTGGTTTTGTTATTCATTTGAAATACAGTCATATCATTTCTTTCTGTTTCTTTTCAGTTTTACATTTATCCCTCATCCCTGTTGATTTGGTTTTTGAATATGGAAAACAGTGATATGATTCCCCAAGTCAAAACCATACAGAAGTATTATTCTCAGAGAAATGCCACCCCCCCTCATCCTTCCCACCTTCTTCTCCCTACCTCTTTTAGGGAACCAATTTCATTAGTTTCTTATATATAAAATATTACAAATATTACAGTATTATTTTAAAATAAGCTATCACAATGCATTATTTTTTCAAATCTTGCCTTCCTCAAACTCATAAGACCTTCAGTAGCCAACAGAGGCCCAAAGTCTCTATGACTAATACAGGTTGCAGTTTAACTGCTATCAAAATCTCTGTATTTATTTACATGCTTGATTTCTTTCAGGCCTTATTTGCTATAACTGCTTGACGTTTGAAGCATGGATTTAGGATAAGTGCCAAATAATACTGATTACCTGTTCTTCAGAAACCTCTAGAGGAGGAGATGCTTGTTGTTCAGACTGCCGACCATCAGGATAGTTTATATTTCGTCGCTGACGTAAAGGAGGGAAAAGACGATTCCAATTGATCATTCCTCCCTAAACATAGATCAAGATACAATTATACACAGAAGTAGGATCATCAGAGTACCTGAAAGGGTTTTCTCTTTAAATGCAATCATATCTATAGACTAGAAAAAATAGTTATATGTCTCTGCTTTATGCAAGTAATTCAAATCCTAAATTCTCATAACATCTTTTAATCAATGAGACAAAATAGGTAACTTGCTGTAGGTACACAAGTAAGTAACTGATACTGCCAAAGTTATTTGTACAATTTGACTCTGGAAGACAGATATTCTTAACCTCAGTCTTACAGTGTCTCAACTCAGTTTTACTCTTAGCTCAGAGCTTTGCTGGATGTGACAGGAAAGAAGCAATGGAGAGGAAGCTAATTCACTGCAGGCCACCAGAAACCTGGCGTTTCCTGCAGCAGCTCTTTAAATAAAATCCTTCTTTTTCTTTTATTTTTTTAAAAGTAAATTCTGAGTATGCTTAGTGGAGGGAGACTGCAGATTGTAATAAAACCTAGGTTCATGGAAAGGATAGAATAAAGGTAAATTTTACAAATAGGGACAATAGCTTCAGAAGCAAAGATCAATAATCATTTTCTTGAGAGTGGCTCTGTGGACAAGTTAAGATTGATGGTAGTGTTATTTTTTATTTATCTTATGTCACTGATGAAAAACAAAGCCACTGTGTGAAGAAAGATGCATTGTATCATGCTTTTTAAAAATCCAAGTTTTTAGCAATACGTCAGCCTTTGAATTGATCAATTTAAATCTCTATTTCTACATGTCTTTCAGTTCTGGAAAAATCAGAGAACAAGATAACCTGAAACTTTCCTACAATAAACATCTAAAATGCTAGATAAAATATAATAAAAATATTTTATATGTATAATACAACTGAACATAAAAGGAAGACATGGAAGTTCCAAGTTCCAGAAACAAGTAGGCATTAAACCCCAGAATAG
Organism: Choloepus didactylus; assembly: GCF_015220235.1. Taxonomy (NCBI): domain Eukaryota; kingdom Metazoa; phylum Chordata; class Mammalia; order Pilosa; family Megalonychidae; genus Choloepus; species Choloepus didactylus. The sequence continues at coordinate 36,971,493 of NC_051318.1, forward strand.
TAAGGCCTCAGATTTATAGATAAAGCTCCAAAGAAGAAAGACTCAGAATTCAAAATTATAAAACCCATGTGGAAACAGTCCATCATAAGCAAGAGTCAGCAGTCACAACAACAAGCCTTAGAATCCCAAAAACTTAAATCAGAAAAAATCTGAAAATGACCATAGAATTAGAATTGTAAAAATGACTAGGATATAAAAGAATGTAAAAAGTAAGGGAAGAAAAAGGCAACCTACACAATGGGAGATGATATTTGGAAACCACATATCAGATAAGGGTTTAATATCCCGAATATATAAAGCAATCCTGCATCTCAATAACAGAAAGACAAACAATCCAATTAAAAAATGGGCAAAAGACATGAACAGACATTTTTCTGAAGAGGAAATACAAATGGCTCAAAAGCATATGAAAAAATGCTCAACTTCACTGGCTATTAAGGAAATGCAAATCAAAACCACAATGAGATATCATCTCACACCTACCAGAATGGCCATTATCCAAAAAACAGAAAATGACAAGTGCTGGAGAGGATGTGGAGAAAGAGGCACACTTATTCATTGTTGGTGGGAATGTAGAATGGTGCAACCACTCTGGAAGACAGTATGGAGGTTCCTCAGGAGGCTAAGTATAGATTTGCCATATGACCCAGCTATTCCATTGCTGGGTATATACTCAGAGGAACTGAAACTTAAGACACAGACAGACATTTGTAAACCAATGTTTATTGCAGCATTATTCACAATTGCCAAGAGATGGAAACAGCCCAAATGTCCATCAAAGGACGAGTGGATAAACAAACTGTGGTATATACACATGATGGAATATTATGCAGCTGTAAGACAGAACAAAGACATGGATCATGTAATAATGTGGATGAACCTTGAAGACATTATGTTGAGTGAAGTTAGCCAGAAACAAAAGGACAGATTCTGTATGGTCTCACTAATATGAACAGATATTAATGAACAAACTTTGGGAGTTAAAAGCTGACAAACAGGCGACCAGGAGATAGAAAGAGGGCAGAGATCAGCCATTTGATGCTGAAGGACTACAGAATGTTTAGGATTGATCGCATAGATCCAGAAATAGATAGCATAATGCTGTGTGATGGTAGCACGGTATTGTAAGTACACTGAACAAAGATGTCTGTGAGTAAAGCTGAAAGAGGTGGGATAGGAGAATGTATGACACCAGAGGTAACGATAGATGATAAAGACTGGGACTGTATAACGTGGCAAAAACTGGAGTGGCCAATGACTGTTACTAAATATACAAATATAAAAATGTTTTTGCATGTGGGAAAGCAAATGAATGTCAACCATGTAGAAATTTGAAAAAGGGATGGTATTCAGGAAAAAACATAATCAAAGCAAACTGGAGTCTATGGTCAACAGTAACATTGTAATATCCCTCCATTAAATGTAACAAAGGCAATATGCCATTGCTAAATGTATATGAGAAAGGGATATAGGGGAGTAATATGGGATTCTTGGTAGTGGTGTTATTTGCTGTCCTTAGTAGTATATTGTATTGTATGACATGTTATTTTTCTTTTTAACATTTTTTCTTATTGCTAAAAAAAAAAAAAAAATTTTTTTTCTTGTAGTAATCAGTATGTTCAAATGCTGCTTGTAGTGATAAATGTACAACTTTATGATGATACCATGAACAACTGATTGTACACTGTGGATAAATGTATGGTATGTGAATATAAGTCTATAAAATTGTAGGAAAATATATATATAGGAGTAAAAGTGTTGGAGAAAACATGGTGAGAGCAATGATGCCTCACCAATATGGACTAACTACAATGTGTAAACTCAGAATTGAATCTTAGAACATAGCCTAACGTGGACACAATAATTGTAATAGTACCTAGATTGTAAGCTCTTACAGCAGTTAACTCTATCCCTGAATTGTAAGGCCTATCTCTAAACTTTGAGATGCTGATCCCCTAGCGTATGTTGTCACAAACATTGGGACTGGTGGTTTGATGTGCTGAACCCTTGAGCATGGGACCTTGCCCTTATGAAGCTCATTACCACAAAGGAGAGTCTAAAGTTGTATGTAATGGTGCCTAAGAGTCTCCCCCTGAGTACCTCTTTGTTGCTCAGATGTGGCCCTCTCTCTCTCTAACTGAGCCATCTCGACAGGTGAACTTGCTGCCCTCCCCCCTATGTGGGACCCGACTCCCAGGGTTGTGGATCTCCCTGGCAACGCGGAGTATGACTCCCGGGGATGAATGTAGACCCGGCATTGTGGGACTGAGAGTATCTTCTTGACCAAAAGGGGGATGCAAAATGAGACGAAATGGTTTCAGTGGCTGAGAGATTCCAAATGGAGTCGAGAGGTCACTCTGGTGGACATTCTTATGCACTATATAGATAACACCTCTTAGGCTTTAATGTATTGGAATAGCTAGAAGTAAATACCTGACACTACCAAACTCCAACCCAGCAGCCTGGACTCCTGAAGACAATTATATAATAATGTAGATTAAAAGGAGTGACAGTGTGATTTTGAAGACCTTGTGGATCACACCCCCTTTATCTAGTGTATGGATGAGTGGAGGAATGGAGATAAAAACTAAAGGACAAATGGGGTGGGATGGGGGGATGATTTGGGTGTTTTTTTTTTCACTTTTATTTTTTATTCTTGTTCTGGTTCTTTCTGATGTAAGGAAAATGTTCAGAGATAGATTGTGGTGATGAACGCATAACTATGTTATCATACTGTGGACAGTGGATTGCATATCATGGATGATTGTATGATGTGTGAATGTATTTCAATAAAACTGAATTAAAAAAAAAAAGTAAGGGAAGAATAAGATACTATTAAAATACCATATAGATTTAAAAACAATTACGGAAATTTAAAATGTAGGCATTATGCAAAATGTCTTTGGAGAGATACTGGTAGAAATAAATTCAAATACATTAGTGATCACAATAAATATACATGGACTAAACTCAGGAGCTGAAAGGCAGAGATTCTAATTAAAAACTTCTCCCAACCTCCTCCACCAAACAGACAAACCTAAAACGTATAGACATAGACAAGTTGACATGAATAGTTGAGAAAAGAAACAAATATTAGTTAAAGAAAGCTGATGCAACTATATTCATGGCAAATAAATAGACTTCAAAAGCAAAAAGGCACTGTTAGAGATAAAATGATTAGAATATATCTCAATTATTCATATAACACTATAGCATCAATTGCAGAAAACAAAAAGTGACAAAATTACAAGAGAAGTGGAAAACTCCAGTTAGATATTTAATTTTTAGCATAACAACTCTCAGTGATTGACAGATCAAGAAGACAAAAATAGTAATACAGAACACAAATAATAAGTTTTTCTAAATGTACATATATATAGCCTGCACTCAAATCTTTTACCTTATACATAACATATTTATAAAAAGTAACCATAACAAGTTTGTCTAAATGGACATATACAGCCTGTATTCTATTCTTTTACTTTATTCATAAAGTATTTATAAAAAGTAACTGTGTACTAGATTGTATATGAAATGTTGAAATACAAAATATTATACAGACTCTATTCTCTCACCACAATGCAATTAAATTAGAAATCAATATCAACATGATAACTAAAGCAAAGCACACTAAAATTCACACATTTGAAAATCAAAGAAAAATCATAATGGAAATTAGAATATATTTAAAAGTGAATAAAAATGAGACTATTACCAATCAACTCTTGTGGGACGTAATTAAGTAGTTTAGAATGAAAATTTGAGGCTAAATAAAGGCTAAAAATTGAGTGAAGTACGAACAATTTAAGAAGTTAGAGAATGTAACAACAACCTAAAGGATAGAGAAAGAATAAAATAGAAGGTTAAGAGCAAATGCTAATAAAGTGGAAAACAAAGATACCACAGAGGGACTCAACAAAAACCAATGTTGGTTGTCTAATAACTAATAATAGTAATAAAAAGGATAAACCTGATAAGACTGATAAAAAAGGCAGAAACACAAATAAATAATACTAGGAATAATAAAAAGGATATAAGGGCAGATTTTTAAAAGTTATAAGAATACTTTATTCATGCTAATAACTTTGAACACTTTGGTGAAATGGACGATTTTCTAGAAAACGGTAATTTACTCAAACCGACTACAGAAAAAATAGAAATTTGCAATCATTTTTGAAAACAGTTCAGGAGCATCTACTAAAGCTGAACACATGTGTATGACTCAGTAATTCCACTCCTGGGAATACACCTATCAGAAATGCAAACACGTGTTCCCCAAAAGACATGAACTAGAATGTTCTCAGCAGCATTATTCCTAGTCAAAGAATGGAAACTACCCAAATGTCTGTCAACTGGAGAACGGATAAATTATGGTATATTCACATAATATGGTACTATACAGTAGACAGAATGAACAAACAACAATTACATACAACAACATGGATGAATTTTCAAATCTAATATTGAAGAAAAGCAAGAAAACACCAAAGAGAACATCTTTATGATTACTTTTATATAATGTATAAAAATAAAACAAAATGAAAGAATCCATGTAGTTACACTTCAGAAGAGTAGTTTCCCTGGGAGAGGATAGTAACTGGAAAGGGCTTTTGGGGTGCTGGTAGTGTTCTGTTTCTAGATATGGAAACTGATTACTTAACTGTATTCAGTTTGTGAAATTTCATGGAGGAGTACACTTAAGGATATGTTTGTGTACTTTACTATGTCTACTTTTCTTAATATATGTTACACTTCAATAAAAAGTTATAAAAGGAAATAGAAAATATGACTGGACTTCTAGTCATTAATATAATTAAAGTAATACTTAAAAATCTATCCACCAAAAATTTATGGGTGAAGTCTATAAATCCTTTAAAGACTTGCCTTCTAGAGAACAAAAGAGAAGCAAAGTTCCCCACTTATTTTTTTTGTGACTAGTAAAACTTTGTTTCCAAAATCAGACAAGGCATCAAGAGAAAGAAAAATTATAGAACAATTTGCTTTTCATATATGAACACAGATGCAACAATACTAAACAAAATATTAGTAAACTCAATCTAACAATGATTAAAAAAATATTATCTGGCATGATGTACTGTATTAGGGTTTATCTCAGGAATCTTAGAAAATATAGCAATTTAATTCACAAATTACAAGTTAAAGGAGAAAAACCAAATGATCATTACAACAAATTGATAAAATTTAGTACCCACTCATGAAAAGACAAGAATGTCTATCACCACCTCTTGTATTCCATAGGAGTCATACCATAATAAGATACCCCTCCCCCCTGAAAAAAAAAAGATGAAAGAAAATGCATAAGGTTGGAAAGGTTGAAACAAAACTGCCATTATTCACATATAATGATTGTCCACCTAGAAAATACAAGAGAGTCTACAAAGCATTAGAGATACTAAGAGAGTAAATGATGAAAAATAACATTCCCTACACTATGGTCATTTAGAAAATATAAGTACAAAAATTTACTTTTACAAACAATAAAAACTATAAGGTACTCAGGAATTAAATCTAACAAAAGATCTGCAAGACTTTTATGGGAAAATTACAAAATTGGATTGAAGGATATCAAAAGACCTAAATCAATGGAAATGGAAAGATTCAGCACATTCATATCTGGAGAAGACTGAATAATGTAATTTATCCAGACACTGCCAATTCAAATCTGTAGTTGGCTGACCCCAATATTTTGTACCCCCCCATCCCTTTTTTTTGATGAAGCAAGGCATGACATTACTCAGCTTCCCTAAAGGTAGGAGTAGCCATGCGGTCTATTTTCTAGTAGCATATGGAACTTCTAGGAAGAGTCCTTAAGGGAAGAAGATGCACCCTTCGTTGCTTCCTCTTCCTCCCTGGATTCCAGCAGCCATCTTGGTTGAAGTGGAAGCCCCATGCTGGGGATAAAGCAGCAGTGAGATGAAAGAGGCCTGGGTCTTTGCCAGCTTTGTGAAGCTGCCCCACTAACCCAACTACTGGGCTGCCAACTTCTGAACGTTTTTCACATGAGAGAGAAATAAACTTCTACCTTGTTCAGGTTTCTGTTATTTTGGATTTTCTGGCCCTTGCTGCTGAACCTACTCTTATCTGCTGTATACCCAAAACTCAAAAACGTGTGTGTGTGTGCGTGTGCATGCACACATTGTTGTGGAACCAGACCACTTATCCTAAAGTTGAGTTAAGAGTCAAAACTAGATATGAGTATTTTGAATGAAGATGTATAATAAGCAGGATTTCTCTACCAGGTAATATGACTTACTGTTAGACCACAGTAATGTAAATAGTGTGGTATTAGCACAAGATAGGCAAATAGTGCCATAAAACAAGACAGAGCCTAGAAATCTCCATATACTTGGTATATGATAGCAAAGGCATTACAAATCAGTGGGGAAAGGACAGACCATTTAATAAACTGGATTGGCTACAGATAGGGAAAAAGACAAAATTAGAGCTCTACTTCATACCATACATAAAAATAAATTCTACACAGATTAAAGATTTAAATGTGAAAAGCTAAAATGTTAAAACTTTTAGAAGAGGAGAATATTCTTTGTCATTGGGATAGGAAAGAATTTCTTAAACAAAAACATAAAGCATAAATCATAAAGAAAGGATGGTTAAAATTGGCTATGTGAAAATTTGGAACTTTGGTATGATAAAAAATCATAAAGTTAAAAGACAAACTATAAATTCAGAGAAAACATTTACCACATATAACTGACAAAAACAGCATCCAGATGTAAAGAACACATAAATCTATGAGAAAAATTGAGCAACTCAAGAACAAAGCAGATATGAAAAGACAATTTACAGAAGAGGAAAACTTGAGTCAATAAGAATATGAAAAGATCTTCAATCTCACTAGTATCAAGGAAATGCAAGTTAAAACAATAAGCTATTTCATACTCACAATACTGGCAAAAATAAAAAGCCTAAAAATACCAATACCAAATAAAATGTGAAGGAAATGGAAATTATAGATATGCTGTTATGAGAGTATAAGTTGGTACAAACAATTTGGAGAGCAATCTGTCAACATCTAGTAAAACTGAAGATATTCTATGACCCAGAAAATTCATCTCCAGGTAGCTACAAGTGCCTAAGGGGGCATTTATGAGGTTGCTGTCTGAAGCACTGATTATAGTATTAAGTAAGAAGATGTAAAAAATTCAAGTGTCCCTAAGTAGAGAAATAAATTAACAAACGGTTTTATTAAATAATAACTTTTTACCAGCAGCTAGAATAAATGAACTAGATCTACATTTATTAACATGGAAACATCTTAAAAAGGCAATGTTGAATGGATAAAGGAAGTGGTACAAGAATATATATCTACAAAACCATTTATGTAAATAAAAAATCCACACAGAACAACAGCATACATATTATTTTAACGATTTTTATGACTATGTACCAGTAGTGAACTTGCCCTGTGGGGGATATCTGGCAGTGTTGGAGGCATTTTTGGCTATCACGACGGGGGGTAGGGTGGCGGAGAAGCTGCTGGCAGCTGGTGGGTGGAGGCTGGGACACTCCACCCTAATGCACAGGACACTCTCCATAACAAAGAATAGCCTGGCCCAAAGTGCAGTGCTGAGGTTTGAGCAACAGTGATATATACAGATGTAGTAAAGATACAAAAACAGGTGTGGGAGTTATATACAACACACCAGCTACGGGACAGTGGGATGGGGAATGAGTCTTTAGTTGCGTCTGTTAACATTTTATTTCTTAAAAGAGAGTAAGAGTGAAAGGGCAGGCAAAACAAAACAAAAGCAATCCCTCTACTCCTGTGATAGTAAAAAAGTACTTAAAAATCAGAAAGATACAAGAGCTCTATGTCTTAGGATGTTTTGACACTTTGTAGGGTTAAATACGAGCCTCTACAAACAGGAAATGTTTCCTTTACTTTGTCTTCTTCAAAAGCAATAACCACATGTTTTAAAAAGGAAAAAGGAAACAGCTTGCATTTTGAACAGTTGTTTTATGAAATATGTTATTAGTCGGTAAGGAGATTTTCAAATGAAATGTAATTTCTTGTGAAAAGAAATGAATGACTAATTTTCAAATTGAGGAGCAACAATATTTTGTGGCATTTTATCAAGCAGGGGTTACATGGAACAGAAATATACTCCATAAAGGTTTTTGAAGGATTTTGAAAGGATTGGTCAAGTAGAGTGTTTACATCAGATAAGCCAAATCAGAGGAGTTCACTAGTGGCTTTCCTTGGGCACTACCAATTCCCAAGGGTGAGTACAAGCGCATACTCATGTGGAGCTTCTGATCTGCTTGGCGGAAGCCAAGGCACCCAGAAATAGGAAAACCAGAAAAATGCCAGGTGGTACATAATTAAGAGGAAACTGCAACCAAACAATGGAGGTAAAACTTCAAAGAGGATGCAGGGCTTTAGATGAATTTTAAAGGATGAGAACAATTTAAATAATGGAGAAGAAGGTATTGGCATTTTTGTCAAAGTGTTCAAAGAAGGGGGACTGAGAACGGGTTTATAATTATTTCACAGAGCATAGCAATGCTAAGGAGTTATGACAGAAGGAAAAAAAAAAGCTACAGGAAGCTGAATGATTACGAGCACAGTCACTAGAGCTAGAATATGTAGGCTTAAATCCCAGCTCTACCACTTACTGTGTGACCTTAAGCATGTTTTTTCCTCTATAACTGCATCCACCTTACAGGAATATTGTGAGAATTAAATGAGTTAAATACACATAAAGCATTTAAAACAGAGCTAGAAGACTTCTAAGGACTTATTATATTTTGGCTATTATCATCTCTAATATTTGGCATTATACCTTACAATGTTATTTAAATTTTTAGAGTTGACAACCTGTCTTCCCAACTAAACTGTAAGATCCTTGATGGCTGTGATGGAGCGTAAGATTTGTATTACTCCCAAGATGGCTAGCATAGCACTGAAGTTCAGTGTAGTTTGAGTTGATTCCTTCAGCCAAGTAGGTGCTCCATAAATGAATGAAATGGACAACTATAGAGAGTAGGCTTTATGAACATGATGTTTTGGAAAAATTAAAATTATTTCCAAAAGCATCCTCATCTTATTTAAAAAGGTTGGTCACTGGAAGAAAAACGCATCCTTTATACTCAGTCTTTGGTGATTAGAATTCCTTTTTTGGAAGCATGTAGGCATGGCCAATACGTTAGCTTCTGGAAGGCCACCTCTGCTATACTGTTTGTGCCTGCAGACCATTATTTGGGGAAGATTCAGAGGGAGACTATGGGTTCAGCAGGAAAGAGCGCCATGACTGTTTAATGATGCCTGTCTTGGGCACAGAGGAGGTAACGTGGCACCTATACAAGGGCTTATTAACACTGCTATAGACCAGGGCATTCCAAAATTTCCACATCAAGGCACATACAGAAAATGATAGAATTTGCATGACACAGGGACAAAGTTACTTATAAGCGGTCTGGCAGCTTTAGGTCCCCTTTTCCAGCTCCCTGAGGGCTGAGGGGATCAATATCTCAGCTCCTGTGTGACCCATCTGTGACCACAATACAATGATTGGGAAGTGCAACCATAGACCATAAAGAAAAACCTATACATTTAGAGAATGGGCTGATTTAATATGAGCACATTTACAGTGGAGATGGTCTACAATGGATTCACTGATTACAGGGACAGAAAAAGACTAGACTGTTTTAGTTGCTTCCATTAAGGTAAAATCAACAGAATTATCAAGTATTTACTAATGTACCTTGTACTACCTTAAGCAGTGACACTAGAAAGAGGATTTAAGACTAGAAGCTCAGAGTCTGGTATGCCAAAATCAAATTGTTTTTTGTTTTCTTCTAGGTTACCGATAACCTTAGGCTGGATCCAATGGGTCTTCGTCAGCTCTCTCCCAGCAGCACTGGGGCCTACTGACCACTCCCTTCTCGACCTTCTCTTCTCCGGGCTTCTCTGGCATCACACTTTCTTGGTCTTTCCAACCTCTGGCTCTGCCTTCTCAGTATCCCTTGGGGTCTCTTTTTCCTCCTCATGTCCTTTAAATATGAGTATCCCTTAAGGTTCTGTTCTAGGATTATTTCTCTTCTCTTTCCATATTCTGACCCCAAGTGCTCATCCATTTCTGTGGTATTTAGGAAGACTCCTAAACCCGTATCTCCAACTCAGATGCTGTACCTCAGATCTATATAACCACATGTCTCCTGGACACTTCCATTTAGACGGTCCAGAGACATTTAAAATAGAACATGTGCCAAAAAAAAAAACTCATTCTCAGTCCCATATTTCTTCCTGTGCTCTCAATCTTGGGAAATGACATCAACATCTATCCACTACACAAGGCAGAAATCACCAGGCTTTGTTAATTAGAACTCCTATATCTTTTGAAACCATCCATTTCTCTCCACCCTCACTTTCATTGCCCTATTTTAGACCATCATCAAAAATAGGGGTGGTTTCAGAGTGGTTTTTCTAAGATATGAATCTCATCATGTCACTCTTCTATGTAAAAGCCCTTCAATGGTGCACCATTGCTTGTTAATTCACTAAGAAACAATAGTAACAAACCCATTACTGAGATATTTTTATGAAAAATAACCATGTTTTCCACAACAGAATAAGAATTAATGAGAAGAGTGGCATTGTTTTATTTTTTTACAAATCTCTTTAATGTCTGGCTTAATAGAAGATAGATGGATTTTCATATCTGCTACTGCATTAAGTCCAATAAAGCAATGTTACTTTGGCTTTTGAAGTATATAAAGAAAATCTAGCCATAGAGAGATATATAGCTCAAAAAGGGGGGGTACTATTAACAGTCTCTTCAGGTAACTATAGACACTTTTCTTCGATACTACTTAACAAGACCCTATTGCTTTTATAATACAAGTTAAATTTATCATGGCTTACCAGCCTCTTATTTACAATTCTAGTTGTCATTTTTTACCACTTCACCCTAACATTCTATATCCCAGCAGGGAGTCTTCTTTAATTACTCAAGTCTGGAGTTAGATGTTCTTCAGATGTGTTCTCACCTTTCCAAGGACAGCACTTAGCACATCATATTTCAATTGCATGATGACTGGTCTGATCTCACACAAGGAAAAGCTCTTTGAGAGCTGAGACTATTCATCTTGTCCTTGTTTGCAGATCCAGCCTAGTGTATGACCTGGCATAGGTAATACTCAATAAATATTCACTGAATGAACAAATGAATGGGCAAATACAGAATAAAGCATACTGGTGAGTAAGGTTCTGTGGGGTTTTCATCAGCAAAGACCTTGTAGTTAGTTGTAATATGGAGACCTAAGTGGTAGGTTAATAATGAAGGTGGGGATAGAAGTAGTAGGAGTAGCTAGAACAAGGAGGCTCATGAGAACAAAGCACCTGGATAATACATTTTTTAAGAACATGGGGCACCCTCTCCCCCCAGCATAGGCCTCATTCCCACAAGAAACAGCAATTTCTGTGGAAACTACTGTGGTGGTGATGGCGAAACCACAAAGGGTTAATCTTCATTTAAGAGTGTTATTTGTAATTTACTGTACTGCTTTCAAGTGCTCTTTGGAAGCTGCAGCTTGCAGTGTAAGTAAGAATATGTTCAGTTTCATTCATTTATCCTCTATGTGCAGTGCTAGGTAAAGAGGGCTGTGAAACACAAAGAAGTGTAATAATTCCATATGGCCCTGAAAGAGCTTGGTTGAGTTGACACTTCAAACATTAAAAACTAGAGACACTAAGGATGCAACTTTTGATTAAGGACTTAGTGAGAGGGACCTTATTAGACTTACAGCTAATAGCAAATGCTACTAATATAGGGAAAAGAAATATTATCACTGGCTGCTGTCATCAGAGAAAGCTTCACGGCAAAACTGGAGGAAAAAAATGAGAAACAAAACAAGGCCCACTACCACCATCAAACACACACACACACAAACTAGCACTACAATCATCACTTGGATAAAAGATGGGAGGAATAAGGCTCAGAATAAATCCTATTACATATTTGAAAAACTGAACCCATTTGTAAAACCTTAAAAATATGAACATTAGAAAAACTCGGGAGACTGAATCTAACCATGTAAAGTGACATTCCCTTATATTTGTACAGAGAATTATCGAAAAGGTATGTTAAAATATCTTTCTGGGCTGCCTGGCAGCAGCCTTAACTGGTATTAGAGAAAACAAGGAAACTAGATGATCACTGAACGAAATCCCACGGTAGATGTCTCCTAGTTTTACTTTGTTTTTGTGGTTTATCCTACTGACCAGGTTTGGACTCTTCAAATCATGAGATTCTTCTCTGCAAAACAGAAAGCAATTTCCACAGTAGTAAGGCCAGGAGACTGAAAATACAGCTTTCTGCTTTGTTTTTAGAACCTTTTGGCTTGAGAGACAAAAGGTTTCTGACGGTGCTGCTGTTCTCGGGCCACCTCTCTTCTTCCACTTTCTTGCTCTACTTGGCTAGCATTCTGGAGGCCACAAGCCTTGCCTGTCCTCTTCCATGCTTGGGTTTGGAGTACTAGGGCCAGGGGTGGTACTCTAGGGACTGAACTGGGATGGCAGCCAAGAGGAGCAAGGAGGCACTTGGAGAACCCTGCCAGGCGTCTAACAGGCTAGGATGCAACTCAACAGTCTGGCCACCGCTGCTCCCAGGAGAAACATGTCCACTGGTGTGCAAGCTAGCAGACACGTGTCCTGAGTCTCGTTTGTTTACATGTCCATTGACATTTCTTCTTGAGAGGCCTGAAGCACCTAACACAGGTGACCTTCCTGTTCCTGAGATATGCAAACAATTCTAACAACAGGTTAAATGAATTTCAACTTCAGCTAAAAGCTCAAGAGACAAAATTTTCCTATGTTTCAACAAAGTAGGCACAGTACCTTGTAAATTCCTTTTTGGAGAGTCACAGTGGTGCAGAGGAAAGGACTGTGGGAAAAGACCAGTAGGATTTAAGTCTGGCTTCACTATTTATCTAAGAATTTGCTTTGGGCAAATTTCTTAGGCTCCCTGCCCTTTGGTTTCTTCATAAGGAAAATGGGAGTAATAACGTCTCTCTCACAGGTTGTTGTGAGGCCCTAACAGCGAGTGCTCATGTTTTTCATTTATTTCTACGAGGCTCACAGTTCTCCGATGGTAACCCTTTCCTCCATGGAGAGTCAAGATCAGACCCTTTTAGGGGGGCTGGGTGGGCTGGTGGGTTTGGTTTCGATTTTAGCTGAGAATGGGAATGCGCAATCTTTTTTGTGAGGAGATGGTGGAAAGGGGATGGTGTGAAGGGGCAATGTAAGGTTTTACATTTTTCCCACATACCCAGCTCTCAGTATGGGGATGTCTAGCATTGGAAGCTTATACCCATTTCTTGTTTTAAGGCCCCTTTACTATCTTACTTTGAAATACATGCTCTTGAACACTGACCGTAAGTTACGGTAAGAATAACACAGTGTAAGGACTTCGATACAGCTTCCTAGAACTATGAATGAAAGAGCATCTTTCAGCACATGGACTATTGATTTCTGCATTTTATCTTCTGTTTTCCCCTTTCTTCCTTTGCCAAATTTTTGGTCATTTTTTCCCTCCTTTAGCTTCATCTCTATAAAAACTTTTTAAATAAAAGTCAAAATTAAAAGTAATTAGTTTTGGTACCAGTTGCCAGTAAATGTTTTGATACAAGTGGTGAAACTCATTATTAAAAAGGAGATTTGGGGATTACTCAAGATTTCTCTCTCTTTTTACATATACACCCTGGGAGAGTTCATTTGTTTTCATGTCTTCAATGACTCCGTCTTACTTCCTCACTCATTCTTCCACAAATATTATGTCAGGGCAGATTTCAACTTCCCTGTTGAATGTTAAGCTAGCATTGCCTGAAACCCTGGTGACCCCTTCGGACTCAGTTCTCTCCTTTGTATATCAAACCCAGCCAATTTTCAAGCACTGCTGATTTTTCCTTTGAAGGGGGCCGGCCACGGTTTAGGTTCTTATCATCCTAACCTGAGGTTATGCCAACAGCTTCTTGGCTGACATTACTGCCGCTGATATTCCCAATCCAATCTACTCTCCACTGCAGATGAGTCTTCATTAAATAGCCCTTTCACAATGTCACTGCCTCAACCTAAAATCTTACATGAGTGTATATCTTACTGCGACATCCCTAAATTATTCTGTTCTGTTTTCTAAGGTCTGTGCAAAATCACCCCTATCCTAACATTTCTCACTTCTCCCCAGCATGTTCCTTTCATTCAATGTCCTTCACTTATTGCAGATTATGTCTGATCAAATTATTCCTGTCACCTAAAATGCCCTCTCCTGTTTCCCCTGACTGTCCTTCACCCTACCAGTTTTTAAAAAGGGCCTATTTTTTTGTTTCATGTCCATAATTGACTTTTTTCTTGATAATTCAAATCCTTACTGATCTACCCCCTCTGCTGAACTTGTACAGAATTCAGTAAAGTTGCCAATTTAAAATAGAATAAAACACTAGTCTAGGTTTCCTTGTCTGTAAAAGTGAAAACGGCACTAGATGATTCTTTATAGCTTGGCTTTTCCTAATTGACACATTAAAATATATCTTGAAAGCCAAGATTCATAGCAGTTTTCTCTCTCTCAAAAACAGATCTTCACTGTTTAAGCAGGAACTTGATGGGCACCTGCCAGAGCTGTTGTAGAAGTGATTTCTGCTCGAGGCGGACACTGGACTAAAGAGCTTCCATTTCATAGTCACCTACACCACTCTCTCTCATTACTTGTGAGATATGAGTTCCTTGAGCGACCATCCCTACTGGAACCACAGGGACAGTTTACAAATGAGGAAAGAAGACATGGAGAATTAGTGATACTCAGTGGCCTGCCTCATTCTGAAGCCCAGACTCTTACTAAACATCAACTATGCCTGCATCCACACAAAACATGAGTGCATCATGAGTTAAGTGATAAGTTTCCTATCACTTAAAACTTACAAATTTTACGAATCTCAGTATCTCTAAATGTGTTCTAATCTCGGACATGAGGATCTTAACTCATTGATCTGGAAATTCCCGTCCTCCTGCTGTCTTATTCACAAAACCACGCCTGTCACCCACTGCATCAGATCGCAGGGTCTGAACCCTGCGGTGGGTTCCATGAAACTCAAAGCTATTTGAGATGAGCACAAAGATTTTTCCTGAGAAGCTTACAGGGTCCCCAGTGGTCTGTTCTGCATGAGAATTGTTTTCTGGTTTTGAAAACCCATAGGAATGGGTTTTGGGGGAGGAAAAATTCTTAATGTGATTATGAAGGTGGTTTTTCTAAAATATCCCCATTTAACATTATGCTTGCTTCAGGGTACATCTCTAAACTCATTCATGGTTTGTAAAAGTGATTAGTAAGTGGCAAAAGAAAAAAATCATGAAAAAAAATAGGATTTCTTATAATTTTCATACCTCCCAAATTCCAAATACTTCATCATGATTTATTCATTTTCTTAAGTACTATGAGATTGTACCATGCTCTTCTTTCTCATGAAGATACCAAGGCGTAATGGAAAACAGAAATGATTTTCTCAAGGTCACTTAATGAGTCAGTCTTGGGAAGGGTTTAGAAGTTAAATTGATCCTATCTTTCTGTTCTGAATTTTGTCAAAAAGGTCAGTATGATCAACTACAAAAGCACCAAAAGCATAACAGTAGTTTCTACAAGGAAGTACAGATTGAGATAAACAGCTTAGTTTTTATTTCACCTGAAAATAGAGTTCTTGCACCTAATTTTCATTTAATTTGCAGATTTTTATCAGCTAAGCAGTAGTAACTTATTCCGCACCTGACACTATACACTTACATGCTCATAAAAGAAAAAAGTCATAAAAGAACTAGCTCTGACTAGACTGCTTTGTTGACAAAGAAGCACAGCAACTTGATAAGAATGGTTTTTAAATCAAATTACACCAAAAAGTGAAAGAGAGTGCCTAAAAAGGAAAGTATTAAGAAGTGCGTCACATGCCAGATTTCCATCTTTAAGGTTGCATGGAACTGATTAGATTTTACCCCCTTTGGATTCAAGGTGAACTCTGCTACGCATGCATACATACATACACACACACACGCATGGGTATAGTTATAGGGATACAGTTTTCAGAAGTCAGCTCGTATGGCACTTCCTCTGGAAACTGTTTCTTGACCCTGATACCTGGGCTAGGTAATTCTCCTAGAAGAGTGTTCATTACATTTTACAGTAATTGGTTCTCTCTAAGCTCAAGGAAGGGAAGGATCACATTCTCTTGTTGGCTGTGGTACTTGCCAGAACCGGGTCTGGCCCACGGTAGGCACTAGATATATTTTGTGGAACGGATGTTAATGGAAATGGTGTGACGGTGAGGCCAAGGGGTGAAGAGAAAACTTACTCAGAAACCTAGCCAGATAGAGGGGTATTGATAGAAACTTGTTCAATGTGATGACACCGGTCGGTATAATGTTCTACTAATTGGATCTTGTTATCTCAAAACACATTGAGGGCTATTGATACATTCTACACTACGGATGAACCTTACAAACATTATGCTAAGTGAAAGAAGCTAGTCAAAAAGGGCCACATATTGATTGATTCCATTTTCATGAAAAGTCCCAAACAGGCAAATCTATAGAGACAGAAAATGGATTAGTGGTTGCACAGGGCTGGGGTAATGAAAATGTTCTAAAATTGATTGTGGTGATGTTCGCACAATGCTATGCATATACTAAAACCATTGAATTATAGACTTTAAATGGGTGAATTGTATGGTGTGTGTATGCTGTCTCTATAAAGCTGTTAATAGAAAATACACCAAGGGTCTGAGAGTCCTTTTTTTAAAAATGCAATTTTATTGAGATATATTCATATACCATACAATCATCTAAAGCATACAGTTGTTCACAGTATCATCATATAGTTGTGCATTCATCACCACAACCAATTTTTGAACAGTTTGAGAGCACTTTTAATTCCCAAAAACATTTTACTAAATTAAGAATACTTGATCAATGATAGGAACTCTCATGATTTGCAAGGCAGGTATGACTCATAATGATGTATATGTCATATGGTTCCTAACAACTGTTGCTAGAGGTGGATAAAGAGAGAAACAATTTTCGCAGCCACAAAATGTTACTAAGGGCGGGTGAGAGAATATAGCTAACTCGGTTCAACCAAGTGTTGAGAAAATAACAGAAATGCATGTGTGAGTGAGGGTGAGATGCTCTAGGTATCAACATCTTTTCCTTGCAGGTGAAAGATTCCTCTTTGCTGAAAACAGGGGTGACAATCATCCAAGACACACTGGGTACCCCAATGAAGCGAAGGGGTAATGAAAAAATTAGCAATGACTAATTGCGTTGTTGCTTTGTTGATAAGTTTCCCACTTGGTTTATATCAAGCACAATTCATTCATAGTGGATTTCACCTAAATTCTGCTTCTAAAAAAAATGGAGATTTTACAGAAATACCCTATGGAAAGGCATAATTGTCATCAGCCAATAGAGAAAATGGTTCACATAAATAACAGATGACCAAAACTCTGAGAGAATTCAGACTTCCTGGTAAAAAGTTGTTTTGAAATCTGCTGGCTACACAATCTTCTAGAGTAGAGCAATTTTTTTTTTTCTGTAAAGGGTCTGATAGTAAATGTTTTAGGTTTTGAATACCAAGAGGCAAAAGTGAGTATGTTACGTTAGGTACTTACATAACCACTTACAATGTAAAAAACATTCTTAGCATGTGGATTGTACAAAAGAAAAAAGAAAAGGTGGTTTGGCATATGGGCCAGTCTGCCAATTCTTGGCTTAGAGGTCACAAGCTTTGAAGAGTAATAACTATCAGAATAGCTCCTAAATCAGAACTCTGTTCTCTGCAAAAGTCACAAAAACTGATGCCATACGGGCGAACTCAATGCCCTCCCCCCTACATTGGGGACCTGACTCCCAGGGGTGTAAATCTCCCTGGCAATGCAGGATATGACTCCTGAGGATGAATCTGGACCCAACATCGAG
Organism: Choloepus didactylus; assembly: GCF_015220235.1. Lineage (NCBI taxonomy): Eukaryota > Metazoa > Chordata > Mammalia > Pilosa > Megalonychidae > Choloepus > Choloepus didactylus. The sequence continues at coordinate 36,989,488 of NC_051318.1, forward strand.
GGACTGAGGATATCTGCTTGACCAAAAGGGGAATGCGAAATGAAACAAAGTGAAGTTTCAGTGGCTGAGAGATTCCAAATGGAGTTGAGAGGTCACTCAGGTGGGCACTCTTACACGCTATATAGATAGCTCTTTTTAGGTTTTAAGGTATTGGAATAGCTAGAAGTAAATACCTGAAACTATCAAACTGCAACCCAGTAACCTTGGCTCTTAAAGATGATTTGTATAACAATGTAGCTTACAAGGGGGGACAGTGTGATCGTGAAAGCCTTGTGGATCACACTCCCTTTATCCAGTGTATGGATGGATGAGTAGAAAAATGGGGACAAAAACTAAATGAAAAATAAGGTGAGAGGGAGGGATGATTTGGTGTGCTTTTTTACTTTTATTTTTATTCTTATTTTCACTTTTTCTGGTATAAGGAAAATGTTCAAAAAATAGATTGGGGTAATGAATGCTCACCTATATGATGGTACTGTGAACAATTGATTATACACCACAGATGATTGTATGATATGTGAATATATCTCAATAAAACTGAATTAAAAAAAACTGATGCCATAATAACTATTTGCTAGATCTTTCAGCTATATAAAGTAATTTTGTAAAAATTGTTTTAACTTCATGACAACTCTGTTACATAATCTCCTAACTGCAAATTCTTTGCTCTTTTTACTTTATGATGCTATTTTTATATCATGGGCATATATGTTTCTTCCACTATGACGAGCAAAAGAGGCAAATATTCTTTGAGAGGCTGCAAAGACTCAGCCAGCACCACCACTTTCAATTCATTATTATAGGAGATTCCAGTGATTGCTCTGGAGGTTTGAACATACAGAGGCTCTGCAAAGTATGGCTGTCGTCATTTGCTATCATTCCATGAGCAAGCTCTACCTCATCACCACGAATATCCTGAACACAGAGAATTTTCATCTCCTGACTGGTCTTCTTCCTTCATTCTCACATTTTTAGCAGATCATCCATATTATGACCAAATTGATCTTTCTTAAAAATAAATCTAATTTACTCCTCTGCTTAAATGGTTTCAAAGACTCACCACTTTTTGCAGGATAAAATAAACAACTCTGAGTGTGGCAGAAGACCCATGATATCCTGACCTCTGTGCTCTCTGAAGCCTCGTCTTTCACTACCTCTTCCATAATGCCACCCTGTGCTTGGGCAGATGCAGTTACTTGTTTGTCATTCCTACAGCTGTTTCAAGCCTCTGTGCTTATTCTCACAAGATTTGTGCCTGAAATGCCGACCTGAATATTAGCTTCTTGAAGATTCCCCTTAACCTCTCAGGGCTTTCCTGAGCTCCTCAGGGAGAAGTGACCACATCCATCATTTTTGCCTTAGGGCTGCGCTGCGTACAAACTCCAATAGGAACCTAGCACTTAGTATTTACTCATTTAGTAGGCTGCAAACTTCTCGAAGGCCAGGGCAATGCCTTATTTACTCTCTAAGGGCAGCCCACTGTATTAGAACCCAAAAAGATATAAAATAAGTGAAACACACAGTTCTTATCTTTCAAGAATTCACATACTACTGGGGATGAATAAAACAAAAACCAGTGAAAAGTTATGTAATGGCTTCTGGTAGTGAAAAAGTGATCTGCAGCTGCAAGTACCAATATGACTGAGATTTCTGAGCCAGTAACTCTGTTAGGAGACAAGTGAGTTGGAGAGCAAGGAGTTGCTAATAATGGAGTTAATGTATATTTAACAGATTGCCCCTACATAAACTTACAAAAGCATGGGAAAACAATGGGTATGGAGGAAGAAGAGAAATAGGAGTAAAGGTAGTGAGGAATGTTGAAAATCCAGTTTTCATCCTTACAAGTCCATAAGACAATTATCCAGGAGCTTTTGGATAACTACCACTGTGGAAGTACACAGAAAGATCTTTAAGAGAACAAACATATTTGGCAAAGTTTATCACATTACTGTTTTGATGATGAATTTAAGAATAACTGTATACTGGCTATCTTGGCATTCTGGTTTCAAGCTCCAGAGCAAACAAGGTCAACAAATAGTCATACTGTTCACTGTTCTTTATAGCTATGGAATATGTACAGAAAAAATGTTTTCAGTAGCATACAGCCATATTTAACTTTAAAGAACATGGGCGTGATTACCACAGTGATATCCTAGAGTGAGGTCAGCTGATCAGAAAAGAAGTGATGTTTGTTCTTCCTCCACTTTCAATTCATTCATTACCTTCTTATGTGCTGCTACATGGTATCCATTCACCCACCTCACGACTTAAGCTCCTCTCAAAAGTGAACCAATTCTTGCCAAGTCCAGTCATTATCTCTGCTGACTTTTGGGTGGGGAAGGTTGGGGGTGGCAACTGCATTTGTTGAACACTCACTCTCCCAGAAACATTCTACTCTCCTGGCTCCCTTGCCACTGAACTTTCCTATCTTTTTTCTTACCTCCCTGGAATTCCCTTTATTTCTCCTCTTTTCTTTCTCTGGTCTGTCTTTAGTAGTGGTTTATACTTGTCTTCTCAGGGAATATATGATGGGCATTAGTTAATATGCTGTTAATGACTAAAAATCTTTCCAGTCCTGACTACTCACCTGGATTCCTCAGCTATTTCCAGTTAGCTTCGGTATATTAAGCAATTCTGTAAATAAACATTGTATAGAAATTTAATCATCAATTCCCCCAATATTTATTGAGCATCTACTACATGCCAGACATTACTGATATAATGGAGATGTAAAGAAAAAAGTCTCTACCCATCCCAAGACATATTATTGGTAGAGAAAGGGAAATAAATCAGTAATGACAGGATAGTGATGAACGCCATGGAAAAGATATGCAGAGCGCTATAGGAATAGATTACCAAAATCAGACTGGGAAGCCAAAGGCGGCTTCCAAGAGGAGGTGATATTTGAGACAAATACTGAAGAGTGATTAGGCAAGCAAAAAATGTGTGTGGGGAGGGGTGGAAGGGAGGGAGTGATAGTGGGGGCAGAATTGGGTGAAGCAGAAGTGTGTTTTAGGCAGAGAAAACAGCAGATGTGAAGGCAAGAAGGCGAGACACATCAAAAGTCTATGAAGAATCGCATAGTTCAGCACTGTTTGATTAGGGCCTGCAAATGGAGCCATGAAAGGAGATGTGGCCTACAAGCAGTGAGGGGCCTTTTGTGATGAGTTTTAAACATCTGAAAACTATGCAGCGCTCCTGAAGGATTTTACTAGGAGTGGTGGAAACTGAATTGATTTTGGGCAGGGTAGGAAAATAACAGCCAGTTAAAAAAGTTATCAGTTAAGAGGCTACTGTAAAACCCAGGTAAGTGATGATGATGGTCTGAACTAAGGCAGTGAGATAAGAGAGAGGGAATGATAGACTAATATCACAAAGGTAGACTCCCTAGGCCTTAACCGGAGGGAGGGGGCAGGAAGGATATGGATGAATAAGAAGGAAAAGTTTAGGATGAAGCCGAGATCTTCTGATTTGGAACTTTGTGTAGATGGTAATGCTTCTCATTAGGAGAAGCAAATTTAGCAAAGAAATGGTAAATTTCAAGTGCCAGTGGACTTCCTCCCCTCTTGAAAAATTTGTCTCATCCCCTCTACTTATGCAAATCCTGCCCACCCTTCCAGTCTGCAAAATCTTTAACAGTACCAGTCCACACTGATGGCTCTTATCTCTGGTATCTTACAGCTCCTGTGAACTTTGGTCAAAATTTCATTGTTCTCAAATATTTGTCTAATTCAAAAATATCTGCTGGAGCTCCCTAAAGTTGATCACAAACTCATTAAGGGAAAGGACATGTTCTTCATTTCTTTTGTGCTCATAAACTACCAGTCTCAGTCAGAGAAAGTCTCAAGTGGTGACAATCTGATTACTACCAAAGAGCCAGGTGTGAGAAACAGGCAGATGAATGAGAGCTGAACAGCTAAGCAACTGCTGTATGGCAAGATGAAATAAGACAAAAGCAGGCAAAAGAAATATACAGGAATATATGGAAACAAGACATTAGCATTATTTTGGAATGTCTGACATTAAAAACTGCAGACGGATCTATCTGAGGTGTAGTATTTAATAACTGAATGACTTTCTAACCAAAATAAACTTTGAGTTCCACGACAAATATCAGAAAATGAACAGTTCTCTAAACAAATAATAGATTTATTTCTAATGCAACAACAGAATTTGAGGTTGCCTACTATAAAAGATATAAGAAGTCAAGAAAACACAAAAAGATATTCTTAAAACAGAGAAGATAGAAGCAAAATTTCTAAATTTGGGTTAAACAGTTAATGTGCTTGAACTTTAAGGTTGGATCTGAGTTTCCTGCTGGCCAAAGCAAAACGGGAGAAGGGGGGATCACCAAGGAGCAGACACATCTGGATCCAAGTCCCAGATATTCCGAATCAACAGCTGTGTGTTCCCTGGGGCAAGTAACCACCCTTCTGAGTCTTGATGGGAATACAGGAAATACCTGTATTTCTCAAGACTGATGTTTGGAATAAATGAGATACTGTTTGAGAAGTACTTAGCATATAACTGGACAGAGCTGGCACTCAATAAATGGTGGTGTTCCTTTTACTGATAAAAAAATGAAGCATGTTTAATTCTTCAAGTGAAAGAGGACTTAAGCTCCATAAAGAAAGGTTTGGTGACTGTCTTTTTCACGGCTATATCCTAAAAGTCTAATGTCAGGCTTAGCATATAATAAGGACTAAATATATATTTGTTGAAAAATAAATGAAAATAAACTTTTCCTCTGGCATTAAATTCCAATATAACTGTATCATATAACTGTCATACATGGTCCTCATGCATGCACTGGAACACAATGGATAATTTCTTCAATAATGGTTTAGCAGAAGAGTTCTCTAGGTGGTGATTTATCATATTGAATTGAATAAAACCTAAATACAAAGGACTAAATCACAGCTCAGTGAAGATTCCGCAAGAGGCTAAGCTAATGAGATTTAGGTATATAAATCTCTAGATACTAGGAGAGAACTTAATATGTCTAGGAATAAAAATATGCTCTTTACTATCCAGCAGACCATTCAGAACATAGCCTCTGTCTGGCAAGAGCCTAACAGCTGGTATTCTATTTTGAAGTTCAGATTACTAGGGGCAAGAATCACTTATGAAAATAGAGGAGTCCAACAAGCAGTGGATACAGCCACAAAACAAAGGAAGTAACTCAGCAATCTTCACAATTGCACTGCTGGAACGTACGCTCCAGGAGGACAGGGATTTTCATTTGTTTTATTTACTGATGCTTGGTCTGTGCAACTTGATAGAATCTATGGTATTAAAATAGTGTCTTTGGTGAATAGACTCAAAGTTCTCTAAGTCTAAGGCATGATTAATATTCAGAAGCAGTATATTAACAATAAAGAGTTTAGTCGTATCGTGTGATACGCTGGGAAAAAAGTTATCCTTGGTGGGAAAAGAACTGTGTGGAGGTTACAATTAGGCTTCATCAAGAATCCCAATGTAGATTCCCTAGGGAACTGGAGCAAGGTCATATACAGCAGAGAATTACACATTTTCAAAAAACTGCTCCTTGGCCCTGGTAGACATGAAGTGCCTGACCACGGGACATAATGTGAGCATGTGGTCAGAACCGTGAAACCTGCCAAAATATAAGATCAGGTGGGCCCAAATGAAATCCATCATAAGACGAAAGTGGTGTATCGAGGATGTGCATGAGTAGGGCTGGAGTGTATAAGTAAGTGCAGAAGTAGGTAACTCAGACCACCCCTGTGTCATTCACCACTGATGCACTTAAATCTCTTCCCCGCTCACCATATGGTGGTGGCCCTGATGACCAAATGAAAGAGGAGGAAAATGGTCAAATTTGGTTCATGGATGAGTTGCTTGGTACACAACTGAAAGCTAAAAATGGACTGTGGTTGTCCTATAGCTCCAATCAGGGGTGACCTTCAAAGACAGGGATGAGGGGAAATCCTCCCAATGGGCAGGGTTTGGGTGGTGCATTTCATCATCTATTTTGAGTGGAAAAAGAAGTGGCCCGAGACAATAATATACATGGATCCATAGGTTGTGGCAAATGGCCTGGTTGGTTGATCAGGGAACTAGAAGGTAAGGAACAGAGAGGCCTGAAGAAGAGGCGTGTGGAAATAGCTACAGGACTAGGCATGCAGCAGGACGATCTCTGTTTTGCAGGTTAATACCCAGACAGAGCATCTGCCAGAGAAGAGACACCAGAAAGAATGTAAACAGAATGACTCAATGGGTTGACATCAGCCAGCCTCTATCAGTGCTGGCACAATGGGCATGTGCCAGGGATGAAGGCCATGCACGGGCCTCACTCACCAAGGCTGATCTAGCTACTGCCGTGGTGGAATATACAATCTGCCAGCAACAGAGTCCAATGCCGAGCCCCAGTGTACTGCCATCAACCAGTTGCTGAGTGCCAAGTGGAGTATACTGGGACCTTTCCACTCAGGAAGGGGCAACAATTCATTTTAACTGAAATTGATACACACTCTGGTTATAGGTCTGCCTTTTGTCTCAAACAGCACCACTATCTGAGGGTTTATAGAGTGCGCGATCTACTGACTGGGATTCCTCATAACATTGCTTTAGACCAAAAAGACCCATGTTACAGCAAAGTGGGTGCAGCAGTGACATGATCTGGGATACAGTGACCTCACAGACCACATGAATCCAAGAGCTGCCAGTTTGGCAGATCAATGAAAGAAGCACATTGAAGATTTAAGTGAAATACCAGCTTGGAGATGATACCTGGAAGGATGGTGCTCTATCCTCTAGGATGCAGAATAAACCCTAAGGCAGCCACCACTATGGGTACTGTATCCCCAGTAGTAGAATACATGGACCTTGGAAATAAGGAGTGGAAGAGAAGTCACCCTGATTACCATCACTCCCAGTGACCCACATTGGGGGAATCTGTGCTTCCTGGGCTCTTCTATTGGTTTACAGCTCTTAGTTCACAAAAAGTAAACACTTCCACCAGGAGACATAGCAAGAGCCCCATTCCATTTTTTTTTTTTTTTATATAGCAATTATTTTATTCTATACTTTATTCTCAGTTTGAAACTTTTCAACATGAAAGATCATTTTAGCTATCTCACTTGTCTTGCAATTTGTCCCAAGAATTAAGAACATGATTATAAACACATTAGTTTCTAGGATGTAAAGAAGAAAGTAGGACCATAGAATTATTACAACTTAAAAAGTTTTTATAGGTTCAGAAGGACTTAGACATTGGAAGGGGACTCACAGTTAATTCATATTGCTTCATTTGTTACTCATGCACCTCAAAAGTACTTTAAAAATCTTGTTCATTTGTCCTCTACTTAAAAAGAATGGGGAACAAATGTCAGTATTTGCCTTCTAGGTCTTATCAGTATCTGGAGTTTTCAGTAGTAAGCACATGAGTCTTGTTTTTTAAACTAGAGAAAGACCAGCTTGTTCAAAGCCCAAGAGAAAATCAGGTTTCTAAGGCAGCCCATCAATGTGGAGTCTGAATTATTCCTTGAGGCCATCTTTCCTAAGATTGTCAGATGCAACATGAAAAGCTTGAGCTTGTTGGCTAAAACCTAACATGCAAGAAGTGGTTTTAAAAGCAACAGTTTTCACAGTCAGCTACACCATTGCACATTGCATTTTAATTTGATCTTTTGGTACCTGCAGTGTTTAAAATAGTAACACCAAAATTTACCAAAATTACTAGCGAGGTTGTTTTGGACCACATGTAGAATTAAGATTTCCTCACACCTCAATGATCAGGAGAACTCTCCACGTACAAGAATTCACCTCAAAACTATGCAAATAGAGTAAAAATTTTATAAACAAAACGCTTACGATTCTTTAGTATGATCTTTCAGAGCTTAGTACAGTGTGTGAAGAACTTATGTGGAATAAAACCAATTCTAATAATTGAATATAGTACATTAAAGACCCAGAGTAAACACATCAAGGAAATGCTCAGTCTTGGACAAAATTTTCATTCACACAGCTTGCGCTGTTAAGTTGGCTTAAGCAAGGTACCTTTCTTATCTTATAAAGAATTTTAATACTCACCCTCCTAATAGATTCCATCTCTACTAGATAGAGAAGACCTTAGTCTTTGATGAAAACCATTATTTTTTAAAACCATTTTTCTATCCAAAAAGCAAATGTACTAAAGACAAGGAATACTCCACTTAAATTCTTACATTTGTGCTTATATATACACCACCATTCTCATATTAACTTCCATATATGAGATCTTCTGACTAGGAATCAAATGGTAATGTATTTCAACCAAAATTATGAATATTTTACATCATCCAGACTTGATCATTGTTAAGTTTGGTACAGGAAAACAGAAAGTGGAGATGAGCAACAGCTCTAATTGATATCTTACTGGTCTTCCTGCATCCTCAGTGGGCCAGATAATCTCAATTTACAAATTAAATGAATTTTCAAACTGCAAGTTCTAAATGTCATTGCCAATTATTATGCAAGATGCAAAAGTCTATAGTGGGTGTGCACCAAGAAGCCAGACTCCAGTAAGTGCTTTAATTCCCCATTATGTTTTCTAAACACTCTTGCAATATTTAGGAAAAAAAATAGTAATAATAATGTGACAGTCTTTGACTTAAAAAAAAAACTTCACTTCTACACTAAATATATATTACACTGGTACTTTGTTTATTGGAATGTATTTGAACTATTAAATAAGTGGCTGGATGATAATTCAAAGAGAAAAGATGACCTTTACTCAGCTCAGATAAGCCTTAAATATCATGGTCTACAACATGAAGTGATGCTAAACTGAAATACAAGTAAGTTTAATTTTTCAATAACAACCAAAGTTCTCATTTTATTATACATGGACTGAATACTACAGTTGAAACTCATTTGTGATTTGATATTAATTCTTTCACTAAGAAAACTGCACATAAAGAAAATGAGTCTTATGTTGCAAGACGGAATGATCTTATTAGCTATGGAGTTTGAATAGTTAATTCAGAACAAGACTAAATCTGTTAAGCATCCATAGCCATTTAAAGGCATTTGGTGTCAGTATCTTAAAAGATTAAGATGCTTTAAAACAAAACCTTTATAAGAATATCAAAGATTTAGGGAATCATCTTCATAAATAACTTCAAATGTCTATGGCTTCAACTGTCTGTCCTACTGCTGAGGTAGGTGGCCAAGATTCATCAAAATATTTGACAATCATTTGGAAATTCCCTAAGAAAAACCTTGCATAATCAGTTGGTTTCTTAAACCCATGTCCAGTTTCTTTTGATGGTTGTTCTGTTTTTTTCTTTTACACTTTTTAAAAGAGGATGTCCAAGCAACTGTTTCTTTAAGCTCTTGCCGAATAGCATCTCATGTATTCTGTCATCCATGGATTATCTGAGGAAGAAGATTTAACCTTTATATTTTTCTCCACATTCACAGAGTGAGCACGTTGCCTTTGAGCAACTAGTTTCCTTTTTTCCACCTGTCTTCTGGTCTTGGCTCGTAATGCTGACTCATGAATCTCATGCACAGGGGCAGAAGCACAGACATTATGAGTTTTTTGGCTTCCTGTATCTGTCTGTTTTTCTCCCCATCCATAAAGAGCAAATGGATGTTTGTTTTCTTTTATTTTAATTGATGATCTTTGAGGACTTTTGACTGCTTTTCTATTTCCTCTAGCAAATAAGGCACTTCGATGTTGTCGAGGTTCAGTACTGTTGGGTAATTTATCAGTTTCTTTTGTTTCAATTTGTTGTTCATGCTTTTCTTCTACTTCTTTCACTGATAATGCCGGGGAATCCGCGGCGCCGGCGTCCCGGATCTCTCCCCCCAAGGCCTCCGGCTCTGGCGCCGCGCCGCTCTCCGGCCTCTCCCGCCTCTCCTGCGCCGCGGGCCTGGGCGGAGAGGGCGGCGGGGGCGAGGCCGGAGCTTCCCGGGGCGCGGGGCACGGGGAGCCCCCGCCGCCCGACGACGACGAGTCATCCGAGGTGCTGGCCTGGCCCCAGTCTTCCCAGAACCAGGGGTTGTGCGCCTGCTCCAGCAGCCGGCGGCTCAGGCGGTAGTGCAGCAGCTCGCGGTAGCAGGGTCCGTACATGTCCCACCGCGGGTCCTTGTAGCGCTTCATGTACTCACTCTTCACCTTGCTCCCGGGGTACATGGTCCCGGGCCGCGCCGCGCCGCGCCGCACGCCGCTCTGGCGTCCCGGCCGCTGGGGCCCCTTCTCCACGCGCCCCGCTCGCCCTGGCCCCGCTGCGGCGCAGCTACCGCCGCCGCCACCTAAGAGCGCCCCATTCCATTTTAAGTTATGGCTGTTGCTTGGTCATTTTGGGTTCCTCATGCCAAAGGATCAGCAGACAAAGAAAGGAGTCATTTCCTGGCAAGAATATTAACCCTATCAGGAAAAGGTAAGGCTATGGTCACAAAAAGGGGGCAGGGAAGAATGTATATGGCATCCAGGTGATCCATTTGGGTGTCTCTTGGTATTCCCTCACCTAATTTCTATGCTAACGGACAAGTGAATCAGACACAGCCTGAGAAGGGCATGGTGCCCAGGGACTCAGACCCCACAGGGACGAGGGTATGTGCCACTTTACCAAGGAAATCTTCTCGTCAAGGGTGAGGGAATCTAGAATGGACAATAGAGGAGGGAGATGATTACCAGTGTGGCCTTGTGACCAGCCTCAGTAGAAGGGGATACAGTTTGTCTTGCTAACTTTCTTTTTAAAAATTTCTTCCAGAAAAAGAGTCCCATTGGAATTCTGGAGGAGCTGATCCAAGAATTTATGTAAAACAAGATACAAGCAGCACAAGGGATGGAAAGTAGTGAATGCTGTGGTGTGCAGACCAAATCTCCCACCTCCTTCAGGACTGAAGCACTCAATCGTGCTGGCATCTGATAGTTCTCAAACAAAACCCTCTCTGTAGAAGGGCTGCATCTGAAGAAAGGCAATCTATTTAAGGTCATGCCTCCTACCTAGTAGAAATCTGCATCTGATGACTGGTTGGCAGGGGGTTAAAATTTCAGCCCCCTTGCCTCGATATGGGACAACCTGGAAGGCTACCCAGCTCCACAGTTCTTCATAAGATTAGCTGAGGCTTTAGCTGTAATTTCCGTTCACTTTCTCCCTCTGTCCAATCTTGCTTCCTTCACTGCTCCTCCCCAAAGGAGTTAATCCTGAGAGCATTTTTCAATAAACTTCTTGACAAAAATTTCTGAGAGTTTGCTTCCTGGGGAAGCCAACAAGGGAAATATGCCTTCCCTGGTTTGTTCATGAGCACAAGATCCATAGCTATCTAATGGGGATCTTCTTTCAGGTATTCCAAAGTTACCTCAGACAATATCTTTCCTCCAAATCTGCTCTTTTGGTTTTGGTGAAATGGTACTATCATCCATCTCTCCCATTATCTAAGCCAGAAACTTCAGAATCATTCACTACTTCTTTCTCTCTCTCATAAGCTCTGTCCATTCTACTTGGAAAACATTCATGCTTACAATTACTTGGTCAGCTTTTGTGACTCTGATCCCTCTAAGTTCTCGTACCTTTTGTTCTGTTGTTCTGTTTCCCCTGTAGGATCTACCTAAATACAAGGCTTAATCCATAGCTTGTGTTTACCCTAGATATAATTTTTCTCTTATAGAACTCACCCAGTACCTTGTTTTCAGCTCTCATCTCTACAAAGTTGACTCTCTGATCTATGTCTCCAGCTTTGACCTCTTGAAGAGGTGTCAGTCCTCCCTCTTTAACTACATGAAGGGTATCTTCATTATATGCTCCGGAGTCAACTCAAATTCAAATATATCTGTAGGGAACAACTTTTGCTCACTTCTCTCTTTTCCCTATAGACTTGGCCAATTGAGGAGTGGTTTCCTTCTTTCCGTCTCAGACATAACCCTGGACCCTACACCTCCACTGGGATTCCAGGGACCCCACACTGGGTTTCATTTCTCTAGGTCACTGCAAGGCTTGCAGACCTGCCTCCCATATACCCACCTGCAGACAGGAGACAGAATGCCAAGAGAGAACAGTACCGTTTCTTGCTACCCCAAACAGTAAAGAAGATGGAGACAAGAAAGGGAGAGTCATGGGCTGGATCATAGAAGTGTCAAAGAACGATCAGGTCTGAGGTTCTACCCTGATGTATAGTTAGCTGCCCTCCCATGCCTCCCTTGGAAGACAAGTGTGGTATTACAATGCTTGGATACAGCCATGTTTGTAGATAAATGCTCAACGGTTCCTGATTATTGATAAGGCTTAGAAAGCATAGCATTTATCTGATTTACTCATTGATTGTTCCCTTGAAAATTTTCTCATCTTCATAGTCTCTCCATTTCAACAAAGGAAAATCAAGAAGTTTTACATTTGCTTTTCACTCCAGAGCACATGATCATAAGCATTTTAACAGGAAGACTCTGTGGCTTTTACAAGATTATAAAAACAGATAAGTATCACATCTTGCTAACTAGGTTGGTGTTTCTCTAAGAAATAATGCTTATCTAATAAAACTGGAACAAAAATGTCCAGTTTGGCCAATCTTTTAGCTACAATTTATTTCTTTACCTGTTACGAAGACTAAGAATAGCTACTATCAGAGACCTACATTCTTTCTGGAAACATGTCAAAATCTGCACTGCAATGCACAGGGCTAAAATGAGATCTCTCCCACACACACAATCACAGAAGAAAAGTTTATTTAGAGTATTTTTAAACTCGTGATTGTTGTTGTTACTTACCTGCTGCTGTCTTTGTCGCCTCACTTGTACAAACTGAGAAAGCATCAGCTGACGATCAAGCAGCTCCATTCTCTGTTGTCTCTGAATGTCCACTGTTGCCCCCATCCCAATTCGGGCTTCATTGGTGGGTTCTGAAGATGAAAATATGGGCTCGAGTGTCCAAGAAAATAACTTTGCCAGCCAGTGAGGGATGCAGAGTACCTGATGAACTTTTAACACATTGCTGTTGTAGCAGATACCAGAAATCTAAAAGAAAAAATGAGATTTTAAAAATGCAATAACATTTTAAAGGACATACTTAAAGCAGAAATCAGTAAGCATAAAACCCATTTTGGGGGCTGGAGACAGTATTACTAGACTTCAGATGATATTTTTCTTAGTTTTAGCAGTGTTAGGTGATAACCAAAAATCTCTACCATGTTGCAGAATACTAAGGGGTACAAGTCGGCAAAAAATTTAATTTACTCAGTAAAACCAAACTATTTTTATTAAATTATAAGGGACAGCAAAATCCTAACTACCACTCAAAGTACTGATAAAATATTTAAAAAAAACAATGTATTCATTTAAAAAAAACATTAAAAATCTGATTATCAAAACACTTTCACACTGCACTAACTCTGTGGTTACTCCATTGGCAGATGGCCATCAGCGACAGATATCTACAGAAAACAGCTTTGATGTTCAATGTTCCTACTCAGTCTTATAACAACTTTATCAGAAAATAAAGACAAATCTAAAATCTTTGCTTTTTTATACTACATTTTAATCATTTTTTAAGTATTATTTTTTCTAGATTTTTAATTCCACACCAATATTAGTTAACAATTAACAATTCTATTAAGAAACAAACCTAAATTTCATCTTTAAGTTCATTTATATGGTAAAAGAAGTTTAAAGACCCTTAATGATTTTCTAGGTATAAATGACTATAGCTATTACTTTGTAAAACTTAAAAAAAAAACAAACTTTTGTGAATTTGATTCTTAGGATACAGTTATTCATACCAAAGTAGAGCATATTTGAGAAAAGTAGACTTCAATGTTTTACTAATAAAAAAATAAAATTAATTCATTTGACAAGAGTTTATTGAGCATCTGCTATATATCGTACTCTGCTCTAGGTACTTAGAACATAGCAGAAGACAAGATAAACAGATGCCTTGTCTCCATAAGCAGCAGTCAAAATGAAGACTAGACAATAAACAAGTAAACAAATTAAAAAATCAATTCAGACAAGGTCTATGAAGGAAAAAAAGTGACTAGGAGACTTCTTTAGATTGGGTAGTCAGGGAAGCTTTCTGAAGTGATACTTGGACAAAGATCTTAAGGGTGATGGGGTGCCAGTGATTTGAAGAATTGGGGGAAGAACATTTCAGACCAAGAAAAAGAAAATGCAATACAGGAACAAGCTTGGGAATATTTAGTAGACATCTCAGTGGAGTTACCAAGTAGGCAGTTGGATATTGAACTCAAGAGTACACCAATATTTTGGGGATGAACAGAGGAGGAGAAGCCTGTAAAGAAATCTGAGAAGGAGCTGCCAGTAAACACAAAGAAAACTAGGGGAGTATAGTATTCCTGAAGCTAAGAGATGAGGGGGCTTTAAGATAGGAATGGTTAGCTATGTCCAATGTAGCTGGAGTTCAAGTAACATAAAGAGAGAGAAATGACCATTGAGCTTGGCAAAACGGAGGCCTTTGTTGACCTCACAAGAACAGTTACAGGGCCGTGGTAGGAGCAGAGATAGACTGGAGTAGGCAGAAGACTGAGTGGTGGAGGACTTCCGGTTTCAAATAATTTCCTTGCCCCTTCTCTTAAAAATACTACAAAACGACAAAGAACACAGAAACAGAAACAAACTCCATTTTCAGCGATACTAGAAAGCACCTCTAATCCTGAACCACAACACAAACGTGGAAAGTATACTGACTAACTATACATCACTTAGCAAATGGGAAGAAGGGTAAACTAAATGCCCCTGGGGTCCTGTGGGCCTCAGAAAGACTCAGAGATTAGAGGCATCAGGAACTAGGGAAGGCAGGAGTGAAGTGAAGGCTTACTTAAGTCTGTATAGGAAGCACCTCGATTCTTCCCCTGACCCAGCACAGTCCTGCATCTCCCCTCCCTGTCCTCTGCAGTGGAAACGTAAAGGCTCTGGAAGGCATGAACCAAAGAGGCTCTGAAGTGGGGGAGAGCAGGCGTAGAGGTGAGGCACGGGACTCTAAACAGGGGAACACATAAACAGTGACGCCCCCAATGCATATCTCTGAGGCATTCCAGAAGACACAATAGAGGCAATATGGCAGGGATGGGGAGAGAGGGGTGGTGACTATGTCCAAACAGACAGTAGCTGAGAGCTCTCCAGAATTAATAAAGGCTATAAATCCTCAGACTGAAAATGCAAGAGTCCCAAGAAGGATAATAAAATGACATTTACACCTAGATCCATTGTAGTAAAACAAAGAAAGACATCGCTAAAAGCATCCAGACAGAAAATACAGATTACCTAGAAAGGAAAAACAATTAACTGTGAGCAACAAGAACTGTAAGATATCTAGAGTAGGCAGATGAAAAATTGTTGTCAATTCTTACCAAACTGAAAGGTAAATTCAATATAATTCTAGATAAAACCATAACAGAGTTTTGTCGCTGGAACTTAAATGCTGATCTTGTTTCATGTGGAATATTTAAGGTTTAAATTTTAAAAAACATATGTTGAAAAAAGCCAGACCCAAACGATCACATATGATTCCATTTTGTTAATGGATAAATCTAAACTATATATTAAGTAGTAAAACCATAAAGCAAAGCAAGAAGTTGACTACCATATGTGTCCAGGAGGGACGGGGGCACCGAAGGCTTTGCAGCCAGTGGTTCTTTGTCTTGACCTACCTGGTTATTACATGGGTGTGTTCACTTTATAGTGATTTGTACAGCTTTGTGAAGTATACATTTTATACACATTTCTGCATGTGTTACATATTACAATAAAAAGAGTTAAAATAAAACAGAACAATGGATACAGAATAGCAAAGGTAATTTTTTTTTTCATATGCAAAGACATTTTATTACACAATAGGAATTTTGGACACTGCAATCAAAATACAGGATATTCCCTTCACTCAAAAAGTTTATACCAGCCCCTTGGCAGTTAATCTCCTCCTCCCAATTCCTGTTGGGTAACCACTGTTCTGATCTCTGTCCCTATAATTCTACCTTTTCAGAAATGTGACTATACAGTGTTAGCCTTTCGGGTAAGTCTACTTGAACTTAGCCTAATGTTTTTGCAATTGATTCATATTGCTACCCGTATCTGCATTTTTTCTTTTTCTTTTTTTTCCGGAGTAGCATTCCATTGCATGGCTATATCACAATTTGTTTCTCCATTCATCAGTTTATGGACATTTTGGTTATCTCTCATTTTTATCAATTATGAATACACCTGCTATAAACATTCAAGAACAATCTTTGTGTGAACATATGTTTTTAATTTTTCTTGGATAAATTCTTAGACATGGGATTTCTGAGTCATATATTAAGTGTATGTTTTATGTGATAAGCAACTGCTAGAATGTTTTCCAAAGTGGCCATGCAATTTTGCCTTCCTGCCAGCAATGCATAGGGATTTCACTTGTTCCACAATGAACACAAGATATTGTTTTTTATTCTAACGCTGTTTAAATGTAATGCAAAAAAGATAATTATTGGTCCATTTCAGTTCTGAACAAATCTGTGTGAATCTCAAGTAATGTGAGCCAACTGAATTCGACATTGTATTTAAAAATACATCTTAATTACGTAGGGTTTATTCCCAAATGCAAGTTTGTCTCAACAAACTTTTTTTTTTTTTTTGTTAGTTTCTTGACTTGCTCATCCTTGTATCACATAGAGTGTAAATTAAAACTGCAAACCCTCATAAGGAAGCTCTGTGGTTTTGAATTTTGGAGATTTTTTCATCTCAGTTTCAAACAACCAATGTCCTTAACATCTACCTGGGTATGTGGGTGGCTCTTTCTAGTTCATCATTTCACTAAGTCCCTATGTGTATGAAAATTCTGGCTGTATGTGTTTTCTCAGTTCCAACTCCCTTCCACGTTAAGAACCCGAGTCCTCACTTACGTTTCCATGTGACCTTTGATGCCTAAATCCCTTTTGTAACAGAAACCATTGAGCTAACACAGGGCAGGCAGAGCGTGGCTTCATAAACTTATCACTCTGGTTTTCAGTATCTTTTCCATTTTTGCTCCTATATTCTTGCCAGCTCAACTATATATGTTAATGAGTACAGTGTGAGTCTCGGAATTGTGAGTTTGGAATATGCAGTGGTGAAACAAGTGCCCCTGCTTCAGTTGAAGTCAAGCACTTACTCTGTTGATTTGAGTCCTAAGAGCAAAGAGAATCCTACCAGATGGGTATCCTATTTTCATTTTACAACAGGAATAGTCCCTGTCCCTCACAGTTTTTTTTTTCCTGAAATTTTATTGAGATATATTCATATACCATACAATCATCCAAAGTGTACAATCAACTGTTCACCGTATCATCATGTAGTTGTGTATTCATCATCACAATCAATTTTTGAACATCTTCATTACTCCAAAATAAATAAATAGAGTAAAAACAAACAAACAAAAAAACAAACCCCCATCTCCTCCTATTACTATTATTCATTTACTTTTTTTGTCCTCATTTTTCTACTTATCTGTCCATACACTGGATAAAGGGAGTGTGAGCCACAAGATTTTCACAGTCACATAGTCACACCATATAAACAATATAGTTATACACTCATCTTCAAGGATCAAGGCTACCGGATTGTAGTTCAACAGTTCCAGGTATTTCCTTCTAGCTATTCCAATACACTAAAAACTAAAAAGGGATGTCCATATAGCTCATAAGAATGCCCTCCACAGTGACCTTTTGACTCCATTTGAGATGTCTCAGCCACTGAAACTTTATTTTGTTTCATTTCTCTTCTCTCTTTTGGTCAAGAAGGCTTTCTCAGTCCCATGCTGTCGGGTCCTGGCTCATCCCCAGGAGTCATGTCCCATGTTGTCAGGGAGATTCACACCCTTGGGAGTTGCGTCCCATGTATGGGGGAATAGCCAAGGTAATTTTAAAGGAGAAGCATAATAGGGGAAACCATGGCCAATCAGACTTCAAGATAAAGTTTAAGTAATTAGGGTAAGTCAAACAAAGCAAAAGACAAAAGCCTAGAAACAGACTCTTGAATATATGGGCACTTGTTGGTATATGACAGAAATGGGCAAATTAGAGGGGAAAAGGACACACTACTTATACATAGAGAAAAAGAGAAAGTTGGTCCCACTTCCTGATACCATATATAAACTCCTGATGGATTAAGGATACAAATATAATTTACAAAACTGTAAATCTTCTTGAAGAAAACATAGAAGGAAAATTGTTTTGATGTTGGGATTGGAAAGGATTTTAAAATAAGAAACATAAAGCACAAACTATTAAAAAAGCTCATATATTTATCTTCTTTACAATTTAAAAGCTACAGTATGCCAAAAGTTATCATAAATGAAGTGAAAAGACAAGAGCCTGGGAGAAGGTACTTAGATTTATGTAGCCAACAAAAGTAGTTCACAATGCATAAACAATGTCTGGAAATTTATAAGAAAAAGACAAATGACCCAATTTACAAGGTATATAGAAAGGCAATGTCAGAAGAGGAAATTCAAACAACCAACAAACACATGAAAAGATGTTCACCTTCACTTGTTTTTAGGTAACTGCAATTTAAAATAATATTTTTAGAGAAATGTAATTTGAAACGAACATTGCCAAATATAGTAACATTGCCAAAAATTAAAACAAACAAGCACACATGGTAATATCAAGTTTTAATGAGGATGAGGGAAACTGAAAACTCTCACATTGTCCTGAGGGAAGATAAAGTAGTACAACCACTCTGGCGAGCAACTTGGCAAAACGTGAAGATATGCATTAAGGAATATTCCTTGCAATGCTGTATGTAATAGTGAGGAAGTGAAAACAAAGTGTCTCCTGGAAGAGGAAGGGCTAAAGAGTAGTTTATTCATAAAAGGGAATACCACATAGAAGTTAAAATAAACTCAATGTATGGGAGCATTAATATGTTTAAATGTTGAAAACGTAAAGTTGAATGAAAAATACACATGAAAGCCATCATATATTGTATTCATCTTTTTGCAAAATTTCAAAACCTAAAATAATAGTATATACTGTTTATGGACACTTATATAGGCAAAGTATAAAATCATGGAGAGTGGTTTCTTCTGCTGTGGGATTATAGTGCGAGTGGTATATTTGGAGGTAGCAGCATTAACTGTAACATATTTCTTTAACAAAGATAGGATTAGGAAATAAACATAGCAGACACACAAAGAATTAGAGGTAAGAAAGTAGCAATTTCTTTTCTGAAGTTTCAGTAGGAAAGTAAACAGAGAAATGGGGCTATATAATGCATACTTAAACTGATCTCACTGAAGACAGAAAAATGTTGCTACTAACATAAAAACATAAAAAATAGAATGAGAACTGTGAGATTTTAATCAAGTACAAACTAAACATTTTTATTTTTTAGTTTAAAATATCCTACTTTCTACAAGGGTTAAAAAATTATCAAGAAAACTGGAAAACTTTGAAATATTAATGTTCTTTTGAATCAATATTTAAAATGCACTTTTGGCAACAAGACATACAAAATTACCATTTCACCAGCAATATGAGAGTTCCAGTTGTTCAACACGCTCAACATCTGGTATTGTTAGACTTTTTAATATTAGCCACTTTAGAGAGTCTAAAGTGGAGTCTCATTGTGGTTTTAACTTGGATTTCCCTGATGAGTAATGCTGAGCCTCTGTTCATGTGCTTATTGGCATTTTGCGTACCTTCTGCGCAGTGTCTGCTCAAATCTTTGTCCATTTCTTAAATGGCATGTTTTCTGTCTTACTATGGAATTGTAATTATTCTTTATATATGAATATATTTAGATATATGTACTGCAAATATTTCCTGCAAGTCTGTGGCTTGCCTTTTCATGTTATTAAAGGACTCTTTCAAAGACAAAAATTTTACTTTGATAAAATCCAATTCATCAATTTTTAAAATGTTTCCTGCTGTTTGCGACCTAAAAAATCTTTGCCTACTCCAAGGTTACAAATATTTGTCTACATTTTCTTCTAGAAATTGTATAGTTTTAGCTTTAATATTTAGGCCACTGATGCATTTCAAGTTAATTTTTGTGTATGGTGTGAGGTTATACTTATGGCCAAGGTTCATTTGTATTTTATAAGGATATCTGTTTCAATACAATTTGCTGGAAAGACTATTCTTTTCCTATTGAATGATCATGGCATAGTTGTTGAAATCAATGGAATGTATGTTACAGTCTATTCCTGGACTCTCTGATCTATTCACCTATATGACTACCCTATGTGAATACCAGGCTGTTTCAATTACTGTGGCTTTATAATAAGTCTTGAAATAAGATAGTGTAAATCTCTAACTTCATTCTTTTTCAAAATTGCTTTGCCTGTTCCAGCTCCACGGTATTTCCATATAAAATTTTTAATAAGACTGTAATTTTCTATTTGAAAAAAACCCTCCTGGAATTTTGACGGTGATTGCAGTGTACTTTCCCTTGTGATTTCTTCTTTGACACGTTGGTTAAGAGTGCATTGCTTAATTTCCACATATTTGTGAATTTTCCATTTCTCCCTCTGTTATTGATTTTTAGCTTCATTCCACTGTGGTTGGAGAAGATACACTGTTCTGTTCTGACTCATTCCAGTGCTTCACTCTTGCCTTCTTTTGTTCAGACTTCAACTTACTCAGGCTGATTTCAGCTCTATGGTCACTGATAAGCAAGGCATGAGCTGGCATGTGATATGCTAGGTGGTCTATGGCAATGTTCAAACAGTGGGACAAGAGATTTGGTTGGGAAGAGCAGACAACACGGACAACATCCAGCACTTACCTACTTCTATCTTCCTTACTGTAGGAAATCACACTCTTAAAAAACAACCAAACGTGTCAGCCCCTGGGAAGCCTGATCTTAACTGCTTCTCTTCTCTGCCATTGCTCTTGGCTTACCCTCCTGCTATACCCAATGTAGACACCATTGATGACATCACACAATGGTTTCTGAGAAATTGATTTCTCCACTGTGCAAATGGAGAAAACTCCTCAAATGTAAAGGTCTCTTTAGAAAAGTTCTGATGAAAGGTACAAGCATTTTTATTTTCATAAGTATTTGCATATCTCATTTTATTGCGCTTCACTTTATTGCACTTCACAGATATTGTGTTTTTTACAAATTGATGGTTTGTGGCACCCCTGCATTGAGCAAGTCTATTGGTACCCTTTTTCCAAGAGCATGTGTTCACTTTGTGTCTGTGTCACATTTTGGTAATTCTTGCAATATTTGAACTTTTTCATTATTATTATATCTTTTATGGTGATCCATGATCTTTGACGTTACTATTGTAATTGTCTTGGGATGCCACGAACTGCACCCATATGAGACAGCGAACTGAATCGATAAATGTGTGTGTTTTCTGACTGCTCCACCGACAGGCCATTCCCCTTTCTCTCTATCTCTCCTTGGGCCTCCCTATTCCCTAAGACACAACAATATTGAAATTAGGCCAATTAATAACCCAACAATGGCCTCAGGGTTCAAGTGGAAGGAAGAGTCAGACATCTCTCACTTGAAATCAAAAGCTAGAAATGATTAAGCTTAGTGAGGAAGGCATGTCGAAAGCCAATACAGGCCAAAAGCTAATCTTCTTGTGGAAACCAGTTACCTGGAGCTAGAATTGGAGCATTTTCAGCAGCGGAGATCAGAAGCCCTGGCTAGAAAAAGGTAGAAAGAGGCCCAAAAACCACAGAGGGTTCTGGGCTACACACAGTTGAAAGCCTAGGCCAAAGACACAGGCTGTGGGTCTGGGTTATAGGTAGAGCTCCCCACATATCAAAAGTAGAAGTTAGTACCTCATAAATATAATTGAGAATGTAAAACAACAGGAAATTGTTCTCTTTCAGGCCTAACAAACATGGATATCAATTACACATTTATTCAAATATTAAGTGCTTTTAGAAAGGGAATCATCAAATAACTCATCAGGCAAATAAAGAATTTAATTTGCTGGGTGCAACCCATGCAAAATACCCGAGATTATAGAGAGTAAACCTCAACTGTCACCTGGTCTTGTTCAATATTAGCATGAAACCATGACGGGCCAAAGTGAGAACCTTGACTTGGCAAGGATACCAGGTGTTGAGCTCTTTCTCTGGACAACTGTGGCTGAAAACAAGTCCAGAAGACAACTTCACTGTTGGAGTCCTAGTGTACCATGTTTACAACATTCAAGAAACCCAGGATCCAATGGGACAATGGGACAAACACAAGTTATTTATTCACTCAGCAAATATTTACTGAACAACTATTGCGTGTCAGAAGTTGTTCTAAACACTAGGATACAGCAGGGAACAAACAAAACTCTCTGCCTTAATAGAGCTTACATTTTTCTATTTCTTTTTCTGCATTGAAAATGATCAAGAAAGAATAAAGTAATTTTCAAAATTCCTTATTTTATCACTCAGAATTTGGAGGCAAATGAGGGATGTCCCACATTATTTCTCTTATATGTGATTACCATGAAATGATTATTATTTTCATGATAGACAAAATCATGTGCCTTTGGCCACAAGACAGCAAGATTGTTGCTGCCTTATTCTTTGTTAAGTGCAAAAGTGATTTAAATTGACCTTCCTATAGCTTTCATACCTCTTTTATATGTGACAAGAGGAATTACATTAACCTAAGATTTTTCCTTTTGCAGAATCATGTATCAGGAGGATTTAGGTTAAATACATAAAGCAGGAGGGCATGGCTTGGAAGAGGGACCCACTCATAAGTCCCAGGGACCATATGCCAATACCAAGGACTTGTGTTCAGCAGCAGAGACAAACTGTGGCAAGACTGAACTGAAGGTTTAGACTCGTGCAACAGCTTTAAATCTCTAGGAATACTTGGGAGGTTTGATTATTAAAGCCACCCTCCCTAACTGCTCAGACATACACCCCACATTCAGGGCTGGTAGCATCAACTATACACACAAACTTGGTACACCAATAGGTCCCCCACAAAATTCAGACCCCCACTCACCACAAAGACAAAGTTGGGGAGAACTGGCTTGAGGGGTATAGGTGGCTTGCAGACAACACATACTGGTTAGTTAAAGTGTATGCCACCATGCTGACAAATTAGAGGTAAGTGTTTGAATAAGTCTACATATCCTAAAAGAACCCTATCAAGTTAAGCAAATGCCAAGAGGCCAAAAACAACAGAAAATTTTAAAGCATATGAAGAAACCAGATGATATGGATAACCCAAACCCAAACACCCAAATCAAAAGATCAGAGGAGACACAGTACTTGGAGCAATTAATCAAAGAACTAAAGACAAACAACGAGAACATGGCACAGTATATAAAGGACATGAAGAAGACCCTAGAAGAGCATAAAGAAGAAATTGCAAGAGTAAAGAAAAAAACAGATGATTTTATGGAATTAAAAGAAACTGTCAACCAGATTAAAAAGATTCTGGATATGCACAGTACAAGACTAGAGGAAGCTGAACAGCGAATCAGCAACCTTGAAGATGACAGAATGGAAAATGAAAGAACAAAAGAAAGAATGGGGGAAAAAAAATCGAAAAGGATCTCAGGGATATGATAGATAAAATAAAACGTCCAAATATACGACTCATTGGTGTTCCAGAAGGGGAAGAGAAGGGTAAAGGTCTAGAAAGAGTATTCAAAGAAATTGTTGGGGAAAACTTCCCAAACCTTCTAAACAACAGAAATACACAAATCATAAATGCCCAGCAAACTCCTAATAGAATAAATTCAAATAAACCCACTCCAAGACATATTCTGATCAGATTGTCAGATACTGAAGAGAAGGAGCAAGTTCTGAAAGCAGCAAGAGAATAGCAATTCACCACTTACAAAGGAAACAATTAAGACTAAGCAGTGACTACTCAGCGGCCACCATGGAGGCGAGAAGGCAGTGGCATGACATATTTAAAATTCTGAGAGAGAAAAATTGCCAAGCAAGAATTCTTTATCCAGCAAAGGTCTCCTTCAAATTTGAGGGTGAGCTTAAATTTTTCACAGACAAACAAATGCTGAGAGAATTTCCTAACAAGAGACTTGCCCTACTTGAGATACTAAAGGGAGCCCTACCACCAGAGGAACAAGAAAGGAGAGAGAGATATGGAGAAAGGTTCAGTACTAAAGAGATTCAGTTATGAGTGCATTAAAGGACATTAAGAGAGAGAGGGAAAAAATATATCTGACAGATATAAACCAAAGGATAGGATGGCTGATTCAAGAAATGCCTTCACAGTAATAACATTGAATGTAAATGGATTAAACTCACCAATTAAAAGATATAGATTGGCAGAACGGATCAAAAAATATGAACCATCAATATGTTGCATACAAGAGACTCATCTTAAACACAGGGACACAAAGAAATTGGAAGTGAAAGGATGGAAAAAAATATTTCATGCAAGCTACAGCCAAAAGAAAGCAGGAGTAGCAGGATTAATCTCAGATAAAACAGACTTTAAATGCAAGGATGTTATGAGAGACAAAGAAGGCCACTACATACTAATAAAAAGGGCAATTCAACAAAAAGAAATAACAATCATAGATGTTTATGCACCCAATCAAGGTGCCACCAAATACATGAGACAAACACTGGCAAAACTAAAGGAAGCATCTGATGTTCCCACAATAATTGCGGGAGACTTCAACACATCACTTTCTCCTATAGATAGATCAACCAGACAGAAGACCAACAAGGAAACTGAGAACCTAAACAATCTGATAAATGAATTTGATACAACAGACACATATAGAACACTACATCCCAAATCACCAGGATACACATTCTTCTCTAGTGCTCATGGAACTTTTTCCAGAATAGATCATATACTGGGACATAAAACAAGCCTCAATAAATTTTTAAAAAATGAAATTATTCAAAGCACATTCTCTGAACACAATGGAATACAATTAGAAGTCAATAACCATCAGAGACTTAGAAAATTCACAAATACCTAGAGGTTAAATAACACATCCTAAACAATCAGTGGGTTAAAGAAGAAATAGCAAGAGAAATTGCTAAATATATAGAGAAAAATGAAAATGAGAACACAACATATCAAAACTTATGGGATGCAGCCAAAGCGGTACCAAGGGGGAAATTTATAGCACTAAAAGCATACATCAAAAAGGAAGAAAGAGCTAAAATCAAAGAGCTAATGGAGCAACTGAAGAAGCTAGAAAATGAACAACGAACTAATCCTAAACCAAGTAGAAGAAAAGAAATAACAAGGATTAAAGCAGAAATAAATGACATAGAGAACAGAAAAACAATGGAGAGAATAAATAACACCAAAATTGGGTTCTTTGAGAAGATCAACAAGATTGACAAGCCTCTAGCTAGACTGACAAAATCAAAAGAGAGAAGACCCATAGAAGCAAAATAATGAATGAGAAAGGTGACATTATTGAGGATCCCGAAGAAATTACAAAAATTATAAGAGGAGACTATGAACAACTGTATGCCAACAAACTGGATAATGCAGAGGAAATGGACAATTTTCTGGAGACATATGAACAACCTAGACTGACCAGAGAAGAAATATAAGACCTCAACCAACCAATTACAAGCAAAGAGATCCCATCAGTCATCAAAAAACTTCCCATAAATAAATGCCCAGGGCCAGATGGCTTCACAGGGGAATTCACCAAACTTTCCAAAAAGAACTGACACCAATCTTACTTAAACTCTTTCAAAACATTGAAGAAAATGGAACACTACCTAACTCATTTTATGAAACTCTTCTAGTTTGCTAATGCGGCAGAATGCAAAACACCAGAGATGGATAGGGTTTTATAAAATGGGGGTTTATTTCGCTACACAGTTACAGTCTTAAGGCCACAAAGCATCCAAGGTAACACCTCAGCAATTGGGTACCTTCACCGGAGGATGGCCAATGGTGTCCGGAAAACCTCGCTAGCTAGGAAGGCAGCTGGCGTCTGCTCCAAAGCTCTGGCCTCAAAATGGCTTTTTCCCAGGACGTTCCTCTCTAGCAAGCTTACTCCTCTTCAAAACATCAATCCCAGCTGCACTCCATTCCCTCTCTTTGAGTCAGCTCATTTATATAGCTCCACTGATCAAGGACCACCCCGAATGGGCAGGGCCATGCCTCCATGGGAACATCTCTTCAAAATCATCACCCACAGCTGGGTGGGGCACATTCCAAGCAAATCTCTGCCCCACAAGACCACAAAGATAATGGCATTTGGGGGACACAATACATTCAAACTGGCACAGAAACTAACATCAATCTAATACGAAAACCAGGCAAAGATGCCACAAAAAAGAAACACTACAGGCCAATCTCCCTAATGTATATAGATGCAAAAATTCTCAAGAAAATACTTGCAAATCGAATCCAAAGACACATTAAAAAAATCATGCACCATGAGCAAGTGGGGTTCATTCCAGGCATGCAAGGATGGTTCAACATAAGAAAATCAATCAATGTATTACAACACATTAACAAATCAAAAGGGAAAAATCAAATGATCATCTCAATAGATGCTGAAAAAGCATTTGACAAAATCCAACATCCCTGTTTGATAAAAACACTTCAAAAGTTAGGAATTGAAGGAAACATCCTCAATATGATAAAGAGCATATATGAAAAACCCACAGCCAGCATGGTACTCAATGGCGAGAGACTGAAAGCCTTCCCTCTAAGCTCAGCAACAAGACAATGATGCCCACTGTCACCACTGTTATTCAACATTGTGCTACAGGTGCCAGCGAGGGCAATCTGGCAAGACAAAGAAATAAAAGGCATCCAAATTGGGAAGGAAGAAGTGAAACTGTTACTATTTGCAGATGATATGATCTTATATCTGGAAACCCTGAGAAATCGACGACACAGCTACTAGAGCTAATAAATTTAGCAAAGTAGTGGGATACAAGATTAATGCACATAACTCAGTAATGTTTCTATATGCTAGAAATGAATGAAGTGAAGAGACACTCAAGAAAAAGATACCATTTTCAATAGCAACTAAAAAAAATCAAGTACCTAGAAATAAACTTAACTAAAGATGTAAAAGACCTATACAAAGAAAACTACATAACTCTACTAAAAGAAATAGAAAGGACCTTAAAAGATGGAAAAATATCCTGTGTTCATGGTCAGGAAGCCTAAATGTCATTATGATATCAATTCTACCCAAACTCATCTACAAATTCAATGCAATCCCAATCAAAATTCCAACAACCTACTTTGCAGACTCGGAAAAGCTAGTTATCAAATTTATTTGGAAAGCAAAGATGCCTCGAATTGCTAAAAACACCCTAAAAAAGAAAAACGAATTGGGAGAACTTACTCTCTCTGACTTTGAAGCTTATTATAAAGCCACAGTAGTCAAAACACCATGGTACTGGCACAAAGACAGACATATTGATCAATGGAATTGAATTGAGAATTTGGAGATAGACCCCCAGATCTACAGCTGACTGATCTTTGATAAGGCCCCCAAAGCCACTGAAACGGTACATAACATTCTTTTCAACAAATGGAGCTAGGAGAGTTGGATATCCATATCCAAAAGAATGAAAGAGGACCCCTACCTCATACCCTACACAAAAATTAACTCAAACTGGATCAAAGACCTCAATATAAAAGACAGTACCATAAAACTCCTAGAAGATAATGTAGGGAAACATCTTCAAGACCTGGTATTAGGCAGTCACTTCCTAGACCTTACACCCAAAGCACAAGCAACAAAAGAAAAAATAGATAAATGGGAACTCCTCAGACTTACAAGTTTCTGTACCTCAAAGGAATTTGTCAAAAAGGTGAAGAGGCAGCCAACTCAATGGGAAAAAAATTTTGGAAACCATGTATCTGACAAAAGACTGATATCTTGCATATATAAAGAAATCCTACAACTCAATGACAATAGTACAGACAGCCCAGTTATAAAATAGGCAAAAGATATGAAAAGACAGTTCTCTGAAGAGGAAATACAAATGGCCAAAAAACACATGAAAAAATGTTCAGCTTCACTAGCCATTAGAGAGATGCAAATTAAGACCACAAAGAGATACCACCTCACACCAATAAGAATGGCTGCCATTAAACAAACAGGAAACTCCAAATTCTGGAGAGGATGTGGAGAAATTGGAACTCTTATTCATTGTTGTTGGGACTGTATAATGGTTCTGTCACTCTGGAAGACAGTCTGGCAGTCCCTTAGAAAACGAGATATAGAGTTACCCTTCAATCCAGCAATTGCACTTCTCGATATGTACCCCGAATATTTGAAAGCAATGACACAAACAGATATCTACATGTCAATGTTCATAGCAGCATTATTCATAATTGCCAAGAGATGGAAACAACCCAAATGTCCTTCGACAGATGAGTGGATAAATGAAATGTGGTATATTCACACGATGGAATACTATGCGGCAGTAAGTAGGAATGATGTCGTCAAACATGACAACATGGATGAACCTTGAAGACATAATGCTGAGTGGAATAAGCCAGGCACGAAAAGAAATATTATATGCTACCACTAATGTGAACATTGAAATATGTAAAACAAATGGTTTATAATGTAGAATGTAGGGGACCTAGCGATAGAGAGCAACTAGTGAAGGCAGAACAACAACCTAATAAGAACAGATAAGCTATCATGGGTAAATTTAACGTTCTGGAAATGCCCAGGAATGACTATGGTTTATTAATTTCTGGTGGGTATGGTAGGAACAAGTTCACAGAAATATTGCTATATTAGGTTATTTTCTTGGGGTAGAGTAGGAACAAGTTGGAAGTAAAGTAGTTACTTACTTTAGGTTAATTGTGTTTTTCTTATTCCCTTGTTTTGGTTTGTTTGAAATGTTTTTTTATTGTATTCAAGAAAATTTTTTTTGGATATAGTTAATAGTTAATTAAAAAAAAAAAACAATGAAAAAAATATGCAGAGCCCCCCTGAGTCGCTGGGGGAGAATGCAGGGGTATTGGGCTTCTCCACCTCGATGGTTGCTGATGTGCTCACGGACATTGTGGACTAGCGGTTTGATGGGCTGAGCCCTCTATCACGGGACTTGCCCTTGGGAAGACTGTTACTGTAAAGGAAAGGCTAGGCCTGCCTATAATTGTGCCTAAGTGTCTCCTCCTGAGTGCCTCTTTGTTGCTCAGATGTGGCCCTCTCTCTCTAGCTAAGCCAACTTCGCAGGTGAAGTCACTGCCCTTCCCCCTAGAGGGATCTGACATCCCAGGGTGTAAATCTCCCTGGCAATGTGGATATGACTCCTGGGAGGAATCTAGACCCGGCATCACAGGATGGAGAACATCTTCTTGACCAAAAGGAGGATGTGAAGTGAAATGAAATAAGTTTCAGTGGCTGAGAGATTCTAAAAGGAGCCGAGAGGTCACTCTGGTGGGCACTCTTAACACACAATATAGATAACTCTTTTTAGGTTCTAATGGATTGGAATAGCTAGCAGTAAATACCTGAAACTATCAAACTACAACCCAGAACCCTTGAATCTTGAATACCATTGTATAACAATGTAGCTTATGAGGGGTGACAATGCGATTGGGAAAGCTATGTGGATCACACTCCCCTTTGTCCAGTATATGGATGGATGAGTAGAAAAATGGGGGCAAAAAAACACAAAAAAACAAAAAAAAAACTAAAGGAAGAACAGGTTGGACGTACAATTTGGGTGTTCTGTTTTTACTGTTGTTTTTTTTCTTGTTGCTTTCACTTTTTCTGGTACAAGGAAAATGTTAAAAAAAATTGATCGGGATGATGAATGAACAACTATATGATGGTAATGTGATCAACAGATCATATACTTTGGATGACTGTATGATATGTGAATAAATATTAAAAAAAAATGCATAAAGCAGAAAATGTCAAACATCAATGGGTTAAACACAAGTTTATTTTTTCGTTATGTTAAAAAAAGCTCCAACCATCTTAACTGTATTCTAGGCAGCATGTAGAAAATATGGAGGGACAAAAGGACAGAAGGCTACTTTAAGGTGCCTTCTCAGAAGTTCCACCAATATGGGTGTTCACAGCCAGAAGGTCAGAATACCTAAATCCAAGGGAGACTGAGAAAAGTATTTTTTTTTTTTTTTCAGTTGGGAGCACTGCTGTCCCAATCAAAATGAGGCTGCTGTAACTAAGGGAAAAATAAAACAGGAGGCAAACAGAACCTCCAGCATAAGAAGAAAACCTTAATCAGGTGCTTATCTGTAAACACTTTCTAATACCCATTTAACAAGGAGAAAATCCCTTTTAAAACTATGTCCACTTCCACAACCTGATTCAAGAAGCTAAAAATTAAGCAGAAAACTGGCTTTATGTTGAAACTGGTTTCTTACACTGGACTAAAAATAATAGACTAAAAGTGAATGTAAAGACCTAGAAAGATTTGTGCATTTACAGATTCAGATTCAATGGTGAAAAATCTGAATATTTTCTATCTAAGATCAGGAATGAGACTAGGAAGTTCATTCTCATCACTTTAACTTAACATTGTGGTCTTAGCCAGTGCAATAACGGAAGAAAAACAAAAGGCATAGGTCAGAAAATAAGAAGTAAAACATATAAACAAATAAAACACATTTCTTGATGACACAATCATGTGGGTAGAAAACCCTAAGGAATCCACAAAAAAAGCTAACAGAACCACTAAATAAATTTAGCAAATCTGCAGGATACAAGAGCAAGATAAAGAAATCAACTGCATTTTTATAGACTAGCAACAATCTGAATAAAACTTATAAAAACTCCATTTAAAATAGTATCAATAAACACAAATACTTAGGAATACACTTAATGAAAAGTGTACAGAACCTGTACAGTGAAAACTAAAAAACTGTAAAGGGAAATTAAAGAAGAGCTAAATAAACATAAATATACTATGTCCATGGACCAGATGACTCAATATTGTTAAAATGGTGGCATTAGTTATCTATTACTGGTGAGAAATTACCCCAAAACTCAGTGCTTTAAAACAATAAGCAATTATTATCTCACAGTTTCTGTGGGTCAGGAATCTGGGAGCAACTTCATTGGGTGTTTATGGGCTCAGAGTGTCTCAAGAGGTTGTAGTCAAGGCAACCCTGCACTCAGCTTCCAAGGCAGTGGGCAAACTGTTGCTGATTGTAGGTAGGAGGCTTCAGCTGCCATGTGGACCTCTCCATAGGGATTCCTCAGTGTCCTCGAGACATGAGAGGTGACTTCCCCCCAGAGCAAGTGATCCAAGATGGCTCAAGACAGAAGCAGCAGTGTCTTTTATGACCTATCCTTGGGAATCATGGTCCATTATATCTGCCACATTCTATTCATTATAAATGAGTAGTAGGTGTAGAAAACACTCTAGGGAAGGTGAATTAAGCTCCATTTCTTGAAGTATAAAATAATTTGTGGGCATATTTTAAAACCATCACAATGATAATGTTCCCCAGGGTGATCTATAGTTGCAATGCAATCCCAAGCAAAAACATAACTTTTTTTTTTTTTTTGAAGAAATTACAAGCTGATTAAAAAATGCATATGGAAAGGCTGTTCATAGAATAACTAAATCAGTTTTGGAAAAGAACAACAACATTGGATGATTTATATTACCTTTTTAAGACTTAAAAGCTACAGTAATCAAGACAGTGTGGTATCAGTATAAGGACAGATATACAGCTCATTGGGACAGAGGAGAGAGACAAGAAATAGATTCACACTAGTCAAGGGATTTTCAACAAAGATGTCAAGGTATGCAATAAAAGAGTCTTTTCAACAAATGATAATGGAACAATAGTTTATCTAAATGGGAAAAAAAAATCTCAGTGCTTACTTCACAAGAATTTCTCTCAAACTGGATCACAGACTAAAATGTAATAGCAAAAACTAATATATGCTAGAAGAAAACATAGGAGAATATCTTTGTGACATTGGGTTAGGCAACGATTTCTTAAACAGGACACCAAAAGTACAAACTATTTTAAAAATAGATAAAATGGACTTGAGATGAAAAACTTTTACTCTTTGAAAGACAAAGTTTGAAAATAAAGAGGTAAGCCAGAGACTGAGATAAAATTTTTATAAAACATATCCAGTAAAGGGCTTATATACAGAATACATAAAGAACTCTTTCGACATAATAAAAATGGTGAAAGTTTTGAACAGATAGCTTACAAAAAAAGATATAGGAGGGGCCAATAAACAAATGAAAAGATACTCAACAACACTAGTCATTAAAGAAATGCAAATTACAATCACAATAAGACACTACCACATACCTACTAGAAAGGCTAAAGTTAAAATGACTGACAATGTGGTGACAGATTGAGCTCTGTACTCCAAACAAAACAAAACAAAACAAAACAAAACAAAAAAAACCCAAAAACATGTTCTTAATTTTAATGTGCATTCCTGTGGATGTGAACCTATTATTGTAACTAGGACATTCTGAAGATGCTATTTTTAGTTATTGGGTGGCCCAACTGAATAGGGTGGCCCTTAATCTGGATTACTGGAGTTATTTAGAAGCAGAGAAATTCAGATAAAGTCAAAGAAAGCTACGGGGAGAAGTCATAAACCGGAAGTCAACGAAACCAGGAAGAGAAAGTAAAGGACATTGACATGTGAGGGGAAAGCCAAGTAATAGAGGATTGCTGGCAAGCCAGCACCAGAATGTTATCGACTTTGGGGGAGAAAGCAATACCTTGCTGACATCTTGATTTGGGATTTCTCCTAGCCTCCAAACTGTGATCCAAGAAATTCCCATTATTTAAGCCAACCCACTGAGTGGTATTTCTTATAGCAGGTCTGTCAAAATAAGACAAATAACAAGTGCTGGCAAGGATGTGGAGCAATTGGAACTCTCATGCATTGATGGTGGTAATACAAAATGGTACAGCCACTTTGTAAAATAATATGGTAAATTTATGTTTTTTTGTTTTTTTTTTTTAAATCTTCATTTTATTGAGATATATTCACATACCACGCAGTCGTACAAAACAAATCATATGGTAAATTTATGTTTATCATATGACTCAGCAATTCTACTACTAGGTAGTTACCCAAAAGAAATGTAAACATATATCCACATAGAAATGTGTACACAGATGTTCATGCAGCATTATTCATAATAGTTCAAACCTGGAAGCAGCCCAAACATCCACCAATTGCTGAATGGATAAAGAAAATGTGGCAGATCTATACCATAGATTAACATTTAGCAAAATAAGGAATGAAATAGTAATAAAACACAGATGAATCTCAAAAACATTATGCTAAGTGAAAGAAGTAAAATATAAAAGACTTCATACTATATAATTATAATGATGAAATTCTAGAAAAGGCACAACTATACTGACAAAAAGCCATCAGTGATTACCGAGGCTTGGCAGTTAGATGAGAGAAAGAGAGCAAAGGAACATGAAGACAATTTTTAGGATGAGGGCACAATTTTCTACCTTGACTGTGGCAGTTGTTATGCAACTGTATACAGTTACTAAAATTCATCAATCTAGACATTCAAACTAGTGAATTTTAGTGTATGTAAATAATACTTTAATAAAATAAGAGAAAGGAAATTCATCATAAAGTGACTGTGAAAATCTAGAAGGATCTAGATTTTATGTACTATAAGTACATAAAAGTTTTAAATTTTATTAAAAAGGCAGGATTACATAGAGTAAAACCAATCTTGAGCAACAAAAACCCCCTCATACCTTGAAAATGTTCCCAGCTAAAGTAAACTAACACAAGAAAACATTTTGATAGTAAGCTTTGCTGTTCTTTATAAATAATGAATGAATTCCAAATAACATGTACTGATTTCACCAAGGTCCTTTCCCACAGGTTATCATTAAGATAGACATCTCAACAGAATCACCCCCAAAGAGGAAGTAACACTGGACACTTCTATTTAAAAAAAATTGGTTTGAATAGATAATCAAAACTGATTCAAGAGTTTCAATCTCCTGAAAGGATAACAATGTGAAGGCATTGTGGGAAAATGTTCTGTGCTACAACTGACAGAATAATCTACTGGTAATAATCTGAAATTTAAGGTATGGGTGTTTTCTTGATAATCTTCCTTATTTCCATTTCTTCTTTAATCACCAGCACTACTGACTCAGCTTAATGGATTTTAAATTATCCTTTAAGTTTTCTCTAAGCCATTCTTTACTTCATATATTTGTATATGATATAAAATGAGTTTTTTGAAGGGAAAGTTTGAGCTACATTATTAATCTAGCCTTTGGAGAGGACCCATTAAATGTCCTG
The DNA here is from genome assembly GCF_015220235.1 of Choloepus didactylus. Classification (NCBI taxonomy): domain Eukaryota; kingdom Metazoa; phylum Chordata; class Mammalia; order Pilosa; family Megalonychidae; genus Choloepus; species Choloepus didactylus. The sequence continues at coordinate 37,023,636 of NC_051318.1, forward strand.
ATGGTATCAGAAAAGAAAGTATAGCTATAGGCCAGAATCCTGGCTGTAAGGAACTGGGCCTCATCTTAATGATGCAGTTAAAAGATGATCTAAGAATAGCTTTGTATGTAAGCTCCTTGTAGTTAAAACAGACAAGTATGAGAGCCTTGAAATGGGTAGTAGAAAGCACTGGACACCACTGGACTGGGAGTAGAGCTTTTGGCCTTTAGTCCTAGCTCTCCTACCCATCAGTTTTGCAAACTGAACCTCAATGTTCCTATCTTTAAAATGGGAAGCCTAGGTACTTCACCACTATAGAGAACATGTCAAGAATCTAGGGAGACAGCATACATCAAAAGCATCCTGACAATCACATAGCATTCTAGTGCCTTATAGCACAGAAATTAATAGTTTGATAATATTGATTTTTAAAAAATCAACAATTATTTATATAATGTATACAAAATGCCAGACATTGTAGTAGGTGTTGGGGATTATAAGGAACAAAATATAATTCCTAAACTGAAAGACAGGGCTGACTCAGAAAAGGCTTCAGTCAGAACTCAAAAAAAAAAAAAAAAAAAAAAAAAAAGAGTAAAATTTTGCTAGGAGAAAGATACAGTTGGATGAAACTGCATATAGTTATGCAAACCTAGTTTTTGAGACCATGGGTGCTAAAATTAGACTACCTATCTGCATTTGAAGCCTGCCTCCACTATTTTTCAGTTTATGATGTTAGTAAAATATTAATTTCTCAGATTCTTCATGTGTAAAAAAAGGGGGTAATAATAGTCCCTAAGTTATCAAGTTCTTGTAAGGACTAATTAAGTTACCATTTGTAAAGTGCTTAGAAAAGAGCTGCACTAGTCAGCTTTTTCTAGGCTACACCATAATAACAGATTATCCCAAATTACAGTAGCTTATAATAAAGGTTTATTTCTCTTTCAAATAACATGTTGGTTTCAGCCCTGCTCCACATGTCATTTTCATTCTGGAATCTGGGCTGAAGGAATAGCCTTTATCTGGCAAAGAGAAAGAACAATGGCAGAACCACGTAATGGCTCTCTCAAAGCTTCTGCTTGGATGGAGTATTCATCACCTCTGCCAATATATTTCATTGGCTAAAGTTAACTCAGAGACAAACCCGATGTCCACTGGGGTAGGTAAAAGTACATTTTCCCCACATACAGAGGCAGTGTAGGGAGGAGCCCAGAAGAGAGGGGCAGCAAATATTTTGAACAAATAATATAATTTACCACAGATGCCTGGTAAATAGTAAGTGCCACGTGTTTGTGAAAGAAAAATAAATGACTGCACAATGGCACAGAATCCTGGGATAGTATGACATGCTTGGGAGCAGTGAAACATTCAGCGTATCTGAAGTATAAGGCACAGAGAGGTTAAGAGTGGTACTTGAGGAGGCCAAATTTTGAAAGGCTTTGAAAGGAGGCTAGATTTTGGCATATAAGTAAGAGACAAGTTGCAGTAATAAAATTTTTATAGCTATGTTTTATAAGCAACAGAGGCACTTCTGTCTGGCAGCTTTATCATGTCATTGGCATAATTTCATTCATTCTACATTAAGCATTTAAAAATCAAATGTCTACTAGTTAATTACCTCCCTGTATTGTTAAAACAAAAATGTAGCTAATATGGCATTCTTTATCAGCCCCTGTCTAAGTTGCAATTGCCATTACAAAGGCAAACTACAGAATATTTCTTTCAGTAGGCCCAGATTGCTTAGCGTCAGAAAAGGAAGGGCACAGACAGGGAGAGATGAATAAAGGGGGAGAGAAGATATGAATGAATCAGTATGAATGTGCGTGCGTGTGTGTGTGTGTTTTATGTACAATGGACCAATAAACACTCAATCTGGTGTTGGGATAAGGGGTTATGATTACTATTTTAATTATAAAAGGGAAAAGTGCCCTTTAACCATGGATGCTTTCTAAGGATCTACTGGTCACCTTCTTCTACACTTGGGTCCTTTAATAAGCCCAACCAGCCTCACAGCTTTAACCAGGCTTGACTGCTCTTTGCAGCTTCTATCCTCATTAGCAACAAACTGCTAGAAATATAATCTAAACTCCTGAAGTTTAACTGGAAGCCTTAGACATAAAATGAATTATTTGACCTGCTACATTGTACCCCTCTTTGGTCAATTTGAAGAAGAAATCTGTAAGGAAGAAGAATAAGGAATAGAAGAAAAAGAAGCAGAAGGGAAGAGAAAGGCATGCGAAAGCAGGGGATGGTGCAGAGGACCCCCACAAACCATTATCATTCACCCCAGGTCAGGGTTTCAAAACTTACTCCCAGGGAAGTTTAAATTTCCATGGTGGATTAACTTTTCCCCTTAATGTTATACCAGGACTTAAAACCAATCATCATAAGGTTCTGTTTGATCATATATATATAATTACCATAAGACAATGCTTTGTTTTTTGTTTTAAAAACTACTGTGAAGGGAAGAGGGAAATAAAAATCACAGTCCACAAATGAACCATCCTGACTCCTTCAAGATTGCTCACATTTCCCTTCCTTCCAATTTATACGACTTACACACCCTAACGAGACGTCTATAATCTTGCACCATCATGAAATTTGTTTGAAAACCTTTATAGAGCCCCACTGCCTACAGAAAAAATTCCAAACTCAAACCACAAAGTCCTAACTAATCTGGCGTCAATCTACATTTCTAACCTGATTGTTATTGGGTAGACAGGACTTTTTCTCACCCGAAGAACTCTTGATCACAAGATAATCAAAGTCTGACATGCTGTATGGAAGAGGTGACAAACACAGGAAACGGATAGAGAGGTACTGGAGGAGAGAAAATCGAGTCTGAGAAACACAAGCATGTCTGTTAACTCACTCTCAAATAGCTTGAAAGAAGACCAAATAATCATAAATACAAGAATCATAAAATAAGAAAATCGGCAAAAGCAGACTCTTTCTATTTTAATCATGCCAGAACAAGCTCACGCCTCAGACTTTAGGTTTTGAGAATTCGGGTACATCCCAGTGGTAATGAGTCATTACTATGATTCATAAAACTGCAAAAAAATGAAGAAGTGGTGGAATATGGATGGCTCAAAGGTTTTCTGTAGAACCACAAAAATAATTTAAATAAAGTTCAAAAGAAGTAAGCAAGTTTTCTTTAAGGAAAAGAAAGTATTAATGTGTAACAAGAGTAGTGGAATTGTGAACACATGAAGAGTGGCTTCTATTTTTGAAGCTCTCTCACCAAAGACATTAAGAAGAATGGTTAATCACAATGGTGCTAATATGATGGAAGTAGGTTTATACGAAACTTTTTGAAGTATTTGCTTTAACTGGAATATTTTACCTGGCAACGATAGCCAAGGTTTCCACTGACAATTCTGCATCTTTCATGAAAACAATCATAGTTTAAATATTAAATATATGTATTAACATAAAAATTGTCAAAGAAGGAACAAGGTAACACAAAAACATTTATAAATAATGCATTTGAATAATCACAGAAGTAATCTTTAAGCACAATCAATTGTCTTATACCCTTCTGGGCAGTAGCTAGAATTTCTGACGGATCACAAAACAGAATTAAAGAGTCTGACAGCCGTCCTAGGCAAACTAACTTATTACTGTTCTGGTAGGTTAAAAAGTCATGTTTTCCCTCAACCCAGGAAAATGATTTAGTCCTTATTCTTTTCTGTGACATCATTAAAGATAGAAAGTGGGCTCTTACCTAGTAAAATACTGTACTGATGTAATTCATCCATGTCTCCTTCTTTTAATCAGTGGGACATTTTAAAGTTATATATCCAGAGATATATTTATAATCATACAAGAATGACTGAGAGAGAGAAACTAGTCTAACCTAAACAAATAAGTAAATAAACTAATATAGCCAAAGCTGGCAGCTTTCCAGAAAAACATGAGTAAAGCTTTTGGTTTCTATGACAGCAGATAACAAGTGACTTATGTTTTACACAAATGTCTTTTTTTAAAAAGCTTTCTTTAAAAAAAAATTGCCAGATTGAAATAAAATTACTTCCTTAACACACACTGCATGTTCGGTGAACTTTTGGTTTCAATGTTAAAAGGTGAAATTTCATCAACAGGTTCTGTAAGATTCCCCTAAAATAGTGAATACCATCTGTGCATTTTTTGGTAGCAAGAGTCTAGTATTTCGTTAAAAAAAAAAAAAAAAAAGAAAAAAGAAAAAAAAGGGAAGTCACCAGATCTATACAGGGAGAAGTCGTGTTGAGCAAGAGACATCTGGAACAGGCAAACTGCAGCTTTCTGAATCTCAGACTTGGATCTTAAAATCAATGGTATATAAACAAAGCATTCACAAATTTTGTGAGCCTCCTCATATAATTATCTGTAAAGCATGAAAGGCTATATTAAATATTTCAATAAAACCACAATAAAAATGTGGTTTTCTGAAAAAAGTCAGAAATAAAATATTCATTAAGTTCAAAACAAACATCAACATTTATGGTATAGAATAAAGGAAAACTAGTTATGATTATCAGTGATAAATAGTGTCATTTGATTATGGTGAACTATCTAATAAAGAACAAAGCTGATAAGAATATTTATCAGATCTGTGATCACAGTAGGAGGTCAATAACACTAGCTGAATTAATTACTGTACAAGATGAAAATTCACTTGGCTCAGAGACGTTTATTATTAGTGCTATTCTTTAAAATACGAAATTCACCTTGGAATTATATACTTAACAGTGCAATTCTATTCATCCTTTGAAACAAGGGATTCTTAGGTTAAAGATTCTGTGTTAAACTTCTGATTCCTTTTAAGAAAATTAAAACAGGTACTGTCTGTTAAAAATGTGTACTGGAAAAGACTGAGATTACGACATGCATATTTTAGATTTTAAAAAGACTGCAAAGAAATGAAAAATGAAAACTCCAGTTCAAGGGCACTCAATGTCACATCATAAAACTGCCAAAGGTGATAGCAAGCACTTACTTTAAAACTGGGAATCTGAAAAGAGAGTAAGGACAGAAAGTGGGGTGTTTAAAAGACATGTCACATAATGAAGTTATTAAAGAATGGCAAGGGTACTAAGGTTGAATCAACAGTAAGCTAACATAATGAAATAGCACACAATAAGGCACTTCTCAACTTCTTAAATGCTTTAGGAAAAAAAAAAAAGACTCAAGACCATCACTGCCAAACACACACACACACACACACACACACACACACACACATGAGAAAAAATAATATATATATCATGAAAGAAATAAGAAAGCCTTATTCAGCCCTCATTATAAAAGCAATGAGCTATCTATTTACTGTCCATAGGCTGGTTAAGTAACTGACCACCAAGTTCAAGTGTGGATGAGATTACACTGGGAAGAATCTGGCAACACCATCGAATCAGTCTGAACCCAGGCAGTTACTCAGTGACCACAAGGCTTAAGAATACCAGATGACTCAGGTGGTTTGAAGGCCTCAAAATGGGGTTCAGCTCCATGACCCTGAAGCATATAAGGTTTCTGGATAGGTTAGAAAATATTTAGGGTGGTGGAGGGCAGGTGACCTGGATCCCAAAATTTTAGCTGGAAACACATAAGCCTTTGGGAATGATAAACCAAGTTGTACGTGAAAATAACACAGAAAAGAAGTAACATAACAGAAAGGAAGGAGAGAGGTGAACAGGTTTCAAGAATAACACACTGGCACCAAAATACCAGTCATTCACCTGGGAAATAAGAATACTTAATAAGAATTAGTAAGTGAAAACTTATTTAAAATGACTACAAATAGTCATTTCCAAATTCTTTCCTTTTGCTGTGATACATATGACTGTGAATCCACTCTGCAATTTTCTTAGGCTTTTCCAAAAAAGAAATTAAAACTATACCCATACTCATTAGTTATAAATTAATTTGCATATCAATTTGGGGGTTCACAATTAAGTCACAGATGAAAAACAAAACTTCATGCTCTAAATTTCTTTTTAAATACTTCACAGAGTTAAAGAGAAATGCTCATTACTAAAAAAACAAACTAGGATGGGACCTATTCTTATTTAGAAATGGGCATTAATTGAAACAAAGTAAAATACCACATCTAAAGAAATGATCAGAGTTAACATAACAGCACACAGAATGAGAACTCTGCAGAAGCCTTCAGCTCTTTCCCTTTTTCCTTCTCTGACCACAGACCCTGATGAGTCTTCTGTCAGTTCCAACCCACCTGACTTTCCAGTTAGCCTTCTTTTTTTCCCTTGCATGACAATGTCTTTTTACAAAACAAGCAGAACATCTCTCATCATTATTTTTAGTAAGTCTAACTTCTTCATTTTCTTTTTCTGTCATTTTTTTCCTACTATGAATTTGACTACTAATGCAATTTGAAAACAACAACATTGACAAAAACTCAGCTAAAATGTCCATCAAAATCACCTTGAAAACAGAGATATACTGGGCCTCCTTCATCTCAATTATCCGTGTAAGTGACTTTTTTAATCATTAAGGAAGCAGCATTAAATCCAAATCTGACATGGTTAAAAGAATGTTGCAGACAGTTGAATATGACCCAAATCTAAATATGACATTTTTCCTAATGCTTTTTTCAGAAGACATAGAGATTTGGGGGAAAAAAACACACTTACAAGTCCACTTATGGCTACAATCCAGATGTAGGAACCAGAGGTGAAAAGCTATAAAAGAAAAAAAAAAGGCAACTAAAAAAGAAATTCAACTGCCACCACAGCATACTTATAACTATAACCATAACCAGTTACGTTAAGTATTAATTATACATGCCATAGTGTAGACAAATAGAAAATTAATAAATACCAATTCTGTTATTAAAAAGAAAATAATATATGTATATATATATATATTTTTTTTTACCAAGACCTCAGCCTTTCTGTAGCCTAAAACATATTCGCTGAAACTGGCCCACATCCGTACAGAGAAAAATAAGTGAAATTCAAGCATATTTTCATTTAAAAATGGGCATTAATTGACCTAAACAAAGTAGAATACCACAGCTAAAGAAATTATTAGAATTCACAACCTACAAAACATGTAGTCACCACCCCATGCTTGGTTTTAGGTAATGACATATAATATTTGTTTACCTAATTTTCTCACTTTAATCATTTTTCCTCTAAATTTAGATGGGAAGAATTCTGCAAGCATATAGGTCTATGTCCAGTGCTACCCTTCTTGAGTGTTGATATTCTCACTCCAGGTCACCCAAGGAAGAGCAAACTAACAATAACAAAGTTAATTAATGGCAAAATTAATTAGAATTACATCTTATGAAATCTCTCCCCTCGATATTCCACTCAAGAGTTTGTGCTCAGGGTAAAAATAATCATGAGGCACCTCAAAAATCTGTTCCCGTAAGAAAGAAAAGATTTGTGGTCTGGTGTTTATTTTTAGAGCTTTAGGTTGGGAGTTTAAGCACTGCCGATAGCAGAGGAAGAACCAGGATACTACTGCAGCCCAGGTTCACTGCTGACATTGTGCTAGATGAAAACCTCAAAGTTCTGCACTCTCAGTCCAGGAAACAGAAGAAGAAAGACGACAGACACAAAAGGTGAGAGATGACAAAGTACACAGAGGCTGACAAGCTTTGTTCTACTGCTAGCTCACCTAGAAATGAGCAGTTGTTGCAACTTTAAATTAAATCCTTTGCTCTAGCACAGATGCTTGCTCAGTGTAAATACCTCTGATAATAACAAGGATGAAATTATCTGAAAAAATATTTGATGTAGTTTTCTTCTAAAAACATATGGAATAACACTAGCTTGCACTTTGGTAGCACTTGCTATGTGCCAGGCACTGATCTTAATGCTGTTCACATATTAAACTCACTGAATCCTCATAATTACCCTAGGAGGTAAGCTTTATTATTACCTCTAGTTTACAGAGAGCTTAAGTAATTTGCCCAAGGCCAAAAAGCTGGTAGTTGGCAAAACTGGGAGTTGTATCCATGCAGTCTGGCTCTATTCCTCATTTCTACTATGTCTCATACACAAATAAAAAGAGTATAAAGTTAATTTTGTCACTAAAAAGTGATTTCCTTTGAACTCAAGTCTCTCATCATGCTTCGTCCCCAACTGTGTTTCCTTATGTGTTAAATGTGTCTATGTATTTTCTCACGTGTTAGGCTCCTTCAGCACAGGTGCCATATCTCATACTTCATTTTCTCTTCCACAGCACCTAGCACAGGTCATTCACTACATGACTGGCTCTCAGTCATTTAAAACTTGAACAACTGTTAACCCTTGCTCTTCTGATACTGCTTAAAGTCATTCATTCATTCTTGCATTCATTCATCACTCATTCAACAAATATCTTGGCTTCTAGAAGCTGTTGTGGAGGAAGAGAAAGGCACAGGCCCAGAGGTGAGAAAAGGAGGGAGAGAATAGCAACTTTAGGAATAAACAGTCAGACTTCACAGTGGGGAGGGGCAGGAGTTCACACGGGATAGGCAAGAAGAACCCTGGAAACCATTCATGTTAAGGACTATGGATGTTGTAACGAGGCCAATGAAGCATCTTTACCTCTACTTCTGATAATGACTTCTACTTCATGAAGTAATTATATATTTAGGAAAATATTAGAAATTTATATTATTTTGAAAAAATATCAGTGGCAAATCCATCTACATTTCTGCTGTGTGGTGGGACTAAGAGGACACTTTCATTGTGAACTGTATAATACTGCTGAAACAGCACTACATGCAGTGCCTCTTTAAGTGGGTTTAAGAGATTAAACATATTTTTTTTTTTCACCAAAAAGCAAAAAATTAGTATAATCATAATCCCAAAGAAACCAATGGTAGTAGGTATGAAGACATAAACCATTAATCAGTACAGGAACCAATTGACTTAGTTCTTATTATGTGTTCATATTACAGTAAACATCCAGTAATTATTATCTCTAATCCTTCAAACAGCCCTATAAGACAGATATTATTATCCCCACTTTACAGATGGGGAAATTTCTGGGGCTCAGAAAAGATAAGTGACAAAGCTAATGCTCACCAGAGCAAGTAAGGGAACCCAAGTCCACTTGACTCCAGAGCCATTCCTCAATGCTACGTTGAATTCTTACTCTATAATCAACAAAACAGTGTTTTTGATCCTCAAAGATTCTATATAACTTTAGAGTGGGGAGGAACTAGATAAGGTCAATATGAGGCTCAGAGGGTTTATATGACTTGAACTAAGTTGCACAGGTAGTGACTACATCACTAGACCTAAAACTAGGGTCTTCTGCTCCAGGACCAGGGTACTTGTCTATCATTCCATTTTGCTTTCTGCCATAACATTTCAAAAAAATTAGTGTCACAGAAAATTAGAATAAGAATAAAATGTAACAATGGGCTATTTGGTTATTTGAATATTAAGGAAGCTAAGGGTAATGGTACGGAGGCAGAGAAGTGAAGAACAAACGTATTTCATGAGAAACGGTTGTAGAAGTGGTAAGGAAACACCCACCCTAGATGAGCCATTGATAACATGCAACAGTAGACTAGAGAAGGTAGAGGAAATGCTAAAGGTTAAAAGGGGATAGAAGAGAGTATTCTAAAATGACACGAGGATCCGGTTTGATATGCGTGGGATAATGAATGTTATGAGTATTAATCAGGGGATCAAAAGGCCAAGCTATACCTGGTACCAAAGGAAAGAGCAGAATTAAACTTTACATCAAGAGCTATGAGAGTAAGAGGAAAATGAACAAATATTATAGATAGGAATTGAAAATACTATGTGTCTTTTATCAAAGGGGCCTGAAATATAGCAGGGAACAATGACCATTTAGTAAATGTCAGTGAAGAGTATCTTTATAAATGAAGTCAGACAATAAGTAGTCTACAGGTCTTCATACTGAACCATTTGGCAAATGGTGAAGTGACATCATGCCTGTGCAACACAGAAGTTATAAAATTGATAATGCTTCTCGAGAACCCAAAAGCTCAGTTGGTAAAGCATATTTGGCTTCTTCCTTAGAACTGTATTTGTGACATTGTATTCAATAAATTAATTTTGACGTGCTTTTCTACTTTCCACCTCTTGATTGTTCTCATTTGTTTCCACTTCATATTATGATTTTCAAAAAAGTACTTAACCTGCAAATGTAAAATGAAATTAAAATATTTTCCACTGATACAAATTACAGTGAAAGCTCTTATCAGATTTCTAAAGGCTATGAGAGTATTCTAGTAGCTGATACACCTTGATGTTCTTGTTCTGTAACACTTCCTTTGAACATTTGATATAGATCATGGAGCCAAACTTATGGGAAAAAAAAGCAAACCATTGTTTTCAGGAGATCAAATGAGAAAAAGACCAAAAAGAAAGAAAGATCTGGTTAAAGAAACATGAACATAAAAATGCATACTGTACCTGTAGTCCCAATATATAAATCAATGTCTTGTTTGTGATGGAAAACTGGCCCAGAATTTGTGCCACTTGGACTCTTGGAATGGAGCAGTAAAATGGAACAAACAGAGCAAACACAGGTGCCAGGCTATGCAAACAAATAAGAAAAAATCACTATAGTATAATATTCATTTGAATATATTACTGGCAAATGTTTATTTGAAGTAACATTATTTATGATTTTATTTCAGTCTGAAACATACAAGTTGGTTTTCATACATGCATAAACTTACAAATTAATTTGTATTTACATAACACTTCAGAAAAACTCTATCCTATCCTTGTTGAACCTCCCTAAACCAAAGCAAAGAGGTGGTTCACCAACTACTAATTAATTGTTGGACATTGTGAGAATATTTAGTTATGTTTTCTTCCCACGAACAACTTAAAATCTAACAAAAGAGGCTAGACAAACCAAAAGCAACGAACATTAGAATTCCTCACAGTCAAATCCAAAACCTTCATCTCATACTTTGTCCAATTATATATAATCATAGCACTTGACACTTCTTACCATTCCTGCCCTCCCTTTTTCAAATCCCTTCCTTCTTTTATTTTAAACCCTATTTATTCTTGGTTTCCCAATTATTTCTTTTACCACTCTTCTTTTGCCCTCTCCAAGTTTCTATTATAGTCTTTGCTTCTTGCTCTACTCTCTCCTTGTACAATCTCAACCCCTTTGATGGCTTCAATGAAGAAAATGAAGTGGGTCCCAAACTCCAGCCTGTCCCCTTACCCAGACTTTGAAACCCAATTTTTAGCTGAAAGCATCACTAATAACTTCAACTTGACATATCCAAAAGTCAAATGGGTCTTTCTCTGTAATCTCTTGCAGGTATTCTCTTCCCCAAACACAACTCTGATCCTGTCACTCTCCTGTTTGAAACCCTTCCTTCCACAGCCCCCAGTAGAAGACAAAATTAAATATTAACATGAAATAGCAAAGCCCTCTGAATCTTTCTTTTCAACGTAATTTTTCCACAACTGTCCTGCTTTCCAGTCCCCTGAACTGGCCTCACTCTCTTTCACACCCACACACTGAACTACTCCCTGAGCACATTAGGCTCTTTCATGACTACAGACATGTTATTCTTTTGAACTAAAATATCCTTTCCACTTTTCTGCTTAGGAAACTCATATATAATTTGTAATGGCACAGCTTAACTCCTCTCAGAAAAGATTTCACTGACTCCTCCTGTCAAGCTACTTTGGCTTCACTGATCCAGTGAATCAACTGGGCACTGACTAGGTGCAAGGCAGTAGTATGCTTGGCACTGGAGCTACCTCTACATCCTTGAGTCAGAAACTGTCCCTAAGCTCAAGAAACTAGACCCAGGGTTACAAACTTACATACTCGCAAGTCTACGCAGGTGACATGAGTGAGGAAGGAGGTTTGGGCACACACTTGAACCAATTTTGCATTAAACTCCTAGCTTAATTACCCTCCTCCCCCGCCCCCCATTTTTTTTTTTTTTGAAATAGAATTATTTATTGTTGCATAACAATCTAAAATATCTTTCTTAGTTTGTGGTCAAATAATTTTGAAAGTAACTGACCTATAGTAATACAAAACAATCAGTTCCTTCAATATTCAGCTAAAAGCTTCCTTCTGTATGAATCTGTTGGTGACAAAATAAGCTATGTCACCCCTTCATTCAATCACTGTTATTGCCTTTCTTTTTACCAAATCATGAATTTTTTTAAAATTCAGTTTTAATGAAGTATATTCACATACCATACAACCATCCATGGTATACAATCAACTGTTCACAGTACGATCGTATAGTTATGCATTCATCACCACAATCTATTTCTGAACATTTTCCTTACATCAGAAAGAATCAGAATAAGAGTAAAAAAAAAAACAGTAAAAAAAGAACACCCAAACCATCCCCCCATCCCACCCTATTTGTCATTTAGTTTTTATCCCCATTTTTCTACTCATCCATCCATACACTAGATAAAGGGAGTGTGATCTACAAGGTTTTCACAATCACACTGTCACCCCTTGTAATCTACATTATTAAATAATCGTCTTCAGGAGTCCAAACTATTGGGTTGGAGTTTGGTAGTTTCACGTATTTACTTCTAGCTATTCCAATACATTAAAACCAAAGAGGTGTTATTTATATAGCGCCCGCCCTCCATTTTGGACAGTGATACCAGTACAAAGAATTACTTATTTATCATGAGAAAAACGCAAGGACTAGTCTGTGTCAAGACTGGGGGATACAAAGATGAGCAAGTCACAGCCTCTCTCGAGTGCAAGTGACTGCAAACACAGAATGTCAGGTACAGGGTAACAGATGTATGTAGACAGTACAGTGGAATGATTATCATCCTGACTAGTCAGTAATTATGAATTCCTCTGGCTCTCCTCCTAGACTGAGAATACCCTATGGCAGGGAATGAAATTTATTCCTCTTGGTTCTCCCAGCATCTGGCAGTGTTTGGCAATGAAATAATCCTTATTCCTGAAGAATCGCAAGACTCATATTTTAATTAACTACACAGGATTTTTAAAAAATCTACAATTAGATTACTAACTGAGAGAAAGCATGAATTTTATTTAGCTTTATGTGTGTGATTCTTACACATACTAGACCATCAATATTTATTGGATTAAAAAATTATCAAATAATTTCAATGAAGAGAGACTCATTTAAATTGCTATTTTAGATAATATACAGTTCAATCTATCTAAACCTGACATAACTGATGAAGTTATTAGCATTGATAGAATCTAAGTAGCCATGTTTTCTTTTCAAAGGTACAAGTTAGTCAGTCATGCCTCTAAAGATATCCCATCTTAGAGTAAAAGCCAAGGTCATTACACAAATCCTGGGTGATCTGCCTCCAACCCCAACTCTGACCTGGTCTTCTACTACTTTCCCCCTCGCTCACAATGCTCCAGCCACACTGGCCTCTAGTCTGTGCCACTCAAACACAACCAGGCACATGGTGCCCCACCCCAGGGCGTTTGCATCCGGACCATCTTACCACAGGCAGCAGCATCACTTATTCCCTCACTTCCTTCAGGTCTTTATTCAAATATCACCTTCTCAGAGAGGCCCTCCTCAACTACCCTATTTCAAACTGCAACCCCCTCCCTTCCTTAAAGCTCCACCCCTCTGCATTCTCTATTTCTTTCTCTATTTAGTTTTTTTCCATAACACCTATAACTTTCTAATATGCCCTGTGATGTATTTATTTGTTTATTATCTGTCTCACCCACTAGAATGTAAGCTCTACAAAGGCAAGGCTTTTTGTCTATTTTGTCCACTGTTTTATCCCCAGTGTCTAGAACAGTGCCTGGCACACAGCAGGTGATCAACAAATATTTGCTGAACAAATGATTTTACTTTTAAAACAATAAAAACATACAGCATAATGTGTCTTTTGTTGGGAAAAAAAAAGCTCTTTTCCTTGTTTTATTACTTTTAATGGGATTAGAACACATAATTTCATATATACTCAAAATATGGACTGTTGGTCTCTTGGTATAATAAGAAAACTCCATTTTAGTTACCCAAATTGCACTACATACACATGAAATCCCTCACTACAGCACATGTTCTTTGAGGCACTTAAATTTATAGAAGGTCATCTGTTTACATTCAGCAATAAAATGCTCACCAAGTGATACTATAATAAAAAATACAAAGCACAGTTCTTGTTTGAGGTTACATTCAATGTAAGCTAAAAAAAAAAAAAAAAACACTGACAAGAATTGTAATTATCACAGTTCATATCTTATAGGAGAAAAAGTTAAACATTCCTTAAAAGTTAATAATCACTACTTAATTTTAAATGATGACTAAATAATAGATGATAGAACAAACAAAATAATAGATGAAGTCCATTCAGGTCATCTTACCTCTTTTACAGAAAAGGACTTTACCTCCATGCTTATGGCAAAATCACAGCTAAAGAAACACTGATAACTTTCAACAATAGTAAAAATAACGATGAGCTCATGAAATTATCATACACTAAACATCAAAAGCACCTCACAGGACAATTATCAAATCACCTCCTCTGATACCAAAAAAAAAAAAAAAAAAAAAAAAAAAAAAGAAGTAGATCCAGTTTGCTAGAATATTTACTTAACTAGTTTAGTCCTTCATTGTATACTTATGTTTTACCTAATAGTGGCCATTTTAAAATTTAAAAAACCAAATAACTTTACCAGGATGGCCGTTCAACAAACTGAAAAATTTCTCAGTGTCTTCCTCAAGTATTCTTCAATTCAAGTTTTAAATGAACTAGTTCTAGAATCGTATACCATGTTTATCTACCAAATAATAAAGTTTCTGTGTTGTCTCCTCATAATATTTTTGTGCTAGGAATTATCTTGGAGATCACTTAGTCTACAATCATGTTATAAACATCGAGCCTAAAAAGAAATTCAGATGATTTGTTGCCCTTTCTTCTACTTGACAATGTTCCCCTACAGATCCTCAGCATTTTAGAGCTAAGAAAACTCTAATAAGTGTCTAAATGGAATAACACCACTGAGAGGCCATGAAGGCCATTTTCACACAGTCTTGGGGGTGAAGGGCCTGTGAAGTCATATAGTTACAAATTTCTACCGAAAGATTCGATTCTTTCTACATCATCCCTGAAAATAGTCATCCAGTTTATGCAAGCATCTAAATAAAATACAGCATATTCTATTTTTCATGACCCAGACTTTCATGAAGTACTTTCATATTTTGAACTGAAAGCTGTCTCCAGTAACTTCCTCTTATTGGTCCTCCTCCGACTCTCTGGAGTTGCAGAAGATTGACACACATAGTCTAAAATCTTTTCTCTGAGATAGCTTCCAAATACATGAAGATAATTATCACATCCCTGCCAATCATTCTCTGTAACCATTCTCAGTTAGGTCAACCATTTGTCATAAAACCTCCTATGTAGAGGCCTCATCACCACAGGAACATTCTGAGTCATCTATGTCCTTTCAAAATGCAGCACCCAGAATTGACTGCACATGGCTGGATCAGTCCCCAGTACAGTGTAAATAATCACCTCTCTGGTTCTGGGGACTATATTCCTACTAATTTAGCCTATAAATAAACTGTATTTTGACAGCCACATTACATTTTTTGTTTAAACAGAGTCAACTACAATTTAAAGGAGAACAGTTTAGGTCTCTTCCATCCTGAATACAAAAGGCTGAATTTCAGATCAAAGTGCCCCCCTTACCTCTTCCCTAGTCATTCTCATGTCCATGCAGTCCTTGATTCGGTCAGTTGGCCTCTTGTCATCCTGCCCACATGCTGAAATAGTGTCTTTCTCCCACCTTACCTCATAAACCTTTTGTTTCTTGCTTATAAGCTGGTAACAGATATAGACTGGGTATACTACTTGCTGATACCAAGTTTCCAGGTAGGCAGAATTGTCAAAGTTTGCCATTTTTCCTTAAGACATTTAAAAACCCATAATTTTACATGGAATATAAAATCAAAACATCAGTAATTATGATTCTTTTGTTGTTGTTAAGGGTAATCGCTTTGGTCTCTTTCAAAGAATTTTTTTTTTGACACTTAAACCTTCATAGAAAATTTTATAAAGTTCCATAGGTATAAACAATTTATAAATTTCAAGGGATTTTTCTGATAACTATTCAAAAAAATAACAGAAAAATTTCACTTCCCATTTAGAAAAAAAGTACACGCGTATATATGTGGCTCACTAATCACTACTACGCTCAGTCACAGGATGATAGAAAAAAAAAAACCACCACCATAAAAGGATGTCTGCATGATCTCTTTTAAAACAACATGCCAGGGTTAACCTACATCAGTTTAGGCAAGTACTGACTGCTGCTCCACGGACGACCAAACAAGTCACTGACAAGTAAGTACTGGAAATTTTGCTTTTTTCAATAAATTCTGCTGAGCTAAGAAAACCTTTGGAAATCTCAGTTTTAATGAATAAGGTTAAGAATCTATTCAATAGCAAAGCCAGACATATTTCTAATAAAAATTATGGCATTAATATAGTTTAGAGACTTTGGTGACTGGCAGTTCTAATCTAAGCTAAGAGCAAGCCTAGAGGGCTATGCCAGAAATACCTTTCCTAAAAAACAGGGGTTACTTTGTACTTCTATGTGAACCCACATACACAAAGCAGAGTGATGTATAAATCAGCAAATGATGACAATATTTAAGGATACTTTATTAAGTTAATACATAGGGCTTGCTTTTTTAAGAGACAGGAACAAAGTTACCCTAAAAGGGAATATTCCTACACTTCATATATGACAATATAACAACAAATTATTCAGCACAATGTATAAAAAACAGAGTTGCTACGTTTTATTGTTTGACCAAGTATAAAAGTCTTTTCTAAACCTGAGATTATTTCTCGGGATAGAATCCCAATGGCTGAATCCTGGGGTAATTGTTATAAATATTTTTTAAAGCTATAGACATAAATCAAAATTTTTTGGTTCACAAAAAATATTGTATGGTGTACATACCCACCAGCAAGGCAGAAGTCTGGGCTTCACAGCCTCTTAGCCAACATGGGTATTTTAATTCTAAATATAAATTTCAAATTGATAAGTGAAAAAGTATTATCTCTGTTGTTGGTTTTTTCTCTATTTGATGATTAGTAAGGTATTTCTTTAAACATGTTGTTTTTCCAAATCTTACTCTAAAACTTCTATGTGCCTAAAAAATATCTATCATAAGACAATGAATTAAATGCAGCGATTTGCTGATATTTATGTCTAGGTTGGGAATGGAGGTAAGAGAAACTCTTGGCAAAACCATAAGCTGTGAGGCGACTTCCCTTAAAGTAGGGTTGGCTGTGTGTGTGTGTGTCTAAGTGACAATATAGTATAGTGGCTAAGAGCATGGACTCCTTTATGTGTGGCCTCTCTGGCTTCAGCTTCTTCACTGTAAAACAGTATGGAGTAATGATATGCCAAGTGCCTCTAACACTGCCTCTCGTAGTACGTGCTATCATTATTGCCTCACCCCCACCCATCAACTACCAAAGGATGGATCCAAAAAGCAAAGTTTCCTCTCCCTACCATTTTTTTCTTTTTTCTTTTTTCATAGTTTTAAAAATTGTGGAATATAACATATACATAGAACTGATAACTTTCCAGGTGCAATTTAACAAATAGCAAATTTCAAAGAATGTTTTGAGTTACAGTTCCACAGTTTCAATTATTTCCTTATTGTGAAATATAACATATACAAAAAGGTAATATCTTTCAAAGTATGATTTAATGAGTAGTTATATAGGAAATTTTAAAAAATGTTATGAGTTCAGTACCATAGTTTCAGTTATTTCCTTATTGCGAAATATAATATATATACAAAAAGGTGATAACTCTCAAATTACAATTTAACAAGTAGCTATAGATAAAATTTCAAAGGATGCTATGGGTTACAGTTCCACCATTTCAATTCTTTCCTTCTAGCTATTTCTAATACCCTAGCGACCAAGAAGAAAATTATATAGAGATTCAGTATTCATAATCCTTTGTTAAATTCCATCTTGTCTGTTGCTACCCCTTCCTCTAGTTTAATCACATTCCCAATCTTCAGGGAAGTCTAGGCAGTGACGACCCTAATCTGTTCCTATTGAAAAGGTGTGTCAACTTTATGAGCAAAGGGGCACATCTAGTTGATGTTCTTGAAGAGGCTACTGCCTCGGGGTTTTGGGACTTAGCTGGCATAGGAGCTCTCTGGAGGATTTAAGTTTCTGAAGAATAAACTTAGTGAGTGAAATTTTTATAGAGTCTCTGATCGGGATCTGGGTATTCTTTACGGTTTTCAGGACTACTATTGACTTGGACTTATCATACTGTGGACATTTGGCATATCTAGATGGAGCTTGCATGGCAGTAACCCCCAGGACAGCTCTTGACTCTATTTGAATTCTCTTAGCCACTGAAACCTCATTTTGTTGCCCTTTTCCCCCCGTTTTGGTAAAAAAGGCATTCTCAACCCCTTGATGTCAGGGTCAGGCTCATTCCCAGAGTCTGTGTCCCATGTTGCCAGGAAGACTCACTCACTTGGGGGTCCTGTCCACGTCGGAGGGAGGGTGATGAATTTATTTGCAGAGCTCGGCTTAGAGAGAGAAAGTCCACATTTGAGCAACAGAAGAGTTTCTCGGGAGGTGACTCCTAGGCATAGCTATAGGTGGGCTTAGTCTCCCCTTTACAACACATAAGTTTCACCTGAGCAAGCCTCAAGATCAAGGGCTTGACTTATAAAGTATGGGGTTCCTAAATTCACATGGCATATGTTATGTCCACGATAATCCATCCATATCTCACATTATCATCACTTAGTTGTACAATCCTCATCACTCTCCATTTTAAACAATTCTCATGAACCAAAACACCTCGTAGCTCTTTTCAGCCCTTAATTATTTGTCCCTAGTATTTGTGTAGTACTAGTAAGGTATTCCTATTAATTATAATCCCTAGCATGCAATAGGTAGATTTTTTCCCATATACCATTCTGCTGTCAACTCTCTGGACTAGTGTCGTACCTTAGAAGTATATCATGCAAGCACCTATCTATCTATATTTGTAGTGCTAACTGTTTAGACTATATGTTTGCTGCTATTTCTATGCACACTTTCTCTCTTGGGGTTAACTGTACTTTTTTGATATGACACTGCAAAGGGCACACCACTCCATAAGGCATTCTCACTCACTGTGCATGTATTACACAGGTGGCTATGGCGAAAATGCCTTTTACAAACTACTTTCACCTGGTTTCCTGGTGCTTATTCTTAACATGATCAGTCATTTAATGGAATAAATATTAACAACATGAATTATGTTCATTTATTCATTCCATGGGCATTTATTAGATACCTGTATTGTGGGAAGTTTCTGAAACAGTTCCTCCATGGGATAAAATGTTGTATGAGACAGTCATCATCCTTAAGAAATTTACGTTTTAAAAAAGGAGCTTATAACCTAATAAAAGAGTTCACAAGTGATAACTTCTCTGTCTGCAATGGTTAAGGGCCTGCTGGGGCTGTTTAAAGGCCCTAGAGTATTGTGTGTGCCAAGGACTGCAGTATCCTCTTGTTTTGTACAGTTTATCAGCTTCCAAAGATATATGGACATCAATATAAGATGAGATAACAAACGTGAAAATCCTCTGAAAACTGTAAAGGTAACAATGATTCCTGTGGTGTCTTGGAAGTCCAAGAGAGAAGAATAAAAATACTTTTTTAGATACCTGCAAATACCTGTAAGTGCCTTTAAAACAGTTCACAAGTAAATTAATAGGATAAAAGCTACATTAGGTATTCACCATCTTCTTTCAATAGAAATTCCAAATTGTTTTACTATTAAAATACTGCTAGGAAATAAAGTCTAAATTCATTTATAAAACCTTTACTTACTTTAAAATATGTTACATATTAATTAATGAATTCCTTTATTTAAATCAAATTCTATCTTGTCCTCTTCCCCCTCTAGTCCATCCTCCTTCCTCCTTCTCGCTCTCTCCCTTCTTCCCTGAGCCCCCTATCCCCTCCTTTTCTCCCCCACCCCCTCATTCAGACAGGTATGAGTTGGTATATATTAAAATTTGGGGATGTCTTCCTATTTTACTTGTTTTCCACTGATAATATAAAATCATGCTGGAAATAAGAACTAGAGATAAAATACATCCTATGATACTGAATATGATTTCTGGAGCCAAACTGCCTGGATTTAAATCCTGACTCTAACAGCTGTGTCTTTAGGCAAGTTACTTAAGTACTCAGTGCCTCAGTTTCCCCATCAGTTAGTGGATTTTTGAAAGTTTTGTGATAACTCAATGAGTAAATAATGTAGACTGCCTAGGGCTGTGCCAGGCACATAGTCCATGCTCAATAATGTTGGTTATTATTAATCCAGGAGTTACTGTAGCCTAATTAGGAAACTTTGAGGCTCAAGAAAGCTGGGATTTTGTTATTCTTTAACTAATGGGTATTTTTTGAACATCAACCATGGGTCAACTGGAGATACAAGAAACTTACAACATATGGTCTCCACTCACAGGACTTCCTTTTCAGGCTAGGGGGAAACAGAAATAATCAACAATACAGATGCTATTACAGAGCATAATACCCTAGGAAGGACACCCCACTCTGCCTTTTTAGGGGAAGTTGGAGAGGGAGCAGGAGAGATTGAAGATCATGGAGAGCTTCCAGAAACAGGTGAATTGGAAGTATGTCTTGAAGGAAAGCAGGAGCTGTGGATACAAGGATGGGGGAAAGGAGGTGTCAGACAGAGAGAAGAGTGTTACAAAGGCACAGAGTTGTGAGAGAATATGGGACTTTTGAAAGGTTGTAAGTAATCCAGTGTTGCTGAAGTCAGGGCATAATAAGAGGAATATGGCTAGATATCCAGCTGAAGACAGAAGTAGGGACCCAATCATGAAGGAAACTGTACATCAAGATGAGTTTTCAGTTTGTCCAGGGATCAATGGGGCACTACTGGAAGGGCGCTGGGAGAGCTACTGCAATAGGTCTGGAGAGAAGTGCAGATGCCCTGAAGGAAGGCAGTGGTCAGTGAGAGCAGTGGACACACAGGCAGACAGACAGACATAAATCCATGGTGCAGAGGAGAGGCAGGTACAGAAGAGGGTTAGAAGGCTGATGCTCTAACAGCTCACTGACTGGAGGTAGTGGTAAGAGAGGACACGGAGACTAGACTTTAGTTATCTCTGACTTGGGGACCTGTACTGTGGGAGAAATCTGGGCGAATGATACAATTTCTCTGGAATTCTGTTTATCCAGCAAATAAGGTCATTTAATGTTTCTGCCTAATTTCCATGAGTAAATAGACAAACAACAATGGCAATGACAAAGCTCCCTTGAACTTTAAGAAGAAAAGGAACATATTTCTAGAAACATTTTGGACTCTAAGAAGAAATATTATACAGACACAGACCTTCATTATAAAGACCGTTTTTATAGTATGTAGTTAAGTATTCTGTCACACGGAAACATAAAGTATTTGTCCTCCATGCACTGACATGAGTAATAGCATGAGATTCTTTAATTTTCTTATAGTTCCTTAGCATTACATCATGTAATTCAAGTCTTTCAGGTTACAGCCTCCTTTGTCTCCTTTTGATAACTTTCATACCTCCCTAGTTAGCCCTGAAGCTGTCAAAAGTCACATAAGGAATAAATGATCAGTGCCAGGTAAAAGAAAAATAGCTGGAATATGTAAAACCCTGACGTGCAAGTGGGTGTTTAACCAGGTAATTAACAATATCAGGCACCTTTCTCTTCTTGTCCTTTCCAATGCTATGGACCTACTTGGAGAAGCCGATCCCCACTGAGTGCTCACTGGGTTCAGGACACCATAGGCACAAAGAAGAATGAGCAGACTGGTGAACACCGTCACTGTCTTGACAAACTTTTCCTTCCTTGTACTGTCCTACAAATGACCCTCTGCAGACCCAGTGAGCAATGGTCAGACCAGACCACCCTAGCAGGGTCACAGAGCACATGAGTCCTTGGTAAGGCTGCCCACTGCTGCACCTCAGTTTTTCACACTTCCACAAGCCAGAGCAAACAAGCTCCCAGGAGGTCCCCTCAGACTGACTGGTCACTGACAACTCTACTCTGGTCCTTTTAGGATCATTCACTTTTCCATCCTCAGAAAGTGTAAGCAATCACCATTGCATCACCCTTTCTGGACAATATACCCTACATCTTTCAAAAAAATGAATCAGGGGCATATACACAGCTATCAATTAAGGTCTAAAACCTGACTGAAAAAAAGTCATGCAATAGAGCACAAAGATTTATTTAACTAGGTTACTGAGGTCTGAACTAACTAATAAAGCAGTTGATTGTAGTTGATTAGCACATAACGGAATGGACAAACTGCCTTCACCAAAGAAGTGATGGGAAGTTGTGAGGTCACAGCCTGTCTGTGCTTCAGATTCCTTTTCCACAATCAGGAATTAATGTTTCCCCCTTACCTACGTTACCAGCACATGTCATATTTAGTCAACTAAAAAGAAGGTAAGAAAAATCATTGATCAAGTGTTACGACCTGGTGTGTGTGACATTGGGCTAAACTCCAAGAGCCCTGTTTGCCCAGCTTCAAGAACAAGGAGGCTTTTTCAAATAAGTGACAAATAGCTACAAAACCAGTAGCTGGAGGAAGAAATAATTAATTTCTTTCTTCCATGGAGTATGTTTGTTTTCCAGAAAACTGAAACAGCCTCAGAGACTGCCATGACACGTCTATCCTTGCCTTATTTCTGTAGTAACACCATACCCATGTTACCCCAATTCACCTGAGCCTGTTTTCCTCGAACCCTCCTTTCCTAATGATTTTATCTTCCCCCATTCCAGTAACTTTTCTTCAATTTTACCTTTCCACAAGAAAGAAGAGTGAGAACAGTGTATCAACAGTAATGAGAGAGAGAATCTGATAAAACAGCACTTATTATTTCGCAACATACAAATATAGTTCACATATGTATGTCCACATTTGTGTGAGTCCTCTTTTGTTTTCTGAAGAGTGTTCCTGGAACCTTCTCTTTGTTGCATGCCACTGTGGGCACTTGAAGTCAGAGTACCACCTCACTGAGCAAGCTGTGTCTTGAATACACTTTGACCTTATACAGAGAAGTCACCTCCTGTTAAAGATCATTTTGGCATGACTTGATCCATCCAAGCAATTTTTGTAGCCTGAATTTAAACAGAATTTTTAGAGGTTTAACCCCATTTCATTTAAGGGGCTGACGATTATTAGAAGAATATATATGAAGGCTAAGGATGACATTTCAGGAATATCAAAGCAAAAACTAAAAGCTGGTGTTCTAGCACTTGCTAAATCTTTGAATATAGTAAAGGCTTTTTGGTTTTGTTTTTGCCCCCGATAAAAACTAACAAAACACATTAATTATCCAAGCAAGGAAATTAAGATTGTAGAATGTACAATTTGTGAAAATTTTGTGAAAAATCACAAATGTCTCCAAGTTGGTATCCAGGGTAAATATTTCCAGAGAACAAATTACATTAGAGCTCAGACAATTTTCTTGAATACTAATAATTTAGTTTTTCTTGGGCCTTTTATTTTTTTCCTTTTTGTGGCTAGGCAGAACCTGTCAGTTCATGTCAACATGTCCGGTTATGCAAAAATGAGATGATAATATCTAAAGAAATGTTACCAACTCTTAACTCTAACAGCAATGAAATAATTTCTAGAGAAAAAAACGTGTTCAGACCCACTTCCAAAAACCAAAGTAGATATACTTTGGAAGGTATTTTGCTGAGGAAGAACTTGTTATTTTACTCATATTAAGATAACAGTTAAGTTAAAAGGATCGAATATTGCATGGCAGACAAAACTGGCATTGTCTCCTTTGTTTATCAACAAAAATGACAGAATCAGCACAGATGGCTTGCATGGTGGCTGTCAGATAGTTCCTTTTCAGGAGGAAAAGATGTTCTGAAGGCCAAAGGTGCCTGGTTCCTCGGGCTGAACCTGAAAAAGGCTGTAGACTTCACACAGCCCAGCTACTCTCTCTGCTTTCTGTGTAAAGTCACCATCCTGATTCACGTCTCTTAGAGTTTGGAGCATTAAGGACAGCTTATGGATCTTGCATACTTTTTCATTTGGAAGTATTATGACAAAATTATAAGTTTTATAGATATCAGTGTTCTAAGGGAAACAAAATGTAGAACACTTGTTTTTGTGCTTCCCTAAGCTAACAATAACAAGCTATAGTACTTTCAAGTTCAACTCAGTATGTCTGTCCTGAACAACATGTCAGAAACTTGTGCCTAATAATAATTAAAATGTGAAACACTTAAAATCAAGAATAAATATGAAGGTTTACCTGCAAAGTGATTAAAAGAGGAATTTACAATCCAAAGATTGATAAAGGAGCACTGTAATGCAAAGAGCCAGCAGATACTGGTATGTATGAGAAGGAATACAGCAAAGAATATTGAGATAATACTTCATTCAGATAATAAAACATTCACAACATTATACATTCAGTTCTAGACTCCCCTGTATAAAAAGGGTATCATTTCTGATTCCCAGGACCTAGCAGATGGAGATAATTAAAAAAATTTGCTGAAAAAAGAATGGAGTATTTCAAGTTGCAGAATAGTATCCCATAAGATGATTAAAGGAAGGTATAAAATGATATCTCTGAGGGAAGATTATAATAAATTGGGATTGGTTGATATAAGAATAGAGTAACAACAATCAAGTACATGAAAGGATTTTTCTTTCAACTTGGAAAGGATCACAAAATTGGCTAAAATGATAGCATTAATAGCACAAGATAGATATAAGAAGTGATATACTAGAGTTGTTAACTAGCGGAAACAACTTTTGAGAGTTTACTAAATATCCAAAATGCACATTTTTAAAAAACAAGCTTGAATCTCATTTACCTAAGACAATTTCTAAGCCATCCCATTTACACGCCCATATTCCTTTTACATGTCCACAGTGCCTTTCTTTGACTGACTCCAGGGAAAGGGTGGTCAGTAAGAGGCCTCTCAATAATCTACGCCTCAGGGTTCTACAGTGCAGTGTCCAAAAGTTCTGGCTTCCCACTTGGAAAGAGAATTCCAAGTAAATTCCCACTCTCCTAGAAGTGGGAATCCCATTGTTAAGGAAGAATCATTCCCGTGCTGTGAAGCAATTTGGCCACACTGTGACTATGCAGTTTCTTTACAGGTGAAGGTGGCCCTTAAAGCCTATATCGCTCTGAAACCACAAATTCCAGTATGAAATAGCTGCCCCTGTAATTTACTGGACAGAGCATGAGACTTGAAGCCAGGACATCAGAGAGAAGTATCCAGGAGAACCTATAACCTCTCTAAAACTCCTGTTTCCTTACCTGGAAAGTGAGCAAGTGATCACAATACTTAACTTGCAGGGTTGCTGTGAAGTTTACATGAGATGTAACTTAAAACTTCTGACACACGGTAGGCACCTAGCGAAAGTTAATAAAGAGCACTAAAGGGCTAACTTTGAAAAGCACATCAGATGGCAAGACTTCTGCAAGAAGAGCTGAAACTTCAAAAAAAAATTCTCCTCAAATTAAAAAGAAAGTATTCAACTGCTTATTCATTTCACAGGCAATTCATGCTCAGTGTTAAAAACATACGATATACAAATAAGACCAAAAAATTAAAATTACTGATATAAAATTATGTTTTGGCACATATCCCTATGCAGGCATCTTTCTATATGTAAATATAAATAAGTAGGGTTGGGGTCCCCACCACACCCCCAAAGTGGTATGTTGTTTAATCTGCTTTCTTTATTATTCGCTGTCAATAAATAGACATTTACATTGTCATTTTCATTAGTTGCATAGTATTCCACTGTATGGCTGTAGCTTAAATATTAACCAATTCCCTAGTGTTGGACAATTGCTTTGCTTACAATTTTTTTCATATAAATAATACTGTGTTAAAACATTCTTGACCTTAAAATGTTCTGGAAACTCTGTCATTTCTGGTGCTACTGGATGCTATTATTTCTTTCAACAAAGAAGTCAGACATTTACAAACTAGCAAGCAATGGCACATTCTTCTCTGATTTTCACTATTAGTTTGACTTTCTTAATCTCTACAATAATAATTACTCATATGGAGGATTATCACACTTCACTGTATATATTTTTCCCCCACCATCTATTTTAAAAGCTATTTCCCATAAAGCTGCTTTGAAATACTTTTCAAAATAAATTACATATGTGCTCCATTAGGGGGCCTTAGTTGAAATTTTCAGAAAAAAACATTTTCATAGAAATAAGAAAAATTTAATAAAAGAAGTTCTTTTTTCTCATATGAAGTCTTTCCAAACTCACCAGCAGTTTTTTCCTACTTTATTTCCACAATGCAATTTCCATGATTTCCTCCTTAAACATCACACCACTTTTTTCTGCACAAAATATAAACTTCATATTTACTATTTTTTTTTGTTTTATTTTCTATTTCATTAATTTCTGCTATTATCTTTATCATTTTCACTTACTTTCTTTGGACAAATCTAGTTTTTTTCTAGCTTCTTGAGCTGAATATTTATCTCTTTTCCATCTTTTTTTTTTTTAAATGTGTTTAAGTCTTTACATTTATCTCAGAATTAACTCTTTAACTGCATTCCACAATTTTGATGTGTTACACTTTTGTCATGCAGTTCTAAGCATTTCAAAATTTCCATTGCGATTTCTTCTTTAACTTATGAATTTGTTAGAAATATAATTTTTCATTTCTAATTTATTATTTATTATTGATTTTTAATAATTGCACTGTAGTCATGGGATATGATCTCCACAATAATGATTTTCTGAAAGTTTTGAGACTTCTTTGAGGATGTCATGGTCAACTCTGGCAAATAATTCACATGTGCCTTCAGCACAAATTCTTTTGACTACGGGATTTTAAACCTCTCTAACCGATAAAGCTTTTAAATCATCTTGGGTTAATCTTCTAAGCCTTTATTATTATTATTTTTCATCCAGCATATTCTAATAGAAGTATGTTAAAATCTCCCACTATGGTTGTGAGTTTGCCAATTTCTCCTTTAAATTCTGTCAATTTTTGCTGTTGTATAGTCTGAGGCTGTGTTGATAAATTCATAATTATTTTTATGCTCTATGTGGATTGTTCCTTTTTAACTTTTATTGTGACTCCCTTTATCCCTATTAGAATTTTCATCAAATTCCATTTTTTCTGATATTAATATTGCTCCTCCAGCTTTCTACTAGTTGGAATTTAGCTGGTATGTGTTTTCCCATCACTTTTTTCCCAATCTTTCTGAATTAATTTGTCTGACTTATATCTCTCCTAAACAGCATATAGTTGGATTTTTAGAAACTCCAGTTAGTCTCCGACTTTTAATCAGTAAGTTCAGTCTATTTAAATTTGTTGTAATATATGTCTACTCTCTTATTTTGCATTTTACATTTACTGTCCTCATTCTTTGCTTTTTCCTATCATCTTTCCTGTTTTTACTTGGATAATAAAATGTTTACTTCCATTTTCTCTTTTGTTTTACATTATATTTCCATATGTTAACAATTAACACTGCGTTAATGCTTAACCTCTGCAATCCTTTGATAATCCTCTGCAATTCTTTGATAATCCTCAATGCCTCCTAGCAACACTGTTGTAGTCTGCTTTGAGAACTAAGTGAGCAACGACTAATTTCACTTAATAGTTACCATGCAGATTTGTAGCTAGTGCTTTGGAAATGGGTGGAGATAAAGTCTTTTGCCTTTAGGATACAGTAGCATCATCACTAGATATACTGAAATTTTCCCTTAATTTTGGTAACTTTCAGATGAGATTTGCACAGAGATAGTCCTATCAGATAAATTATTTTTCTTTTAAAAATAACCAAACAGAATCTGTTGCTGTGTTTTCAAATTACATTGTCATGTATGTCATGATTGTAGAAGTTTTCCACTTTTCAATTTAGGACTTGAAATTTCTTAACATTATTTATAAGAAGAAAAAGGTTGTAAATAATCCAAAAGTTCTTTAAGGGAGTAGCTAAGCAAATTATGCATTAACACATTGGGACACTGTAGACTCTATGTCTACATAAAATCTACACATATGACAAATATTACACTGCTCCTTGAAAGTGTTAAGTGAATAATGCAGTACACAAAATATCACACACATAATGTTTACTACTATGTGCAAATGTGGGCATGAATACTGCATGCATCATCAAAGTACCTGAGGAGTGATATAATTTAAAATTAATTTAAACATTTCCCTAAGTTGCTTACGTTCTTTTCTTTCTCCTTTCTTTCTTTTTCTTCTTCTTGTTTTCTTTTTTTTAAGATAGCCTAACTTTCAGTTCCTAACAAGGCTTAAGATTGCTTCTGATACTTCTTAGGTTAACACAAATCAGATCACTGTGGTAGGTTCATATTTCACTACATAAATGTGTGACTGATTTCATTTCCTGGCAGTGATATACATTTGGCTTAAAAAAAAAAAAAAAAAAGAAAAAAAAGGAAAAACATCTCAACTGAAATGCAACATAAAAGCAAAGTTTTAGGCCCTTCTGAAATGTGGGGTGTTTTACCTGATTTTCTTCTTAACCAGAAAATGATTCAGAAAAAGAAAGGGGAATTTCTACCTAAAAAGTAGTGCCTCTCCTCTTGTTACAAAAAACCATTTTTGCCCTATTTAGGCAGTTCAATATCCTTTGCCAAAGCCACCAAATTATGAGAATAAAAACCTAAAAATAAACTCTGTTCACTCTCCCAACCTTTACCATATATGTAACCATATTATATATCACAGATTTTAAAAAATTATGTAAATCTTGCCATTTAAAAGATTACTTATATAAAAGGCAGTTTACATTGCTTTCAATTAAATATGGATTTAATTAAATGTGCCCTTTTTTATTTTTTCTAGAGACCTTGAATGCCACTGACGGATATAAAAATGGATAACAATTGTACTACACCCTTTACAACACCTCAAGGAAACAAATGTGATCTTTATGCCCACCAAGACACCGCCAGGATTTTAATGCCTCTGCATTACAGCATTGTCTTCATCGTCGGGCTTTTCGGAAACTTGTTAGCCTTGGTTGTCATTTTTCAAAACAGAAAAAAAATCAACTCTACCACACTATATTCAACAAATTTGGTGATTTCTGATATACTTTTTACCACAGCTTTGCCTACACGGATAGCCTACTATGCACTGGGCTTCGACTGGAAAATCGGTGATGCCTTTTGTAGAATAACTGCTCTTCTGTTTTATATCAACACATATGCAGGTGTGAACTTCATGACCTGCCTCAGTATTGACCGGTTCTTTGCTGTGGTGCACCCTCTACGATATAATAAGATGAAAAGAATTGAATATGCAAAAGGTATCTGCATATTTGTCTGGTTTCTGGTATTTGCTCAAACACTCCCACTACTCATAAAACCTATGTCAAAGGAAGAGTGTGGAAAGACTAGATGCATGGAGTATTCGAACTTTGAGGAAACGAGATCTCTTCCCTGGATTCTGCTTGGTGCATGTTTAATAGGCTATATCCTTCCACTCATAGTCATTCTCATCTGCTATTCCCAAATCTGTTGCAAACTCTTTAAAACAGCCAAACAAAATCCACTGACTGAGAAATCCGGAGTAAACAAAAAGGCTCTCAACACGATTATTTTTATAATTGTTGTGTTTGTTATCTGCTTCACACCTTATCATGTTGCAATTATTCAACACATGATTAAGAAGCTTCGTTTTCCTGATCTCCTGGAATGTACCGAAAGACATTCATTCCAGATTTCACTGCACATTACGGTGTGCCTGATGAACTTCAACTGTTGCATGGACCCTTTTATATATTTTTTTGCATGTAAAGGGTACAAAAGAAAGGTTATGAGGATGCTGAAACGTCAAGTCAGTGTATCAATTTCTAGTGCTGTGAGGTCAGCCCCTGAAGATAACTCACGTGAAATGACAGAAACTCAAATGATGATACATTCCAAGTCTTTAAATGGAAAGTAAAAAATAATTAAATCTTGGATTTATTGCAAAATAAACTGCATGAAAATCTTTGCAAGACTAATAAAACAAAAAGATTGTTCAACTTCCCATTAGAATTCCTTTTAAAAAGAGACTTTCATTATGCTCTAATTTCCTACCTTCAACTTAGAAGTAAATTGATAAAAATTTTACAGCTCAAGAGGACAACATAAAGCAAAGTACTAATTTTTAAATGAAATAATATGCCAAAAGAGAGGCTATCTTAATAATCCTCAATTGTAAAAACAAAAGTTTTGTGTTAATGAAAAAACAATCATATCCTGCCCAAATCTGGCAAAAGAAAAAAGACTGATGTAACGGTATATTGCCAATGTAAAAATGTTAATATTGGAATACATATCTTGAATCCATGTTTCTTTCTATCTTAGATTATATCACCTCAAAACACCAGTTTTTTGTTTTGTTTTGTTTTGAGTCAAAAATTTTTTTTCAAAGTAGTTTTTTGAAATAAATAGCAGGATGCTACAAAATTATGAGTATGTCCCTCAATGTTCACTGTCCACTATCAGCAGAAATTTCAAGGAAAATATAATTAGCAATAGATAGATTCAAAAAGTAATGTTATAAATGATAGTGGTGACTGAGGCAATGAAAGCACTGAGCTCTTCCCCAAACAGCCAGTATAGTATTTATGGATCCACTGCTCAGGAATATGACAAAGACTTTACATGAAGGTGCACAATGAGAGGAGGGTCTACTTGCCAACTTCTTCTTGGGATTAAGGGATTTGCACATATGCTTGGTTTTCCATGGTGTTCCAGTTTGCTAGAGCTGCCGTTATGCAAAATACCAGAAATGGTTTGGCTTTTATAAAGGGGATTTATTAGGTCACAAATTTACAGTTCTAAGGCCATAAAGGTGTCCATATGAGGGCATCGACAAGAGGATACCTTCACTAAAGAATGGCCAGTGGCGTCCGGAACACAGCTGTCAGCTGCAAAGGCACGTGGCTGATGTCTGCTGTTCCTTTGCTCCCGGGCTGTATTTCAAAACAGCTTTCTCCAAAATGTCTCTGGGCTTCTATCTTCACTCCTCTCTCTCAGCTCCTGTGTGTCCTTGCTTCTTTCTCCCAGGTCACTTCTCTCTAAGTATCTGGAGGTCTTCTCTTAGCTTCTTCAGCGCAAACTGGGCTTCATCTCTTAGCTTAGCATCTCCAAACGTCCTTCTGTCTACATCACCAAGCATCTCCAAGCGTCAGTGTCTGTGTGGGCTCTTGAGCTCTCTTAAGTATTCCAACGAACTAATCAAGACCCATGTTGAATGGGTGGGGTCCATACCTCCATGGAAATAATTTAATCAAAGGCCTCACCCACAGTTGGGTGAATCATATCTCCATGGAAACACTCAGTTGAAAGGTTTCACCCAACAAGGTTGGATTAAAAGATCATGGCTCTTCTGGGGTCCATAACAGTTTCAAACTGGCACACACGGGTCTTCAGGGAATCATTGCTTTTTCATTCATTGTTGGTAGTATCTTGTTTCTATATTTCAACAGTTTGGATTACCAGAAAGGGGACTGAGGTAGGGTTGGGGGTGGGGAGAGATACAGTTATGCTTCCCAAATAAGACACATTTGATGGAACATAAAGAAATGAAATGCTATATGAAAGATCATAGTTTCCATTTTTATTGCCACCTTGCATAAAATTTAGTGTTTTGCCCTTTCTTTTGCTTCATTTGGGATGGTCTATAGACAGAGTGAAGGAAAGAGAGTAGGATCCTGATTTCATCTGCATGGTCTCACCTGTCTTCACAAGGTGTTACAAAGACCAGTTCCAATTTTTGTAGTGACTTTCAGGTCAGGTGGCTCCTTGTGAAATTAATGTAATGCAAATCCAAAAGAACTCAGTAAACGGTGTTGAATCAACCACTAAGAAGATCAATTTTCTTACAGGATAAAAGTAGAAAATGAGTAAGATAAGAATTTAAAAGAAAATATTTCCAGGATATAAAGCCCAATGAAAATTCAAAGTATGACCTTTGATATAGCATTTCATTTCTTTATGTTCCATGATCAAAATTGGTATCATTCCTAATGGAGACACCATATTGGGGAAATTAGGGAGCTTGGGCAAATCAAATTTGAGCTGGCAGACAGGATGACTATACATGCAAAGGTCATGCTATCCATACAAAGGAATTCTTTTGAGCAAGTGTATAATGTGGTAAGTAATCTTGGAATCTCTAAGTTTATCATTTTGCATTTTATCCCCTATCTCTCTACCATCAAATGAGTTTTATTTACCCTTTCCATAGCTTTAATTTTATTTCTAGAAGGATCAGTTGGTTAATTAAAAAAACCTCAAAGCTATTTAGTTTGAATCAGTATAAATGCATATTTATAATAATATCGGATGTCAGAAATGGCATCAGGTATAGTTGAAGAGTTTAATAATTTACGAAATACTCTATGCATTGTGCAATGTCTTCCTCTTTACAATCTTGTGAAACAGGATGGACATATAGTATCACCCGTGCTCTATAAAGAAACCGAAGTTCAGAAAAGGCCTGAGATAAATTAGAGACAATGTCAGGAATATAAGCCTAATTCCATATCCTATCCATAAAGAAGACAGAAATTGATCCTGTAGACCCTGAAAAAGTGTTAGAAGGCTTTCTTATATGCCAGCAGACTATATAATCCTTAAATAGGGACAAATAATCCAATAGTAGGTAGATGACAAACCCTACCTACTCCTTGAGGATAAGGGCCTCATCTGTTGTATACATACCACCTGGTAGGTACAGCACCTGGCACACAGAGGACTTTCAAATAACCATTTACTTAAATAGAATGTTCTGTACTATTACTAACAAAAATATAAAGCCCTATTAAAATATCTGGGAAGTTCTTAACTTCTCAATAAAAAGAAACACCCCAATTGCTTAACAACATATGCTGGAGCACATGTGTAACTGAAGACAGTTACACAAATGCAGAGCTTGTGCCCTCTAAGACCTTGAAATTTAAACTCCACATATTAAAGGATAGACCTAATTAACCAACAAGCCAATTTAAAATGAGATACAGAAATATGTTCTGCTTGGAAATAATTTGATATTTCAAGAAGTAAGGGCAATTACTCCTACCAACTCTAAAAAGTTCCATACAATTTTATAAGGGAAAGCACTGGTCTTAAATTAACCCTTAGAAAGGTCTATTTTGGTCACTTTTTAGTTCATGGGTAATTTGTTACTCTTGTAAAGCTAAAAGACATTTTTCACTGACAAGGTGAAGAGTGAGAAAAAATAAAAAGCACTTGAATTATAAGTGATCTTGTAACAACTATTGGCCTATTCTTTTGACTCCAGGGAGGACTAATCTCAGGAGAACAGGTGCCAATGGAAGTCGGTTTTACATTAATCTCTGAAAAACTGATCACTTAAGAAATTCCCCAATTTCTATTCAATTGAAACCTTAATTAGCTAAGAATAAACAATTATTGAGTGCTTATGACATGACACTTTTCTAAGCACTTTGCAGGCATTATCTCATTTACTCCTCATTACCTTATGAGATGGGTACTACTATTATCCCCATCTTACTGAGGAGGAAACTAGTGCATCAAGGCCACACTGAATGGTGGAGCTAGGTTTTAAATGCAAACCATCTGACCCCAGTACCTGTACCCTGACTCAGAGCATAGGGTGTCACCATTTAGTGAAATATGTTCATTGAGAGATGTGTTCAGTTCCACTCTCTTGCCTGGATTCTGTTTCTCTATTTCCTGTGGCCTCCTGTGCCTTGGACATCTCACCATCACTGCATCAGAATTTTAATTCATCATCTTTGCCCTCAAGGGCCCCTAACTTTCCTGTAAACTCCAGATTCATTCTCATCACCCAGACCTGAAACCTGACCATCCTTCTCTCATCCATGGCATTTAGTTGAACAAATCCTGCTTGGGTTTTTCCTTCTTGCACTCTCCCATGTCCATTTGTATTTTTTTTTTCCCACCCAATATCACCATCCCAGTCCAGACACTGGCCATCTCACACCTTAATTACTAAAACCTAAACTTTAGGATGTTGTACTTGAAGTCAGGTCAAATTATTATTAATAATAATAAATACATGTTAAAAATTATATAGCATAGTGTTGTAATATATAAGCTCATTCAAGCCTCATAATAATTCTGTGAGATTCATCCTATTACTGTCCCTATTTTACAGATGAGGAAACTATGCCCATAGAGGGTAAGTAACTTGCCCAAGATTATGCATTTAGGAAATGATGGAGCCAGTCTCTAGTCTCTGGCAATGTGGCTCTGGAGTCTGCCCTCAATCACTCTGCTGTCTTTTTTAAACAAGTAGAATTGTATGTCCCAGGTCCTCAGAGAGACTTGATCGGGAGCTGGTGACATCTGACACTTTCAAGCTGAAGCATTAGAAAGCAGTGAGGAGACCAGCTCCACTTTCCTGCCACAGTGACCAACAAAGTTCCAGATGGTGGGACCATTGTCAGCCTCGTCCCTGTCTTGGATAAGTAGCACAAAAAGGAAACACACTTATGTATGAAACCACTGAGGTTTCAGCGTTAATTTGTGGCTGCATCATAAGGTAGCCTATTCTGATTCATATAGAGTATTTCACCTACTCGGAACGAAAAGACCAATACACAAAATGTAAGAAAAGGAAAATGTAGAAACTATCCAGTTCTAGCAAACAAACATAACCTTCCTTAATCCCATTTTTATTGAGTTTTCATTGTGTCATTTCATGCTCAAAGATTCAGAATAGTTCCCCCATGACTTACCACATCAAATACAAGTTCCTCCCCCACAGGTTCAGGCCTCTCTGACCTAATTTTCCTCCACTGTCCTGGTTGGTTTTGTCACTGTCCCATGAATACAGCAAGTACCGAGTGCTCACTGGTTGACTATTCTGCTTCCCTCACTTTACTTATTCTTTACATTCACATCCAAATCTCACTTCCTCCTTTAATTCTTCTTTGACTACTCAAATCCACCCATTTTCCTTTCTTCAACTCATTTGAGTTTTACAATCTGTATCATGTAGCTTTAAACTTTATCTTACAATAAAGGAAGAAAAAAAAATACACTGGGCTGGAGACTGGGGGCCTGGTTCTGGTTTGGCTGCCTTCATCCGGTCTTTAAGTCTTTACAGATTTCGTTAACTTGACAGTGAAATAAGTGTTAGATAATCTGGAAGATCTTTGCCCACCATCATATAGCCTAAGGTCTATTATTTCTGTGCATTATTCTTGCATCCCTAAACTGAAACGTAATCTCCATCGGGGCTAATACCTTGCCTTTTACTTCTTTCTATTCTGGGTAGCACTTGAGCACAGCACCTTGCACATAAATAATGCTCAAAAAATATACATTGGTTTTCGTGCTGATAGTGCTCCCACAGACATGGTGAATGTTCCTAAAACCCACTGGACTTTCTGGAATAAGGGCAGCAAGCACCAACCCACAAAGCGACACAGTACAAGAAGGGCAAGGATTCTCTATATGCCCAAGGAAAGTGGTGTTATGACAGGAAGCAGAGCGGCCATGGGCGGCAGACAAAGCTGGTTTTCCGGAAGAAGGCTAAAACTACAAAGAAGATTGTACTGAGGCCTGAATGCATTAAGCTCAACTGCAGATCTAAGAGAATGTTGGCTATTAGGAGATGCAAACATTCTGAACTGGGACGAAACAAGAGAAAGGGCCAAGTGATCTAGTTCTAAGTTTGTCTTTTGTTTTATTATGACACCAAAATCTTAAGGTTATGGTAAAAAAAAAAAAAATATATATATATATATATATATATATATATATATATATATATGTTGACTATCAGTTATCAAATATTAGCTGAAGATACTATATGATTTGCATTATTATAGTCTGATGGGGGAAATAAGAGGTTTATATTATTGCATGTGTAGTTTGCTAGGCAGCAACAGATAACTAATACAAGCCTTGGTACTGTAATAAGGCATATCCAGGCGGTTCACTTAAGAGAAATCTCTGCAAAAAATGTAGATGTGAGAAAGAAGAAACTCTTGAAGAGGACAACATACATGGGACAGTATGCATTTTGCTTTTGTTTCAATAGTTCATTTTCTTCAAAAATTTTTAGCTTTTCTCTTTATTTGCACACTTCTAGGCTGCTTCTCATTGTTAATAGTGCTTTTTAGACACATTGTCTAATCAATAAACATAAAGCCACTTTATTTTCTGTCCCACACAGTACCTACTACAGCTGATTCAAAACTTTTTGATTGGCTTTTATCAGTTTTCTCAGCGTGTGAGAACATTTACTTATGGTGTCTGCTGTTTGTAAGAATAAGTTTTCCCAGGCAGGTTTTGAGAAGAAAAAAGTGTCAGAATGAAACTGCACAGAGGCTATAAATGGTCTGTGTTTTAGTTCTACTCTTAAAAAAGTAACATTTTGATGCATTCTTAATATTTAATAAAATTACCAATTTTCCCCCTAAGTTCTATAGCTAAACTTTTGCTTTGTACTATAGTGGAAATATAGGGCATTACTGCCTGCGTTATGGCTTAAAAAAATGCAAACTAGATTATCAAGTATTGGCCTATCATGTATTATAATTCAATAGGGTAAGGAAAGTCTTCAAAAATATCATTTCATGTCAAGTTTTTCCCCATAAGGATAAAGAAAATTAGAAAGTTTTTGGCTATGTTTAAGGAACAATTGCTAAAAGGAAGACTCATCAGAAGAGACCCATCAGCACAACGAGAAATCTACACAGCTCTTGCTTTAGTTCCAACAATCTCTTACAGGTTCTACCAGAACATGGTGTCAACTGTGACTGTACCCAAGCACTCACGTCTCTGGTCAGACCCAGAGAGAAACTAGTAAATCTGAGGCAGAGGCAAGTTTGAAGGGTAACGTGGGTCCTCTCAGCTCAAATATAAATATTTCTGATCCAAGCATATTTGCTTTGCATATATATATTTGAAGTCAAATATAAAACAGTTATAGCCTTTTGATTACCATGTCTATCAGCCAAGATTCAGTTATAGATAATAGAAACCTCAAGCTATTTTTGAGGGGAAAAAAACAGATTTAATACCCTGAATTAAGTGCTTAAAGGGCTTAAAAAAATTGTTCAAAGGGCTAGAAGAACAGATCTGGGCTGTGCCTCCAGAAATAGACTCCTAGAACAACAAATAAGAACTGTCCCCCCACCCCCACCCCGAGAACTGCTTTCTCTGCCTCAATCAGGATACTGGAAAATCAGGAAGTCATCACATCAACTGTGGGCTCCAGAGTCAAACCATTTCAGTGGAGTCTAGAAATCAAGAAGTTGTATGACATCCAGAACCCTGTTGGGTCTGTAGAACTGCACCAGCAGAATAGGTATCTCATATGCCTAAATCCCACTTAATTGATGCACCCTGAACTTAAGTACCATACAAGTTCTTCTGATTGGCCGAGCCTAAAATCACACCCAGAACTCTGGGTGCCAGGGAGTTTAGACAATAGAGCATTTAGCTTTCAGAACTCTGCATTATAGGGAGGTTCTCTAGCCTGGAATAGACAATGAATAAGTGAATCTAGTGGATCCACTATCCAGTATAAAATATTAAACTACTTCACCAAAAAGGGGAGGGGAAGAGGGGGAGAATGGAGAGGAGGAAGAAGAGGAGGAACGGAAAATCAGCACAGCAGCAACAATATAACAATCAAACGCAAAACCAAATGTAAAAAGGCATTTTCAAGGTAATAGGGGAAATTTGAATATAGTTTCATAGCACACAATATTAAGAAATTATTAATAATTTTGTTAGGTAAGATAATATTATGGTTATATATAAAATGTTCCAATTTTTTAGAACATACTGAATATTTATGGTGTCTGTAAATTGCTTCAAAATACTTCAACAATGGGGGAAGAAAAAAAGGGAAGGATAGCAAAAATACTACAAATTATTAAATCTGGGTAATGGGAGTTCATTCTATTATTCTCTCTGCTTTTGTGCTAAAAACTTTTTAAATGTAATACCAAGAGAAACATGAAAAGCGCAAATTATTTTCATATATTAATTCACCCCCAGAATTTAAATTTTACCGCATTAAAGTAAATACTACTTCTATAAAACAACTGACTTGAACTCTTCTAAAACTTCAAGATCATCAAAGCAAAGAAAGACTGAGAAACTATTTCAGATTAAAGAGTAAACGGACATGACAACTAAATACAAGATATAATCCTGGTTTGGACCATTGACCAGACTTTTTTTTTTTTACTACACATGACATTATTTAGATAATTGGCCAAATATGAATAAAGTATGTAGATTATATAGTGTTATAACAATGTTAATTTCCTGATTTTTATAACTGTACTGTGATTAACTAAGATAAAGTCCTTGTCCTTAAGAAATATATACTGATGTATTTAGGGGTAAAGAGACATTACATCTACAACTTACTCTCAAATAGTTAAAAAAGCACACCATATTTCTGAAAATGATAGGAACATGATAAAAAATGATAGAGAAAATGATAAAGCAAATGTAAAACTGTTACTATTAGGGCATATGGGTTTAGGGTATGAGGGAGATCTCTGAAGTGTTCTTGAAACTTCTCTGTAAGTCTGAAGTATTTCAAAATAAAAAATTATAAAACACAAGTGGCAGCATTTGGGAGCTACTGAAGAGAAACAACACTGTTTCTTCTGCCTTTTAAATTAAAATTAATAGTTAAATAACTGGACTATCACGTATTTAATGCTTTTTCACATAACATTCAGTGGAGCATTTTCCCCCCACTCTGAAAATTTTCTTGAAGCAATGCGCTTACTTTATACTTCTCATTTTAGCAGCAAAATTTGAATACTATCATAAAATTCATCTTTGGACACAAACATTTAAATGTATAAACATTTGCATCACTGTGGTTGAAAATATATATAGGAAGAAAGCCTCAGTTTGATAAATTTTTACATTCAAATTACTTTCTGCTATAGTGAATAAATGACCATTAACTAGATTTTTTACCTAAAAAAAGAAAAACTGTATTAAGACTGCAATATACAGAGGAATATACTTGAGCTTAGAGTCAAATGGACATGAGGAGTTTAAATCTAGGCTCTACCACTAAAATAGCTATAAACCTAATGACTCACTCAATTCTCAGAACCTCTGAGCTACTTTAATAATAAATTTTGTTTCTGTTAAATCAGTCATGGTTGGTTGTATCTCTTCAACTAATAATCCAGTCAAGAGACGCATGCCTGTGCTCTGATAACCGAGAAAGCCTTTTTCCTTTGATCTTAGATAAAAGTGCAATAGACAGTTCAGAGCTCAATGTATACCATATACCAGCCCCCCCCCCAAAAAAAAATGTCAACCATAAGATAGGTATGCTACTATTTTGTGTTGCATATTTTGCTATGGTTACCAAACGTGGTTAGCATTTTGAAATTTTTCTTAGAATGATACAATGATTGGAATCTAAAATCTTTCAGAAGGGGTAGCTTTCCAGTGATAAACAAGATCAGGAAGTGAATGTTGAACACAACCCGACTTATGGTTCCCTTCACTATTAACAAATGAATTCACTTCGTGGTCATCTGAGTCTGACTTCACCAGCATTAAACTTCCTACCACCCTATCCGATTTTAGCACTTAACATTTTAATTTGTTTGAATAAAGCATATCTCCTATTAAACTGGAAATTTTGACATTTACTCAAATATTTTAAGTCCTAAGAGGAAGACAGTTAAAATAAAGGAATTGAATCATAAAGCAGCTTACAAAAAGCAGAAATGAAAACAGATGTTAAACTTCTTTGAAACAAATTTTTACTAATAGCTTCAACCAAAGCTATTTCAGTCAATACTAGAAATATTCTACCTAGTCAAAAAAATCTTAAGCTCCATTGGTCATCAGCTGCTCAGGGGTATGGGCTAACTCTTTCCAGGGTTCTTATTTGTCACCCAGCACCATGCTTGTTATGGGATCTCAAACAATAGATGTTGAGCTCTGAGAAAGCTTAGTTTAGGCCAGTGCTTCTATTTTGCCCCACAAAGGTCATTTGGCAGTATCTGGAGACACTTTTGGTTGTTATAATTGGGAGGGATGTGCTGCTGGCATCTGGTGACCGGAGGCCAGAGATGCTGTAAACATCCCCGCTACACAGGATGGCACCTCATAACAAAGAATTACGTGGCCCAAAATGTCAATTTAATAGCCAATGTTGAGAACATCTTCACATTCAAATATGAGATTATTATCACATGGCTTCATATGAGACTAAAACACTTCTGATGATAGCTTTTAGACACTTTCAAATAAGAAACATTAAATCTGCCTCTGGCAAGAAGCTCTGGCCACTGAAACTGCCAAAGAAATACCTGCACTG
This sequence comes from Choloepus didactylus, assembly GCF_015220235.1. NCBI lineage: Eukaryota > Metazoa > Chordata > Mammalia > Pilosa > Megalonychidae > Choloepus > Choloepus didactylus. The sequence continues at coordinate 37,063,943 of NC_051318.1, forward strand.
TTAAAAGTCTCCTTCCATAATTAATCAACACACTCGCCAAAGGTAAGGAGCTTGATAAGCCATTGTACCTGATTCTACTGAAATGGGGCATCAAACATTTCTAATATCTTGACTAAATTGATTAGCAACCTCTTTTCCTGATCATTTCTCAGACAACATCAAACACCTAAGTGTGGCAAGAGAAGCCATTTTCTCTCATTACATATCTTCTATCATCATGGTTTTTCTTTTATTAGTTTACAGACAATGGTGCATAAGGTTTCCGAACATGTTGCTCCACTGTTCAGGGTGACTCTGAGGATGACTGGTGGCATGTCGATGTGCATGCACATCAGCGAGCCGGGATGGGTACAGAGCTGGCTCATGATCCCTAATGTATTATGCATCACCAAGCCCAGTGTCAGGCACATGGTGTTAGGCTCCCAAATAATGAATGAATGGGAAGCTTGAAACCTTTTTTTTTTTTCAGAGATGGGATATTTCTGAGAATGTAAGAATGAATGGGTTACTTGTTTCTCTCTAGGCAATATCCTAAAAATGATTTTATAGAGCCACAACACTTCAATCCTTTAAAAAATCATTAAATCCAAATTTAAATGCAATTGTTATACTTTTCCAGAAGTAACAAATTTGAGGAAGCTTATAAAAGGGAGTGGGGACAGCATTAATATCAAAGAATAATTTTGAATAACTAGCATGTGGCAGACCAAAATTTCAGTCACAGGTAGATATCTTTAGAATTAAAGAACATCCTTTTCACTACTCCATACTGTCTCCTAGATGCTCCATGCTGAGGGAGCTATAAAAGAGAATAAGATCCTGCTCTTTAAAAAGCAGTTGAAAAAAATTATAATAATAAAAACTAAAATAAAAAAACCACAAAAATAAAATAAAATTAATTTTTTAAAAAGCAGTCAAGAGAGGGGTCAGACAATTAGGCAAATAATTATAACATCAAGTAATAAATGTTGTATGCAACCTGTAAGTATAAAAAGATCTGAGAGCACAAAGGAAGGAGTGATTAATTCTGGCTGGGGTAGAGTTTCATAGAGCAGAGATACAGAAGGTGAGCCTTAAAGGATAAGCAGAAGTTTGTCGAGCAAAGGGGAGAAAGGATGTTCTAACCAGAATTATTGGCATAAATAAATTCAGATTTGAAATGACAATGGAGTAATAGGTAGTGGTGACTAACGGAATTTAGCTGCTATGTAGAGTACATGGGAGGAATGTGAGATGCCTTACTAACAAGTTTAAACTTTATGAAAAGCAGTAGGAAGTCAAAGGAGGTTTCTAAACGGGTAAGAGGATATGATTAGATCTCCTTTACAGATAACAGTAGGGGAGTATAAATGATGGTTTTGAGACAGGTGATGGAGAAAACAGTTAGGAGGCTAATCCAAGAGTCCAAACCAAAGGAGAGGAAATGGAATCAAAAGACCAATGATATGAGACTTTTTATTCATTTATTTACTTCATCCACCCTATTCATCCTATATATACACTCATTATGTGTGAGCCACTCTGCTGGGGGAGGGGAGGATCAGTAAGGAAGACTGACATGGTCTCCTGCTTGCATGAAGCTTGTAATCTAGTGGAGGAGGCAGATATTAAACCATCAGTCACATAATTAATCATTTTAATTTCTATGGTGGCAAATGCTACTAGAGAGAAAAATGTTCTTAGAAAGCATATCATAAGATACCATGATTTAGTCTCGGGGTGGAGGGTAGTCAAAGAAAGCTTCTGTGAGAAGTGACTTTTAAATTTTTCCTGAAGCCCTTGAGTGGTGGCTCTTTATTATCTCACATCTCTCATTCTAATAAAAATTTTGAGAAACTTTTTAGTCAACTTTGTTTTGTGCAATCATATTCAAGGACTTACTTAAAAAAATCCCTGGTAGGCCTAAACCAACAGTAGGCATTGTTGGGAGGGGAAAGGAGGAGTAGGGAAAAACTGAAGGGTAGGAAGAAGAGAAAGGAGAAAGATGGGAGTGAGAAAAGTGGGAAAAGGAAGAGGTTAAGAGATCAGAGCTCAAAATCCAAAGGCTTTAGCTACACAGTAGCAGGCTTTATACAAAGTAACTCTTTAAGAAATGACAGTATAAACATTTGTTGTGATCAATACCCAGAAGCATTATCATCCACAAATTGACAAACATAATGAATCATCAACATGAAATTGTCAACTTCTAATGCTTTATCTCCACTGGGAGGCACTGTAGTTTTAGAGCTGAGTAATCTGCATTAAAAAACCAACTCGATGATTCTGGGCAGATTTCTTAGTCTCTCTGAGAATCACTTTTCTTATCAGTAAAATAGATATAACCATATCCTCTTAACAAAGTTTTCTGTTATAAGAATTAGGAGAAAAGATACTTAAAATATCTATTAGTTCAACTCACCTAATCTATTACTTTAAACACATTTCTGCAATCACCTCAAATTTGGAGGCCCTGGTGGCTCTACCTATTTGAGAAATATCTCTTCAAATGGGTCTTCAAGCTACGATGATTATTTATATGTTGAATATTTAACCCAAGTTCAAACCAGAGGGCCAAATAATTTAGAAAACTGTCACTTGTTGTTAACTTTGCCCACAATACCCACTTCCCTTAAAGATATTCCAATGGCTGATATTCAAGATGACCGCAGATAATTGCAGGTGTGCTACCTACCATTCAATTAGCTCTCCTCTCCAGAAAACCCTAATCCCTTAACAGGGATTCTAGATAGTTCACATCACCTCTAGGTACCGATTCTGTTACCATATGCCAGGACGAGAAATAACATCGTAGCCTAACTGAAAGTCAAATATAGGGCTACAAAATAAAAAAGAATTACATAAATACATGTGAATGTTTATTACTAAGTAACCAAATTAGTCCACAAAATAATTTTAGTAGTGCCATAATATCTGTTTCTTAGCCTCCTGAATTACCTATACCACTTCTAGAAAGCTTTATTCTTTGCAATGCAAAGAGGCAGAATTAGAAAATTTGGATAAAACAAGATCTATGTCAAACACATAATCTGTTCAAGAACAACAGGAAATGTTTCTCTATGGTAAAACTAGGAAATCTAGCTGGCTGGACACTGGGTATTTGTAGAGACTAGAATATTAAATTTCTGTAGATGAATCATGAGACGAAGAGGGCTTCCTTTTAACTCCTTCAGCACCCCTAGCAGACTTCAGAGAATAGTATTTTGATGCCTAAAACACACTCTGCTAACAAATAAGGAAAGAGCCTTGAAGAGATGCTCACAGTTGATGGGATTGAGTAATGATAGAGCAAAATCAACAGGAATACTGAGACACACAGGAAAAAAGGCTCATGGAAGTAAGACAAAATAGCATAACAACAACAAAGTCTCACATTGTAGGACACTGTTCATTATTTTATTTTGGGCAAAAAAGCACTATTTGAGGATGACACAATATAAAACAACCTTAACAAAAATACTGGATGTTTGTAAAGGTGACCTGATATAATCAATGAAGAGAAAAATTTGATTTTACAATTACAATTGTTTTCAACACACACACACTTTAAAAAACAATACTGCCAGTTAAAGATGGTAGTTTGAGCACGTGTATTTATCTTATCTATCTTCTTACAAGACCTCATAAGAACGATACTGAAAGGACTTTCAGAAGGCATAAAACCACAAAGATACAGAATATGAAGAGCTGATGATGGCAAACATTTTTTTTTTTTTTTTTTTTGGCTTTTATAAAGGGGATTTATTAGGTTACAAATTTACAGTTCTAAGGCCATAAAAAATGTCCATACTAAGGCATCAACAAGAAGATACCTCCATTAAAGCAAGGCCAATGGTGTCCAGAACATCTGTGTCAGCTGAGAAGGCAAGTGACTGGCATCTGCTGATCCTTTGCTCCTGGGTTGTTTTTCAAAATGGCTTTCTCCAAAATGTCTCTGAGTTTCTGTCCTTGTTCCTCTCTCTCAGCTCCTCTGCATCCTTGCTTCTTTCTCCCAGGGCATTTCTCTCTAAGCATCTGGAGGTCCTCTCTTAGCTTCTCTGGGGCAAACCCTGGGCTTCATCTCTTGGCTTAGCATCTCCAAATGTCTTTCTGTCTGCATCTCCAAATGTCTCCAAGCATCAGCGTCTATGTCGGCTCTTGAACTCTCTTAAATACTCCAGTAAACTAATTGAGACCCACCCTGAATGGGCAGAGTCCACACCTCCCTGGAAATAATTCAATCTGAGTTATCACCCACAGTTTGTTGAGTCACTTCTCCATGGAAACACTCAATCAAAAGGTTCCACCCTAAGATTGGGTTAAGATATCATGGTTCTTCTGGGGTTCATAACAGTTTCAAACTGGCACAGAAGGTGACAATGCTCTCTGCTCTGAGAGAGTCAGAACATGGCATGAGATTTGATTTTTTCATTTACAGAAAAAATTTTTAAATATGTAACACTGGAGAGATTAGTTTAATGGAGTAACTCCATTCCACACCTCACCACTCTGCCATCCTGTCCCACACTTTCTAATTGACTTTTTTTTTTTTAATCATCATTTTATTGAGATTTATTCACATACCACGCAGTCATACAAAACAAATTGTACTTTCGATTGTTTACAGTACCATTACATAGTTGTACATTCATCACCTAAATCAATCCCTGACACCTTCATTAGCACACACACAAAAATAACAAGAATAATAATTAGAGTGAAAAAGAGCAATTGAAGTAAAAAAGAACACTAGGTACCTTTGTCTGTTTGTTTGCTTCCCCTACTTTTCTACACATCCATCCATAAACTAGACAAAGTGGAGTTTGGTCCTTATGGCATTCCCAATCCCACTGTCACCCCTCATAAGCTACATTTTTATACAACTGTCTTCGAGATTCATGGGTTCTGGGTTGTAGTTTAATAGTTTCAGGTATCCACCACCAGCTACCCCAATTCTTTAGAACCTAAAAAAGGTTGTCTAAAGTGTGCGTAAGAGTGCCCACCAGAGTGATCTCTCGGCTCGTTTTGGAATCTCTCTGCCACTGAAGCTTATTTCATTTACTTTCACATCCCCCTTTTGGTCAAGAAGATGTTCTCCATCCCACGATGCCGGGTCTACATTCCTCCCCGGGAGTCATATTCCACGTTGCCAGGGAGATTCACTTCCCTGGGTGTCTGATCCCACGTAGGGGGGAGGGCAGTGATTTCACCTTTCAAGTTGGCTTAGCCAGAGAGAGAGGGCCACATCTGAGCAACAAAGAGGCATTCAGGAGGAGACTCTTAGGCACAAATACAGGGAGGCCTAGCCTCTCCTTTGCAGCAACCGTCTTCCCAAGGGTAAAACTTATGGTAGAGGGCTCAACCCATCAAACCACCAGTCCCCTATGTCTGTGGTCATGTTAGCAACCATGGAGGTGGGGTAGGCGAATACCCCTGCATTCTCCACAGGCTCCTCAAGGGGGCACTACCACCTTTTTTTTTTTTTTTCCTTGTTTGTCTTTTTTCTTTTTTTTAACTTTCCCTTCTTTTTTCAAATCAACTGTATGAAAAAAAAAGTTAAAAAGAAAACAAACATACAATAAAAGAACATTTCAAAGAGACCATAGCAAGGGAGTAAGAAAAAGACAACTAACCTAAGATAACTGCTTAACTTCCAACATGTTCCTACTTTACTCCAAGAAAGTTACATAATATAGCAACATTTCAGTGAACTTGTTCCTACTACATCCATCAGAAATTAACAGACCATAGTCATTTCTGGGCATCCCCAGAACGGGCAAACATTTTTCTAAGCTGGAAAGCAAAAGTACAGTGGTAACGGAGTTGGCAAACCTGTGAAAGCCAAATACTAAACCAGCAATGGTAAAATCTGAGAAGCAACCTGATTAGCATCCCCAAACCCCCAAGGGCTCCAGGATTAGCAGTAGCAGTACCAGGTACTTCTGGAACTGGTAAGACGTAATCAGGGCTCTGACTCTCTCCAACACTCTGTCCACCTATGAATACCCCTTCCCATCCCAGCAGATGACTGGAGGTGTTATCATCTAGAATGTAAAGTGGAGGGTCTTGGGACGGGGGGATGCCATGCAGTCAAGGGTGCAAATACGATGTTAATTATGGCACTAAGTGTTGAGACTCCCAGGCTTATCATCCCTTACAGTAGGAACCTAGAAGAGTATGTTTTAGGGAATCTGACCAAACTTGGGGTGGAGGTGGCGGATCAGGGAGGGAGACTTAAATATGAACAGATCCGGATATTGGGAGTTTCCAATGAAACAGCCCTGTTAGGGAAACCTACAATGAAGCACATGGTTATCTAGCCCCTCACACATAAATCAGAGACTTCAACAGGCTTTTTAAGACTCTGGGTCTTAAATATGAACAGAGAGACAAAGACTTGGAGATATTTAAGGAAAGCCCCTAAAATCAAAAGTAGAAAATGAGGAGGAAAAGAGGAACTCAGAAATAACAGGAACTTTGCAGGGAAATGAAAACCTGGATGGGGAGGATATTATCCTTAACATGCTGAGAGAGATAAGAAAAAAATATTGTATCCATGAAAAAAAAAGAATGCCCATAAAAGTAAATATCTAGAAAAATAAAAGAAATACTGGAAATGAAAAATACGATAACAGAAATATTTTAAAAAATAGATAGATGGAAAAGTACTCAAGTTCATTAGTCATCAGGGAAATGAAACTGAAACCACAATAATGCATCACCATACATCCACCAGAATGGTTAAAATTAAAAGGACTTCTAATTCTTAGATCACTCACTCTGGGAAAGTTGCTGCCATGTCATGAAGATAATTAAGCAACCGTATGGAAAGACCCACGTGGTGAGGAGCTATGGCCTCCTGCTAACATCCACGAGAAAGAGGCATCTTCCGTCTTCCATCCTCCACTCCCAGTCAAGCCTTCAGATAACTGCAGTCCCTCTTGACATCCTGAATGGAACCATATCAGAAACTCTAGGCCAGAAGTACCCAGCTAAGCTGCACCTGAATTGCTAACTGACAGGAAAACTGGGGGCAATGTCTACTAAAACTAAATAGATGTGTATCCTATGATACAGCTTTCATCTCCTGAGTATTCACCCAACAGAAATGTGAACATATATGCAACCAAGACATGTTCAAAATATTCACAGCAACACTATTTGTAATAGCCACAAACTAGAAACAGTCCCAATGTCCAGCAATGGTTAAACGGATAAAATAATTGTGGTACAGTCATACAAACAAAAACTACATAATAATGAAAAAGAATGAACTATTGCTATATACAGCAACATGGATGAAATCACAAACATAATACCGAGAGAAAGAAACTAAACACAGTAGAGTTTACAATTCCATTTACCATTTAGTAAAGTTCAAAAACAGGCAAAATTCATCCAGGGTGTTAAAAGTCAGGAAAGACTTTTGGGAGGAAGTCTTGACTAGAAGACAGCCAAAGTGGGGCTCAGGTAATATTCTAATTCTTCATCTGGGTGGAGTTATAATGGTGACACTTTGCAAAAATTCTCTAAGCTCTAATTTTTTTAAATTCAACTTTCTTGAGATATATTCACATACCATGCAGTCATACAAAGCGCACAATCAATTGTTCATAGTACCATTATATAGTTGTGTGTTCATCACCAAAATTAATTTAACATTTTCATTACCACCAAAATAATAGGAATAAAAATTAAAGTGAAAAAGAACAATTAAAGTAAAAAAGAACACTGGGTGCCTTTTTTTTTTTTTTGCCCCCGTTTTTCTACTCATTCATCCATACACCGGACAAAGGGGGAGTGAGATCCACATGGCTTTCCCAATCACACTGTCACCCCTCATAAGCTATGTTGTTATATATAATCATCTTCAAGATTCAAGGGTTCTGGGTTGTAGTTTGATAGTTTCAGGTATTTACTGCTAGCTATTCCAATCCATTAGAACCTAAAAAGGGTTATCTATATTGTGCATAAGAGTGCCCACCAGAGTGACCTCTCGGCTCCTTTTGGAATCTCTCAGCCACTGAAACTTATTTCATTTCATTTTACATTCCCTTTTTGGTCAAGAAGATGTTCTCCAGCTCGTGATACTGGGTCTAGATTCCTTCCCGGGAGTCATATTCCACGTTGCCAGGGAGATTTACACCCCTAGGTATCAGATCCCACGTAGGAGGGAGGGCAGTGCTTTCACCTACTGTGCAGTTTGAATGTATTATGTCCCCCTCAAACGCCATTATCTTTGATGTAATCTTGTGTGGGAAGACCTATCAGTGTTAATCAGATTGTAATTCTCTGAGTGTTTGCATGGAAATGCACCCCACCCAACTGTAAGTGATAACTCTGATGAGATCATTTCTGTGGAGGCGTGGCCCCACCCATTCAGGGTGGGCTTTGATCAGTGGAGCCATAAATATGAGCTGACAAACAGAGGAACTCAGTGCAGCTGTGAGTGACGTTTTGAAGAGGAGCTACAGCCAAGAAGGACACTTTGAAGAAAGCACAGGAGCTGCAGATGAGAGACAGTTTGAAGACGGCTGTTGAAAGCTGACTCTTGCTCCGGAGAAGCTAACAGACGACAAATACCTGAAGTGCAACTAAGAGTGACATTTTTGAGGAACTGCAGCCTAGAGAGGAACATCCTGGGGGAAAGCCATTTTGAAACCAGAACTTTGGAGCAGACAGACGCCAGCCACGTGCCTTCACAGCTAACAGAAGTTTTCCGGACACCACTGGCCGTCCTCTAGTGAAGGTACTCGATTGCTAATGTGTTACCTTGGACACTTTATGGCCTTAAGACTGTAACTGTGTAACCAAATAAACCCCCTTTATAAAAGCTGATTCATTTCTGGTGTTTTGCATCCCAGCAGCATTAGCAAACTAGAACAGTGGATTTTGGTACCAGAGAAGTGGGGTGCTGATGCTGCTGTGTTTGCAGATACGAAACATGTTGGAATGGCTTTTTAAATGAATAAGGGGAAGATTCTGGAAGAATTGTGAGGAGCTTGATAGAAAAGGCCTAAACTGCTTTGAAGAGACTGTTTATGGAAATATGGACTCTAAAGATACTTCTGATGAGGACTTGAACAGAAATCTAATGGAGTTTGTCCTGCAGGTTTTAGGAACTGTTTTGGTCCTGTTAACCCTGTTTTCCTTACTGTTTCTCCTTATGGCAATAGGAATGTCTATCCTATGACTGTCCCTTCTTTGTATACTGGAAGCACATAACTTGTTCTAAGTTCACAGATCCATAGCTAAAGGAGAATTATGTGTTAGGACTGACCATGCCTATAATTGATTTTGATGGGATCTTATTGTTATGTAAATGATTTAAGTTTCTGTGATATTGTTGTGGGATGAATGTATTTTGTATATGGAAAGACAATGTCATTTTGGGGTCCAGGGGGTGGAATGTGCCAGTCTGAATGTATTATGTCCCCCCAAACGCCACTATCTTTGATGTAATTTTGTGTGGGCAGACATTATCAGTGTTTATTAGATTGTAATTCTCTGAGTGTTTGCATGGAAATGCACCTCACCCAACTGTAGGTGATAACACTGATGAGATATCTCCATGGAGGCATGGCCCTACCCATTCAGGGTGGGCCTTGATCAGTGGAGCCATATATATGAGCTGACAAACAGAGGAACTCAGTGCAGCTGTGAGTGACGTTTTGAAGAGGAGCTACAGCCAAGAAGGACACTTTGAAGAAAGCACAGGAGCTGCAGATGAGAGACAGTTTGAAGATGGCCATTGAAAGCAGACTCTTGCTCCGGAGAAGCTAAGAGAAGACAAATACCCCTAGTACAACTAAGAGTGACAATTTTGAGGAACTGCAGCCTAGAGAGGAATGTCCTGGGAGAAAGCCATTTTGAAAACAGAACTTTGGAGCAGATGCCAGCCATGTGACTTCCCAGCTAACAGAGGTTTTCCAGACACCATTGGCCATCCTCCAGTGAAGGTACCTGACTGCTGATGTGTTACCTTGGACACTTTATGGCCTTAAGATGTAACTGTGTAACCAAATAAACCCCCTTTATAAAAACTGATCCATCTCTAGTGTTTTGCATTCTGGCACCATTAGCAAACTAAAACACCTGCCAAGTTGGTCTAAGCTCTAATTTTATGATTTAGCACTTTTCCATATATATGTATGTTGTACTTCAATAAAAGTTTATTTTAAAATATCACTTAGAAAGATTGGAAGACAGAGCTCAAGAAATCTCCCAGCAAGGAAAGCAAAAATACAGAGAAGGAAAAGAGGAGAAAGAGAGGAAAAAAAAAAAAAATTAAAACTAAATGTGCCAGAATTGAAAAGACAAACATTATGTCTCACTACTATGGACTAACTATAATAGTACCTTAGGAAGTCCCTAACTAACAAGTATACAAAGCCAAGTTCTAAGTAGATTAAAGACCTACATGTGAAAAGTAAAACCATAACATTAACAGCAGGAATTGAGGAAAATTTTAGTAACAAAGGGTAACCTAAACAAAACCTCAAAACACAATCCAAACAACAAAATATTATACTGTGGATTACAACAAAATTGTGGATTTCAGTTCAATGAAGAACACAATGAACAAGGTTAACTGACAAGTGACAGTTTAATAGACGATACTTGCAATGTCTATAGCTAGAATACACAAGGACCTTCTGCAAACTAAGAAAAAGAGAGAACCCCAATAGAAAAAAATGGGCATGTGAAGAGATATTTGATCTCACTGCTAACCAAAGAAATTAAAACCCAATCTTACTTTATAGCCATTAGATGGCAAAAATCAGCAACTTGGATAACGCCAACTGTTGACAAGAAATGTGGAGATGGGAATGCTTGGGTACTGCTGGTGAGCGTAAAGAGTAGTGTAGCCCTTCTGGAGAGCAATCTGGCACACTTAATAATGATATACAAACACATACACACATACAGCCATACACAAACACACCCTTTGACCCAGCAATTTTGCACTTGGGTTGATACGCTGTTCTGGTTTGCTACTGCTGCCATTATGCAAAATACCAGAAACGGATTCACTTTTATAAAGGGGGTTTTATTTGGTTTAAGTTATATTAAAGTATCCAAACTAATGCATCAACAATAGGGTACCTTCCCTGAAGAACGGTGTGCTGGTTTGAATGTATTATGTCCCCTAAACGCCATTATCTTTGATGTACTCTTGTGTGGGCAGACCTATCAGTGTTAATTAGATTGTAAGTCTTTGAGTGTTTCCATGGACTGTGCCCCACTCAACTGTGGGTGATAATTCTGATGAGATATTCCCATGGAGGTGTGGCCCCACCCATTCAGGGCGGGCCTTGATCAGTGGAGCCATATAAATGGGCTGACAAACAGAAGGAACTCAGTGCAGCTGCAGCTGAGAGTGACATCTTGAAGAGGAGCTACAGCCAAGAGGGACACTTTGAAGAACGCACTGGAACTGAGAGGAGCTTCAGCTTACAGAGACATTTTGGAGATGGCCTTTGAAAGCTGACTTTTGCTCCAGAGAAGCTAAGAAAGGACAAATGCCCCAAGAGCAACTGAGAGAGACATTTTGGAGAAGCACTGAAGCCTAGAGAGGAACGTCCTGGGAGAAAGCCATTTTGAAACCAGAACTCTGGAGCAGACACCAGCCACGTGCCTTCCCAGCTAACAGAGGTTTTCTGGACACTATTGGCCGTTCTCCAGTGAAGGTACCCGTTTGTTGATGTGTTACCTTGGATACTTTACGGCCTTAAGACTGTAACTGTGTAACCAAATAAACCCCCCTTTTATAAAAGCCAATCCATTTCTGGTATTTTGCATTGTGGCAGCATTAGTAAACTGGAACAAATGGGCAATGGTGTCTGGAATACCTCTGTTGGCTAGGAAGGACCGTGGCTGGCCTCTTCTTCCTTGGCTCCCAGGTTATGTTTCAAAATGGTGTTCACAAAATGTTGTTCTTGGGGCCTTCTTGCCTCTCTTCGCTTCTCCGGAGCAAACTCTGGGTTAGCATCTCCAAAGCATCAGCAAAAGTCTGCTTTTAATGGCTGTCTCCAAAATGTCTCTCAGCTGCAGCACACGTCTAGGCCTGTGTGACTCTTTTTAAAGGACTCCAGTAAACCAATCAAGACCCACCCTGAATGGGCAGGGTCAAATCTCCATGGAAACATTCAATCAAGAGGTCACACCCTGATCAGAAAGATTAATCAATCTGCCCCCACAAGATTGCATTAAAGAATATGGCTTTTTCTGGGGGACATAATATATACAAACCAGCACATACACCAAAGGAATTCTAATGCAAGTCTGTAAGAATTACATAAGAGAGTGAAGATATTGCTTCGTTGTTGAAGCTGCGTGATATTGAAGAATGGGGGTTCATTACAGTCTTCTCTCCACTTTTGTACATACTTTAAATTTTCCAAAATAAACCCAGATATCAGATATGAAGACAGAAATCAAAGCAAAAATACTAAGCATGGGCTGGCTACCTCAGTGACCCATGAGGCACTCGACCTAAACACAAACTCCGAATTCAGTATTGGGATTTTTAGGCCTACCCTGAAACGGAAGAAATGGCCTCAGACTGCTCAAAGAGGGAGAGCTGGACTGAACCAGGACCTTCTAACACCTGTGCCTTTTCCAAAGAAGGCTAAAAATTCTCCATTCGCAATCTGCTGAAGCCGTGAGTAACTGAGCTTACATCAAGACTTGGAAAAGAAAAAAACAAACAGTCCCCCCAAAAAATGAAAAGTCAAGGCCTACATCACACCTGACTTTGTAGTCTAGATTTACCCCCATGTCAATGGTATGGGAACTCGAAGGTAAGAATATAACATAAAAGCTAGTCCAGAACAATAAAAATTCCTTGGGCCTCTCTATAGGGATAGTCTCATGAGCTAGGGCATATAGGGACTCCCTCAACAGCAAAAAAATCCACTGAAAATAAGTTCGGAACCAAAAATTACAAATCATAAGAGGAAATAAACACCCTTAATAGTCAAGGAGTAGCATTTTCTAGGTTATTAAAAGTACACATAGGCCGTGTAGTGTAAAAGTCACCTTTCAAAGTTAGCTTCCTGTTCCTTATTTTTATCCTTCCTTAGAACTCATGTGTATGTCTGCACCATCAACCATCAATTTCTATATTACAGTTTCTGAGTACAAACTCTTGACCTCTATCTATTTACTTATTGTGGATACCAATACCCTTGGGTGTTGATAAAATAATCTAAGAATCAAGTATTTTTAAAAACCGCCACTTCATCTGCTCCTAAGAATTATCTAAGGTACATTACTTGGGAAGGCAAAAACAATGACTGTAGCAAGGTATTATAATATCCACACTGCTAAATTCCATTTGTTTTCTTATCAACATTTACATACATGTGCATTCTGCTTACAAAAATAGCTTGTTTCTCATATAAGACTTTAAAGAGACACAAAACGTGAAACAATGTTACTATATCCCCTACCGACAAAAATCTCTGATTGCAATTTTCTTTGGTTAGGCCCGTCATTTTCATATAACAGTGTTTTTTTCCCTTAAGGTTATTATGAGAGCCAAGCAGGGTGTTGCCTCACCTTGCCTAGTTATAAATTTGTAATTATGCTGTGTTTAGCTCACTTGTAATCAGGACTTAAAATTATTGTTAGGTTTACATCACAGAAGATTCACAATTGTTCTATCAATGGCATTTGAAATACTTTTATCTTCTACTTCAGAAAAAAAGATAAAAAACACACACAATACCAGTTTTTAATTCTAATTACAGCATGTGTGTTCTATACACAGTCACTGTATCTGAACTGTTAACATCTCTTATTAATTTTATTACAAAAAGGTTTCTTAGTTTGAACCCTCATTTAATAAAACTTTCAAGGTTTATGACTCCTATCAAGCTCTGCATAACAGAGCCACCTGGTGGCTCAGAGAGTGACTGCGAGTGAATGGAGCTATTGGCTCATTACAGAAAGGGGAAAAGAACTTTAACATGGAAACTTAAATAATCCATATCATAGTTCTGTAAGATTTCTTAGTAATATAAGAATATATAATTTATTTTCTATATTTTACAGATGTTTCAAAGATGTCATCCTACCAACTCATTATTTAGCTCTTATCTTTATACACTTATTTGAATGGTGTCAGGATTTTCTCACTCTGTTCTTTAAGTATTTACAAAATATTTTCTAAAGCATATATATTTTTAGAAAACTCCTTGCTTAGAAGAAATTAAAACAAATCATTTAGATTATGTAGAAAAATGAAAACCTCTTCATTATACAAAGTTTATTTCACTACTTCATTAGTACAATAACTCTATGTGGCCGTGAATTATAGCCTGTTAATACATTTTATAGAAAAAGCTGGGTTGCATAAAACTTCCCTGGAAACACTGTTCTGTTCCCATGGTGGACTCCTACTAATTTCTCTAGTTCTCTAAGCCTACCTGAAACTTCCACAATAAAGATGAGCGTAGAATCAGAGATGCTAAGATTTAAAGGGATTTTACAGGGATTTCATTTATTTTACCTATTGGATTTCCTTCACAATATCCCTGCCCAGTGATTTTTCAGCCTCTGCTTGAATGTCTTCTGTATAAGGAATTCAGCATATTCCAAGGGAGATCACTTCATCTTGGGACAGTTTTTGCTGCTACAAAGTAACTCCTCATACTAAGCCCCAAACTAAATTCCTTCATTCGCCCTAGGCCATACCTCACTCCACAACTCCAAGTTTTTTTTGTTTTGTTTTGTTTTGTTTTTTGTTTATTTTGCCAGTGTCCTTAACTTTTTTAACAATACAGTTTCATTGAGATATGTTCACATACACTACAATCACCCATAGTGTACAACCAATTATTCACTGTACTATCATATAGTTGTGCATTCATCACCAGAATCAATTTTTGAACATTTCTTTACTCCAAAAAATAAAAATAAAAGTAAAAAAGAACACCTAAAACATTCCACCACCACCCCTTCCACCCTATTTTTCATTTAGTTTTTGTCCCCATTTTTCTACTCATCTGTCCATATGCTGCTGGATAAAGGGCACCACTCCAAGTTTTAAACCCCTCTTTATAGAGAAGCTTTTAAATAGCTGAAGACGGTTATCTTGACCCATCTTCTCTTCTCCAGGATAAACACTGCCTGCTCTTTCAACAATTTCTCCTGTGGCAGGCCTACGCACAGCCGACCAGGGCCACCAGAATTGTGCCTGTTGCTGCTTGTTGTAACACTACAAAAGGCATCTAATGAGCAAATTAGTGTTAACTAGCATTTGATGCCATTTCACAAGTCTCCTAGGCTTTTCCAAACATACTGCTGCTGAAACAACAATTCTGCCATTCTGCACCATTCTCCACAGTTGACTTTTTATGTTCTCTCTCCAGTTTTTAAAATTTGATTACGGAGCCCATAAATCCAGCTTGCTGAACCACTTATATGTTAGCTCTTGCTCCTTTTGAGGAGACTGCTAGCAGTCTGCCTTTCTCTCTTAAGTCTGGACCCATGGCTGTTGGGGTAAAGACTACATTTCCCAACCTCCCCTATGACTGACGAGGTGTTATCACATGCCCAAGTTCTTGCCAATGGTTTGTGAGCAGAAGTGATATTTGCAACTTGTAAGGCACCTGCTTAAAAAGAAATCCCTTAACCTGGTCTTTCTTTCTTCCATGCTGGCTGAAAATAGAAACAATGGGGGCAACCCTGGAAATCACATGTTGAGAACAACAGAGCAGCCCCACAAACTCAGTCCTTTGATGACATCCCAGAACAGCGCCCACCTTACACACAGGGTTGTTAGAAAGGAGAAATAGATTTCTATGTTCTTTGAACTACGGTGTTGGGATTTCTTTGTTACATGAGTTTACCTCTACCATTACTAAAACATCCTCTCAGCTTTTCTAATTTGCAAATTTGATGAGCAAACCCACTATATTTTAATATTAATCAGAAAAGAGCAGGGAACAAACAGAATGCTATAAAATGTACATACTACTCTTTCATTTTCCTATTATTGTAATTAAATAAGCAAATGATTTTCAGAGCATAAGAAAGCAGCACTAGCAATGGAAGACTCTGAAGTGAGCTCTAATTCTGGAATAGAATAGAGCTTGCTTCTTCTTGCCCTATTTTACACGCTCTTGGAGTAAGTAAAAGTGTTGAGCACTGATGGTAAATACTACTTCAAATTAAGTCACTGGGAAAGATCCTGAAAGAACCACTGATTTTACTGAGGAAAATCTACCCCAGACTCTATACTAAAGCTTTTAAATTCATCCTTATCATCAGATTATTATAAATGAGTGGGCCTAAGATCATGCCAAATTTGTTCCTAGGCCACCTGTATGTTTAACTCTTTATAGAGTATTAGGTACAAATAACATTAAAAATGAAATCTTCCCAAAGCCATAGAGCAGGAATATATAGTCCTACAAAGGAAAACTGTCTCCTTAAAAAAAAGACAGGATGCTTCCAATACTTCCAGAAATGGTCTATAAGCCAAAATGTTTCAGAAGAATGAGTACGTCTATTATGTAAAACTATATAATATAGAAATATTTATAAATTAATATTTATTACCTTCCACCAATCCCAGTAAAAGCTTCCTTTAAAAAATTATTTCAATTTCAACAAAACTTTAAATCAGGTAAGGTCAAAAGATCCAAGATTGAATAATCATCTGTAGATGGCAGTAAAAGCACAATGTTCATCACAAAGAACCTTGAAATACGATTCAAGTGTCACAAAACCTGATAATATACATGAGAAATCTAAAATTATTTCATTCTCAGTTAACTGTGCAAGTATGCCTACATTAAATATAATGCAACTAACTTCTCTGATATAAAAATTTAATCTTGGAGAACCTAAGATGGCGGCTAGGTGAGAAAGGGCAAAAAAACACCTCTGTGAAAAATACTAGATAAAAACCAGAAAGTGATCCAGAACACCAGTTCCAGTGATGCACCAGACGGACAAGCTCTGCTAAATCCACAGGGACTGTGCATTTGGTGAAACCGGGAGACCGCATTCTGAAACGAGTGAGTGAGCTGGCTGAAAGTCTGGCAGCCGCGCTGTGATGTGGGGAAATGGTGGGTTGGCATTTGGAGACTGACTAGTTCTTTTAAAAAAAAAAAACAAAAACCTGGGAGCGGCTGCAGATACAACAGGGAGAACCGCGCAGTGAAGCACGGCAGGAGCGGGCTGGGCCAACGCCTCGGTATCTGGCGTGGAGGCTAGCCCTTCCCACAACTGCTGCTGATTGTCTCGGGGCCAGGGGAGCAGAGGGGAGCCAAAAGGAGAAAGAAACCGTGCCCCTTGCAGCCATCTCCCCAGTGGGACACTCTTGCCCAGGGCCGGACCCATAGCCCAGAGCCGTGCCAAGAAACCCAGTGTGATGGGGAGTCTTTCCCACAGCACCATGCAAATGCCACAATATTGGCTGTGGACAGTGGCCTTTAGTGCACCCACAGCTAATTGTCCCAGAGCTGGGAAGGCGGAGCTGTGCAAGAAGGGGGAAATTAACACGTCCCATTCAGCCATCTTTTACAGCAGGCTGGGAACGCCCCTGCATGGCCCGGCGGCCCAGGGCTTCCCTGGCGGCCCAGCACGCACTTGTGATGTGCACAAACTTCCCTCAGCTGGGGTCCTGGAAGAGCATGGCTGAGAAGGGGGACCCGCTCGGAAATCCCAGGGACCTTACACCAATACCAAGGACTTGTGGGTCAGTGGCAGAGACAATCTGTGGCAAGACTGAAATGAAGGCTTAGGCTCTTGCAGCAGCCTTAAATCTCTGGGAACACCTGGGAGGTTTGATTATTAAAGCTGCCCTGCCTCCCTAACTACCCAGACACAGGCCCCACATTCAGAGTGGGCAGCACCAACAACACACCCAAATTTAGTGCACCAATTGAACCCCACAAGAATCAGATCCCCACACACCACAAAGACAAAGTTGGGGAGAACTGACGTGAGGGGAATAGGTGACTCACGGACACCATCTGCTGGTTGGTTAGAGAAAGTGTATGCCACCAAGCTGTAGTTCTGACAAATTAGAGATAAAGTAAAGCAAATGCCAAGAGGCCAAAAACAACAGAAAATCTTAAAGCATATGATAAAACCAGATGATATGGAGAACCCAATCCCAAACACCCAAATCAAAAGATCAGAAGAGACACAGTACTTGGCACAATTAATCAAAGGACTACAATCAAAGAATGAGAGCATGGTGCAGGATATAAAGGACATGAAGAAGAACATGGCACAGGATATAAAGGACATAAAGAAGACCCTAGAAGAGCATAAAGAAGAAATTGCAAGAGTAAATAAAAAAAAATAGAAGATCTTATGGAAATTAAAGAAACTGTTGGCCAAATTAAAAAGACTCTGGATACTCATAATACAAGATTAGAGGAAGCTGAACAACGACTCAGCCTCCTCGAGGACCACAGAACAGAAAATGCAAGAACAAAAGAAAGAATGGGGAAAAAAATTGAAAAAATAGAAATGGATCTCAGGGATATGATAGATAAAATAAAATACCCAAATTTAAGAAACATTGGTGTCCCAGAAGGGGAAGAGATGGGTAAAGGTCTAGAAAGAGTATTCAAAGAAATTGTTGGGGAAAACTTCCCCAACCTTCTACACAATATAAATACACAAAGCATAAATACCCAGTGAACTCCAAATAGAATAAATCCAAATAAACCCACTCCAAGACATATTCTGATCAGACTCTCAAATACTGAAGAGAAGGAGCAAGTTCTGAAAGCAGCAAAAGAAAAGCAATTCACCACATACAAAGGAAACAACATAAGACTAAGTAGTGACTACTCAGTGGCCACCATGGAGGCAAGAAGGCAGTGGCATGACATATTTAAAATTCTGAGAAAAATTTCCAACCAAGAATACTTTATCCAGCAAAATTCTCCTTCAAATTTGAGGGAGAGCTTAAATTTTTCACAGACAAACAAATGCTGAGAGATTTTGCTAATAAAAGATCTGTCCTACTTCAGATACTAAAGGGAGCCCTACTGACAGAGAAACAAAGAAAGGAGAGAGAGATATAGAGAATTTTAACAGACATATATAGAACATTACATCCCAGGTCACCAGGACACACATTCTTCTCTAGTGATCACAGATCTTTCTCCAGCATGGACTGTATGCTGGGACACAAAACAAGCCACAATAAATTTAAAAAAAAAAATTGAATTTGTTCAAAGCACATTCTCTGACCGCAATGGAATACAAATAGAAGTCAATAACCATCAGAGACTTGGAGAATTCACAAACACCTGGAGGGTAAAAATGAGGGGGAGATGAAAACATTCCCAGATAATCAAAAGCTGAGGGACTCCATCACCAGTAGATCAGTCCTATAAGAAATGCTAAAGGGAGTTGAGCAGGCTGAAAGGAAGGGACACTAAACAATTGACTGAAACTACATGAAGAAATAAAGATTTCCAGTAAAGATCACATGGTAAACAAATAAAAAAAATTTAATCTTGTCCAAATATTTTCACCCTAAGGTTTCTACACAGCCATTCCAGTTGCCCAGAATATTCCTTTCTCCATTCAACTGTCACATTTCTCCCTTTCCTTCAAACACTAGCTTCATATTGTCTTTTCTGTCCAATCTTCCTGTAATCTAAATCTCTCCATTATTTTTAATAGTCCCTGATGTTTCATTTAGTTCTGTAAAACCTTTTTCATCTACATACAAATATATGTGCTTGTGTGTATATATATTTAAAAGGAAAACCCACAGAACTGTAACAGTGTTCATAATTGATTCTAATATTACTCAAATTGATGTAGATGATGATGATGATGATGATGACAATAGTGGCAGTTAATAGTTAAGTATTCACTGTGTCAAGAATAATAAGGATTTTACTTACTTTACCTTGTAACCATGCCCCAAATGCCCCACAGCCTTTCAGGACCCCAAGCCTTTACACACGCTGGTCAGAACACCCTTCTCTTCTTTCTTCACCAAGTAAGCATTACAAATCTCTAAGACTCTTCAAAAGTCACCTCCCTTTGGAATCCTTTGAGAATCTGAGGAAACACATGTACCTCTCCTATAAAAAATACCTCAATAGAGTCTGGGGCTTCAGTCCTTCCTTGCCAAGTCCTTCAGTGTGAGTGCAGGTCTTTCTGCTTTCTATTGGGTGGAGGGAAAGTTTGGGCGAATGAAGTCCCAAAGACCAAAACTACTCCCAAATTCCTCTCATCTCGGGATGTCCCAGTTAAGCCATAATGCTGCATTCAGGGGGCCTTTGTGCCTGGGAGCTCTGGGGAATGGCAAGGAGGCCCAGAGCTAGCCTGACCTGCACTGACCAGGAACTTTTACATCCTCCCAAGGTGGCTGAGAGTAAGGGTGAGAAAGAAACTTTCAGAGTGCCTAGATAAAAGCAAACCTGGACAGAAGAAAGAAGAATTGACCCAAACCAACATATTAAGGAAGCAAGATTAGAGAGGGCAGGTGCAAGAAGAAACAGAGCAGAGGGGTGAGTGAAGCAACACAACCATCAACAGTGGCAGTTTCCGGTGTATATACAGAATCATCTCACGGTTCCTGGCATTCAAGGAAAACCCTGCCACACCACTAGCCGGATACAAGCATAAGGAACAGAGGCCTCGGACTCTGAATTCCAGCAATCACACATTAAAATATCAAAATGACCGGGTTTCAACAACAGATTACAAAACACACAAAGAAACGGGAAGTGATGGCCCAGGCAAAGGAGAATATTAGAGCATTAGAAACCATCAATGAGGAGGATCAGACCTGGGACATTCCCAGCAAAAGCTTTTTAAAAAATGGACCTAAATATGCTCAAAGAACTAAAGGACAACATGAAGAGAACTAATGGAAATCAGGAAAATGATGGATGACCACAAAGAGAATATCAATAGAGAGGCCAAAATTATTTAAAGGACTCAAACAGAACTGAAGAACTCAGTAACAGGAAAATTCCCTACAGGGGTTCAACAGCACATTGGAGCTGGCAGAATCAGTAAATACGATGATAAGACAATTGAAATCATCCAATTCGAGGAGCAGAAAGAGGAAAGAATAAATAAAAGTGAACAAAGCCTGAGGGACCTGTGGGACACCATCAAGTGTAAAATAGATGCATTATGGGAATCCCAGAAGGAGAAGAAAGAAAGTGGCAGAGAAAATATTCAAAGAAATAATAGCTGAAAACTTCCCAAATTTAACAAAAGAGATGAATATTCACATCCAAGAAGGTCAATGAACTCCAAACAGGATAAACCCAAATAGACCCACACTGTGCCACATTGTAATCATATTGTTGAATGTCAAAAAAAAAAAAAAAAAAAAAAAAAGAGAGAATTCTGAAAGCCGCAAGAGAGAAGCAACATGTCACATACAAGGGAGCCTCAATAAGATTAAGTGCCAATTTCTCATCAGAAATACTGGAGGCAATAAGACAGTGGGAAGACATATTTAAAGTATTGAAAGTAAAAAACTGCCAACCAAATGTCTTTCAGAAATGGGGGAGGAATTAAGACATTCCCAGATAAAGAAAAGCTAAGGGATTTTTGTTACCACTGGACTGGCCCTACAAGAGATGCTAAAGGAACTTCTGCAGTTTGAAAGGAAAGGACATGGGACAATTCAGTAAAGCCATATGAAGAAATAAAGATCTCTGGTAGAGGTAATGACATGGCTAAATATAAATACCAGTACTATTATATTTATTTGTAACTCCACTTTTTACTTCCTACAGGATCTAAAAGGCAAATACATCAAGTGTAATGGCAAATCAATGGTTTTGGATTCATAATGTAAAAATAGGTAATTTGTGACAAGAACTACATAAAGGTGGGGGGTTTCGGAGGGGTATAAGAACATAATTTATGATGTTATTGAAGTTGTTACCTTGGTATCAATGCAAACAAGACTGTTCTAGTTTTGTGATGGTAAATTTAAGCCCAACAGTAACCTCAAAGAAAATACCAGAGAATATGCAAACTCATAGAGACAGAAAGTTACCAGGGGTGGAGGGCAGGGGTGGAGGGCACGGACTATGAGGAGTAAATGCAAAATGTTTCCATTTGGGTGAACGGAAAGTTCTAGTAATGGGTGGCAGTGAGGGTACTTTAACATTGTGAATGTGATTAATTCCACTGAATGAAAAGCTTAGGAGGGGATAAGATGGGAAGATTTATGTTGTATATGTGTATCCACAATTAAAAAAAAAAAAAAAAGAAAGAGAAACTAAAGAGATGACAATTAAATGCAATACGTGATACTGAATGGGATCTAAGAATGGAGGAGAAAAGACTCATAAAAACATTATTAAGACAAAAAATTGGGAATATAGAAAGCAAGTTTTATGTCAACATTAAATTTCTTGAACTCGATAACTGCACTTAAAGTGATTACATAAGTGATTACATAAGTGAAAATCCTTGTTTAAAGGAAATGTGCATGAAAGTATTATGTATTCAAGGAGTATGATGCATGCAACCTGTTCCCAAATGTCCAGAAAATAGATTAGATTAGATAGATAGATAGATAGATAGATAAGAAAGAAAGGAAGGAAGGAAGGAAGGAAGGAAGGAAGGAAGGAAGAAAGAAAGAACAATATGGTTAATGTGGCAAAAATGTTAAAAAGTGGTGGATCTGGGTATCTGGGGGATGTGGGTATGCCGGAGTTCTATGTACGGGGTTTGTAGTATTTTTGCGACTGTCCTGTAAGTTTGAAATTATTTCAAAATAAAAAGTTTAAAAAATGCATCTATATTCATACCCACAAATAATTCAAGCTATTTCAGAAGCCTATTCATAGGCTGTTTGTGGTATGTGGATCCAAGAATAAGTATTTCTGGGGTGAGTTAAAACCTGTAAAGATAGGGACTATGTCATATACTTGGCACAAAGTAAATGCTGAGCAAATTTATTGGCCTGATTACTTGATGCTCCTAGGGCACTTTATTATATTATTATCTATGTTGAGTATTTATTTAGTAAATAGCAGTTACTTAATTTTATTTAAAAATTCTTGTTTCAACACAACTATCACAGCATTATTGCAGGCACTCAGTGAAGATTTACTGAGTCTAACTTACAAGGCTGAACACAGACCTCAGCATATACTGGCACTCATGAAAAACTTACGGCCACAAATTCATTAATCATGCTCTAGTTTGTGTAGTTCATATAAAGGTAAATACTTTACTTACAGAAGACTGTTTGCAAATATGAATGACTCCAGGCCCCTGATCTAATTCTCACACTCCTTAGGCTTATATTCTCTATCACAGGAAATTATCAACCTCATTATATGCTGTCCTGTTTTGTAATTATTTGTACCACCTAACTTAGAATTTTATCTACATATAAACTAGACGGTCAAGTATCATTTGTGTTTTGTTTGTTTGTTTGTTTGTTTTTAAATTCAACATGTATTTACTAAAGGAGCACTTACGGTAAAAGGAACAAGTTTACAATGCAAAAATAAATGGAAGGTATCACATGTTTTATCTATGCCTATTCGTATTTATGTATCTTACTGTTTATTATAGAATCTATAGAGTTGAAAATTAGACATGAAATAGTAATTCTTGTTACATGTATTTATTAAGTAAATATTCCTTACATGACTAACAGCACACAGAAAACATCAATTGCCCCCATAAGTAAACCATAATGGTGGTCTAGCAAGTACAAATGCCATCAGATTTTGGTCTGAAACCAACTCAACAATGCCTTATTTCTCTCTGGTAAATTTGGACTCACTGAGAGACCATCGTCCCTTCTAAACGATATGGGAAACTTAAGTCACCTTTCCTTTACATAAAATGTCATGTCAAAGGAAATCATATCCTTTTCTTTAATAGAGTCCAGAATCCCCTTCAAAACATAAATTTCAGCTTGACTTCTAATGCACTACCTCAATCTTAGGTCCAATCTTGCTTTACCTTTGGTGGAAATATACTAGAGTTTTTAATAATCATAAACCACACTGACAACTGTACTTACTTGCATATCTACTATCCTTTCTATACTGTAATTTCTAAGGTAGAGACTTCCTCATCTCTGTATCCTGGTGGCTACTTAATAATGTCTACCCAAACTAACGGATCAGGAATATTGCCACTCAACCTTCTCTGGCTAAAAAGCTGAGTCCTCAAGCTTCTGGGGCCATGCCTAAAACTCAGCTGATATTTACTAGGAATTTAATCTACCTATTTCTTTTTTGTCTCATCCTTTTGCTTGATATGTCTTTGTGATCATATCTACCTAGAAATATTAGGCATTCATTTTTCAGGGCATAGAAGAGCTCGCTTATAGGAAAAGAAAAACACAAACACTAGCCAAACAAATTAATAAACTTATTTATTGAGGCCCACTATGTGTGAAGCACTATGCCAGGTTCACTGAAATATTTGAAGATATATGTGTCACTCCTTTAACAAGACTGACACAAAATGAGAAGAATACAAGAGATAAATGAGAGTACAATCAAGGGATCAGTAACAATACAATACGAATGTAAAAGATGCCATATACACCTCTTAGTTTCAGTTTTAAAAACCTACGATTGCTGATCCTAACTAAAGTGTTACATTAATGTTAGAAGAATTAATCCTATACCAGAGGCAAGATGAAGCAATCCAAGAGTCTGTGTCTCTTCATCCAACGAAACACTCTTCTGGCTGTCCTGTGGATTCCTGAGGGTGGTACTCCCTACCAACTTCCTTTCCTTTTTTAAGATTCTATTTAGAATGCATGGCTGGCTGATGGCAAGAGACTGTATGAGCTAAAAGCTATAAACTTCTCATAAAGAATATCCATGCACAAAGCATTAGCAAGAAGACAATATTGTTCTAAAAATTCAACTGATTTGTCCCTAGCGCTAGATTTATTTTATAAAGCCTAAGAGGGAGAACTTGTAAGCAGCTCTTCCAAGCAACCCAGATCACTATGATTTTATCACGAAAACAAAAAAACAAAAAACCCCACACAGTTTGTATGTCTTCCTCTGTAGGCTGATTATAATGTCTCTAAGAGGTTCTTCACCACCAAGAATGCCAAGAGTGGGCAGCCTTTCAAGCTTAGTATATAGGCTATCTGTAGACCTGACCCCCTGCTGCAGCTCCACTTCTGCTTGCCATACACAAAAACTAATGGTTAAAGGGAAAAGAGTTAAAAGGAGACAGGCAAATTAGCTGGAAAAATCTACTAGAAAAGGATAAACTTCTAAATAAAATATGTTAGGAGGAATAAGTTGACTTAAAAATAAGATAAAAACACATACTAAAGAATAACAACACAATAAAGACAAATGATGAAAGAAGGACAAAGGCTAGGAACTAACATGATCCCATCAGGACATGGGGTGCCTTGAGTTTAGCGTAGGCCCCAAACACCAGCAGGCACATTCAAGGCTTTCCTCTCCAGGATGAGATTTTGTTAAATAATGGATACTGTTCTCGTTTGCTAAAGCTGCCATTATGCAAAATACCAGAAATGGATTGGCTTTTATGAAAGGGATTATTAGTTCACAAATGTCCATAAAAGTGTCCAAACTAAGGCATGAACCAGAGGATACCTTCACTGAAGAAAGGCAATGGCATCCAGAACACCTCTGTCAACTGGGAAGGCACGTGCCTGACATCTGCTGGTCCTTTGCTCCCAGGTTGTTTCAAAATGGCTTTCTCCAAAATGTCTCTGGGCTTCTGTCTCTCTTAGCTCTTTCTCTCAGCTCCTGTGCATCCATGCTTGTTCTCCCGGGGCATTTCTCTCTAAACATCTAGGTGTCCTCTCTTAGCTTCTCCAGGGCAAACTCTGGGCTTCACCTCTGAGCTTAGCATCAACAAACATCTTTCGGTCTGCATCTCCAAGTGTCTCCAAGCAGCTGGGTGTGTGTTGGCTCTTAGCTTCTCCCAGGAGCAAACTCTGGATTGTATATCTTAGTGTCTCTCCAACAATGTCTCTCTCAGCTTCTCTCTCTCAGTCTCTGTGCATCCTTGCTTGGGCTTCTGTCTCTCTTTGCTTCTCCGGGGCAAACTCTATAAGCATCTGGGGGCCCTCTCTTAAGCACCCCAGTGAACTAATCAAGACACACTCAGAATGGGGTCACACCTCCATGGAAACACTCAATCAAAAGGTTCCACCCAACAAGATGGGATTAAAAAACCATGGCTCACCTTAGCAGGTGATCTCACTGCCCTCCCCACTATGTGGGACCTGACTCCCAGGGGTGTAAATCTCCCTGGCAATGCAGGATATGACTCCTGGGGGATGAATCTGAACCTGGGATCGTAGGATTGATAACATCTTCTTGACCAAAAGGGGGATGCAAAAGAAAACGAAATAAAGCTTCAGTGGCTGAGAGATTTCAAATGGAGTCGAGAGGTCACTCCGGTGGACATTCTTACGTACTATATAGGTAACACTTTTTAGGTTTTAATGTATTGGAATAGCTAGAAGTAAATATCTGAAACTACCAAACTCCAACCCAGTAGCCTTGACTCTTGAAGATGATTGTATAACAATGTAGATTACAAGAGGTGACAGTGTGTGTCGGATTGAATGTATTATGCCCCCCAAATGCCATTATCTTTGATGTAACCTTGTGTGGGCAGACCTATCAGCGTTGATTAGATTGTAATTCTTTGAGCGTTTCCATGGAATGTGCCCCACCCAACTGTTGGTGATAACTCTGCAGAGATAATTTCCATGGCGGTGTGGCCCCACCCATTCAGGGTGGGCCTTGATCAGTGGAGCCATATAAATGAGCTGACAAACAGAGGGAACTCAGTGCAGCTGTGAGTGACATTTTGAAGAGGAGCTACAGCCAAGAGGGACACACTTTGAAGAAAGCACAGGAGCTTCAGATGAGAGACAGTTTGAAGACGGCTGTTGAAAGCAGACTCTTGCTCCGGAGAAGCTGAGAGAGGACAAATATCCCAAGTGCAACTAAGAGTGACATTTTTGAGGAACTGCAGCCTAGAGAGGAACATCCTGGGAGAAAGCCATTTTTTTTTTTTTAATCTTCATTTTATTGAGATATATTCATATACCACGCAGTCATACAAAACAAATCGTACTTTCGATTGTTTACAGTACCATTACATAGTTGTACATTCATCACCCAAATCAATCCCTGACACCTTCATTAGCACACACACAAAAATAACAAGAATAATAATTAGAGTGAAAAAGAGCAATTGAAGTAAAAAAGAACACTGGGTACCTTTGTCTGTTTGTTTCCTTCCCCTATTTTTCTACTCACCCATCCATAAACTAGACAAAGTGGAGTGTGGTCCTTATGGCTTTCCCAATCCCATTGTCACCCCTCATAAGCTACATTTTTATACAATTGTCTTCGAGATTCATGGGTTCTGGGTTGTAGTTTGATAGTTTCAGGTATCCACCACCAGCTACCCCAATTCTTTAGAACCTAAAAAGGGTTGTCTAAAGTGTGCGTAAGAGTGCCCACCAGAGTGACCTCTCGGCTCGTTTTGGAATCTCTCTGCCACTGAAGCTTATTTCATTTCCTTTCACATCCCCCTTTTGGTCAAGAAGATGTTCTCCGTCCCACGATGCCGGGTCTACATTCCTCCCCGGGAGTCATATTCCACGTTGCCAGGGAGATTCACTCCCCTGGGTGTCTGATCCCACGTAGGGGGGAGGGCAGTGATTTCACCTTTCAAGTTGGCTTAGCCAGAGAGAGAGGGCCACATCTGAGCAACAAGGAGGCATTCAGGAGGAGGCTCTTAGGCACAACCATAGGGAGGCCTAGCCTCTCCTTTGCAGCTACCGTCTTCCCAAGGGTAAAACCTGTGGTAGAGGGCTCAACCCATCAAACCACCAGTCCCCCATGTCTGTGGTCATGTTACCAACCATGGAGGTGGGGTAGGTGAATACCCCTGCAGAGAAAGCCATTTTGAAACCAGAACTTTGGAGCAGACGCCAGCCACATGCCTTCCCAGCTAACAGAGGTTTTCCAGACACCATTGGCCATCTCCAGTGAAGGTACCTGATTGCTGATATGTTACCTTGGACACTTCATGGCCTTAAGACTGTAACTGTGTAACCCAGTAAACCCCCTTTTATGAAAGCCAATCCAACTCTGGTGTTTTGCATTCTTGCAGCATTAGCAAACTAGAACACAGTGTGATTGTGAAAACCCTGTGGATTCCACTCCCTTTATCCAGTGTATGGATGGATGAGTAGAAAAATGGGGACAAAATCTAAATGAAAAATAGGGTGGGATGAGGGGATGATTTGGGTGTTCTTTTTTATTTTTATTTTTTATTCTTATTCTGATTCTTTCTGGTATAAGGCAAATGTTCAAAACTAGATTGGGTGATGAATGCACAACTATATGATGGTACTGTGAACAGCTGATTGTACATTATGGATGATTGTACGGTATGTGAATATGTCTCAATAAAAACGAATAAAACACACACACACACACAAAGATCATGGCTCTTCTGGGGTCCATAACAGTTTCAAATCAGCACAGATACATTAAGATTTCCATGCAGTACAATGGAATATTGAGCAACTATGAGAAGGAGTGAAGCTGTGAGACTCACAACGAGGTGAATGGATCCTGTACACAGTATTTGAGTGAAGTACACCAGAAGTAAAGGCAAACACTATAATGCCTCACCAATATGGACTAACTACAATGTGTAAACTCAGAATTGAATCTTAGAACATAGCCTAATGTGGACATGATTATTGTAATGGTCCCTAGATTGTAAGCTCTTACAGCAGTCAACTATATTCCTGAATTGTAATGCCTATCTCTAAACTTTGAGATGCTGATCCCTTAGTGTATAACCTGATTGGTCTCTAGAAGAATGTGTATCTCTGAGACACCTGAAACTCAGAGCAAGCTCTAGCTTGCTAATACTTGTCAGTATTAGCGCATACAGCAACTGTTTATAAAAAGCTGAAAAAGAGCCCAGACTTCAATTAGTGATATGAATGAAGCAGATCTGGTTAAGACTAGGGCAAACTGGGCCAAAGGGTAAAGGTTGAAACTGACTATGTTTTAAAACCTCAAATTCCACGTGAGACAAGGGGAAGAGATGTCTATTTGGTGCAGGATCTATATTTTCTAAACAGTATAACTCTACAGTCAGTTTGTTCAAACACCACAATTACATGGAACTTGGAATAGGAAGTGAGATATGGTAGGTTAGTATAGGTTAGACTGAAATAGTGACACATCCCAAAGTAATTTGGGCAGAGAATAAAAAATATATTTACAGCCCCCACCCCCACCTCACCCTGAGGAGCTGGGGGAAGGTGCAGAAGTGTTTGACTTCCTCACCTGGACTGGTGTTGATGTTGTCACAAACACTGGGACTGGCGGTTTGATGTACCAAGCTCTCTATCTTGGGACTTGCCCTTATGAAACTTGTTACTGCAAAGGAGAGGCTAAACTTGCATATAATTGTGCCTAAGAGTCTCTCCCTGAGTACCTCTTTGTTGCTCAGATGTGCCCCCCCCCCAACTGAGCCACCTCAGCAGGTGATCTCACTGCCCGCCCCCCATGTGGGACCTGACTCCCAGCGGTGTAAATCTCCCTGACAACGCAGGATATGACTCCCGGGAATGAATCTGGACCTGACATCGTGGTATTGAGAATATCTTTTTGACCAAAAGGGGGATGCAAAATGAGATGAAATAGTTTCAGTGGCTGAGAGATTTCAAATGGAGTCGAGAGGTCAATCTGGTGGACATTCTTATGCACTATGTAGATAACACCTCTTAGGTTTTAATGTATTGGAATAGCTATAAGTAAATAACCGAAACTACCAAACTCCAACCCAGTGGTCTGGACTCCTGAAGACAACCGTATAATAATGTAGATTACAAGGGGTGACAGTGTGATTGTGAAAACCTTGTGGATCACACTCCCTTTACCTAGTATATGGATGGATGAGTAGAAAAATGGGGATAAAAACTAAATGACAAATAGGGTGGATGGGCGGGATGGTTTGGGTGTTCTTTTTTATTTTTTATTCTTATTCTGATTCTTTCTGATGTAAGGAAAATGTTCAGAAATAGATTGTGGTGATGAATGCATAACTATATGATTGTACTGTGAACAGCTGATTGTATACCGTGGATGATTGTATAGTATGTGAACATATTTCAATAAAACTGAATTAAAAAAAAAACAAAAAGATTTCCATGCAGAAAAATGAGGGCAAAGAGTCACAGGTCCTATCTTGCTGGCTCCCATCCACATGTCTTAAAAAAATTATGAAAGAGACCAAAAATAAAAGACTCACTGCATTGAAAAGAGTTGAGAAAGAATCCCTTAGAAATATACAATGCCATAGTGGAAGGACCCTTGGAGAAAGCTTAGTCCAACTTCCCCTTTTTTCCAGTTAGGTAATTACCAGAGAAAGTAAATAACTTGTTTTAGATAATTCAATTAATTAGTGGTATAGGCAGTTCTCATCCACTGTTTTCCATTCCCAGACCAAAAACAGGAAATAATTTAAATATGCAGCAAATAAGAAAGGGGACATTTCAGACAGGAGAAAGACAAGGAAAATTAATATTAGGTATTTATAATATGTACTTTACATAACTCCCTCTACCTTACCAGTTATGATGCAATTCACAGATAAGAATCGAGGCTGAAGGTGTTTAAAGAAAAAAAAATACTCATGGAAATAGCTTGCAAGAAGCAGAAGTGTAATCTGAATTCAGTTCTCACCAGTTGCAAAGCTCAGACTTTCTTTAAAAAAATTTTTTGAATATAAATTGTAACACACAGGCAGAAAAGTGTAGTATACTAGAAAACCAGATTGCTTCTCTTCCCTACCCTGAGACTGATCTCTACAGATACCATCTAAACTGCCTACGCAGAGCCTACAGGAGATTCAGGGGTGGAAGAGCCAGGGTTTTTATTCCCCTGGTTCCTTCCTGAAGGTTGCTTCAGGCTTACTGTCCCTCAGTAGAAAGTCACTAATCTTCTCAAGACAGCTGAACCTACAGGGCCCTCTCCTTCCAGATTCCACAGCCTCTCCCTCCCTTGATCTCTTTGGGCCTAAGGGTCCTGCAGCAATAGTCCCAAAGTCCTGACAAAGGTTCTCTTTCATCCTTAGTCCCTAATAAACAAGCCCTCCTTGAATTATTCTAATTTAAGTGTGCCATCTGTTTCCTATTGAGACCCTTACTGATACAAGGACAAAACAAAAATATACAGCTTAATGAATTAACACATAACAAACACTCGTGTCATCGGTGTGTTTAGGTCAATAAATAGATCTTGCCAACATTCTGGAAGCTCTCCTGGTGCCCCCTCCTTATTATTACATGCTCCTGCAACCCACCAAAAGGCTTTTACCACCAAAGCATCAATCCCTAAATATTTTATTTTAGTTTGGCTTTATATAAGTGGAATCACACAGTATGGGTTCCTTCCTATCTGCTTTTTTTCTGCTATTTATATGCAAGATTCATCCATATTGTTGCATGTGACTTGTACATCATTCATTTTGATTTCTGAATAGAATTCCACTGTGTAACTATAGCACAATTTATTTATCCATTCTACAGTTGAACCTTAAGGTCGCTCCTAATTCAGGACTATTGTGAATATGCTACTATGACCATTCTTGTTCATGTTTCCTGGTGCACACAAACTTGCATTTCTACTGATTATATTACCTGGCAGTGGAATCTGAGGTATGTGTACCTTCTTTTTAGTACTTAACATCAAACTGTTTTCCAAATTTAAGCTCTCACAGCAATGTATGAGAGTTCTTGGTTGCTTTAAACTGCAAGCTGTTAGCCTTTTTTTCACTGTAGGCATTCTGGTAAGTGAGTAATAATATCTTACTGTGGTTTTAATTTTCATTTCCCTGATTATTTATGAGGTTGGGCATACTTACGTGTTTACTGACCATATGGATATACTCATTTTTGAGTGCTTATTCAAGTCTCTTGCTCATTCTTCTATTTTTGTTGTTTGCTTTATTGATTTGGAGTTTGGTTTCTTTGTATAATTTGGATATAAGCCTTTTGTCAGTTATATGTGTTGTAAAATCTTTCCAACCCTATGACTTGGCATACCTCTTCACACGTAATATTATCTTTTGAAGCAGAAAGATACTAAGTTCTGAATTTTAATTTAATCAAATGTATCAAAATTTTCCTTTACAAGTAGTGTTTTTTAAATCCTATATAATAAATCCTTTCCTATATCAAGGTTATGAAGATATTTTCCTACATTATCTCCTAAAAATTTTGCTTTGTGTATCACATTTACATCTACAATCCACCTGGAATTGATTTTTGTGTAAGGTATTAGAGTTCAGGTTTTACTTTTTTCTCCCTATGGTTCTCTGACATAGTACCACTTTCTAAAGACTGTTCTTTCATCATTGCTCTGTATTGCCACCTTTGTCATAAGTCAAATATCCACATATGCATGGGTCTGTTACTTATTAATTATTTCATCTGTTATTTATCCTTTGTGTGTTAATTTCTGAATCTTTATAAATAACTATTGATGTCTGGCAGTGCAAATCCTCCCTACTTGTTCTTCCTCTAGGGTACCTTCCTGTTTTTAGCCCATTATTCTGTCATATAAATTTTAGAATCAGCTTGTTGAATCCCACCAAAAACAAACAAGCAAACTTAAAACTTGTGAGATTTCAATTGCATTGATCTACATATCAATTTGAGGAAAAGTAACATCTTGACAATATTGAGTCTTCAAATCAATGAACATGGCATATTCTTTCATTAAGTCAGGTCCATTTAATTTCTCTCCGTAATGTTTTATAATTTTCTGCATAGAGGTCTTATATATCTTCTATGGTCTTTATTACTAGGTAGTTAGAAGTTTTTCATGCTATTGTACAGCGTATCTTCTTAAAATTTTCCATTTACTACTTGCTGATATGTAGAGATACAATTATCTTTAAATATTTATTGTGCATCCATCGACTTGCTAAACTCATTATTAAAATTTATCTGTAGATTCATCTAAATTTTCAACATATACAATCATATCTGTGAATAAAGACAATTTCTTACTTTCCAATCCTTTATCTTTTATTTATCTATTTAATGAGCGGGGTGGTGGTGGTATTTCCTTTGGCTAGGATCTCAAGTACAACATTGAAAAAAAGATGCAAAAATGCATATCCTTATCTTGTTCCCAATCCCAAAGGAAAAGCTTTCAACATCACCCCATTAAGCTGTAGGCTTTTTCTTGAAATCTTTTATCAGGTTAAGAAAAGCCCCATCTAGTCCTAATCTGTTACTTTTTAAAAAAAATGATGAATGGATATTAAAGTTTATCAGATACATATTTACATGATCATATGGTAATGTCCTTAATTCTTATAATTTCATGAATTTCATTGCTGTTCAATGTTAAACCAACCTTGCATTCCTGAAACATATAAAACTTGGTTGTGATATATTTTCCTTTTTGTATACTGCTGAATTTGCTTTTCAAAATAATGTCCAGGATTTTTGCATCTATGGTCAGGTATAAGGATCAGTCTGTAATGTTTCTGTCTCAGGAAATTCTTAACAGGTTTAGCTATCAAGGTTACAGCTTGCCTCATAGAAGCAGCTGGAGAATGCTTTCTCTTTTTCTATTCTTTGGGAGAATTTACTTAAGATTGGCATTCTTTCTTTCTCAGTATTATTTCTCCCTTAACTGTGAGGCAGAGCGCACCAGTGAAGTGATGTGAGGCATGAATGTTCTTTGTGATAAGGTTTTTAATTATAGATTAAAATTGTTTTAATACTCGAAGGATTATTACCATTCTTCTTGTGTCAGTTTCCATAAAGTAAATTTTTCTAAAAATCTGTCAATTTGGGGTAATTTTCAAGGTTATCAGTATGATATAGCACCACTTTATTTTCATTTCTTCAAGGCTGTGTCATCTATTACACACACATACTGTACACACATACTGTCCAGAGGATTATTCTGCTCCCTGAGACCTCTCTGGAGACAGCAGCTTCCCTGGGTTTAGAGGAGGTTATATATTTAGTTTAAAAGGCTATCTGCACTCCGCTAGACTGGTTCTTTGACGGACGCGACCTGTTTACATCCTGCACCTGTGGTCACTGCTGGAAGAACTGTATTCTTACCACCGAAGCATGTTTGCGACCTGAACTAGAGAACACTTCTCTCCTCTAGAATCTATGCTCTGCTGGTGAGTTCTGCACCATGTGCCACAATGTCATGGTTTCTCTACTAGAAAGACTGTTTTCAGCAGTCCAAGGCAATGTTTACTCTGCTCATGGTAAGTTTTCCCTACAGTGCTCAGTCTGTGGAGGCACTTTGCTTGCTGCTGTCAATTTACTGTCAAGGACAGACAAGCTCAAAGGTGGGCTCAGCTTTAAGGTCAACCTTTGCTGCTACTGAATGAGGCAGGCAACCCTCACGGCCACTGTGGGCAATCCATGAAAGGTAAATCCATTGCTCGCTTGCCCCAGCCACAGGGCAGGACACAGGGGCTGTCCTACTCAAGGCTGGATTGTCTCATACAGCTATATTTAGAAGCTAGTCTCATAGTTCAAGATTATAAAGGGTTCATGAAACAGCAAAATAAAAATGGTCAAAAGCAGGTTAAGAAACACTGGCTTAGGAAAGACCTGACACTTGAATACAATGTGTATGATCGGTTTGCAAAAGAAGTGCTATAAAGGACATTATTGAGATAATTGGCAAAATTTGAATATAAATTGTACATATTAGGTAATAATATTGAAACAATGTTAAATGTCCTGAATTCGGTAATTGTACTGTGACTACGAGAATATCTTTGTTCTTAGGAGACATATGCTAAAGTAC